>NC_055967.1:29616224-29683724 GCF_018492685.1 Alosa sapidissima
TGTGAAAGTTTTGAAGGGGGACGCCTGGCACTTGGCCATGAACGAAATAAAAAGGAGACGCTCTTTATATGCATAGCCAGACAGCTAGGAGCTCACTGCCTTCCAGTAAATACACACAAAGAGAGAGAGGGGGAGAGAGAGAGAGAGAGAGAGAGAGAACAGGGAATGTTAGGAGGACAAGTGATTTTATAAAACGAAGAATAAACAGTCATCCCCTCTCCTCAACCCCTTCTTTAACATCTCCTTTTTGGAGTTGAATTTAATATTGTCATATTTGCCTAGAGTGCCGTGCGGAGACTGTGAGCACAATCTGTTCAGATTTTGATTATGTTTGCGTTCAATATGGGCCGCGTTGGCCATGGGCAAACAAATGCGATCCCTTCGCAAACACCGACGGAGAGAGCAAATAAGTGAGTCTTGAGCAGCACAGAACCAGGTGGGGAGAGGGGGAAGCAACACATCGGGGCCGATGAATGTAAATCAGACTGAGGAAGGATGGTGGGGGGGGGGGGGGGTGGTAAGATGGCGTTAGACCAGGTGGGACAGGGCTCTTTGCCCCCCACCCCCCTTCCAAAAAAAGAGCTGCTCCACCTCTAACACCATCAAAGGCCCAAGGCAGGTGAATAAACCCGCAGGCCCTCTCACACCTCGCCCTCGCCTCTCTCTACAACCGACCTGCCACACAGGCACAAGTGTGGAAAAGAGCCTTTTGTTTTTTTCCCTTTGAAGAACAATGAAAAAGTACCTGATTGACACTTTTGACGTAATTGCAGTAGCTAGTAGTATGTTTTGCATAGTTTTGAATACTTATCAGCCTGACACTTGAACAACCCGTATATGCTGTCTTAACTGTCTCAATCATTGCCAGACCATGAGTTGATTATTTAACTACAGTAATTGATGTTATTGTTCACACGGATCTCGGGGGTTTTACACACTAATGTGTATATTTCATCTCACAGTAACGTTTTAACCCGAAGGCAGGAAAGTCCCAATCAGATGGTTCTACAGCAGTCCTCCTGTGCAGTGGCTGCTTTGTCTAAGATCTTATTTAGGAGGTGCAACCGTTTCTCTGTCGTCAATCTTTTCACCCTGACACAGCTTTCAAGAAACACTGCAATTTTGCTCTTTAAAAAAGGGCCCACTCCATCAATGTGGAACAATACCATATTCTGACAGAAGTCTGTGGACGTTTGGCTGCCCCTAGGAGATCAGCCTTCCCCTCAATACAGACAGGCTTGGGCTGGTAAATGCCACTTTCAATATCTCCTGTCCCACTCTCTCTGTCTCTCTTTCTCTTTTCATCTGTCTTTTCTTCCTCCTTGTGGTGTGTTAACCATTGTGTGTCCATTCCTGGGTGCATTTTGGTGTCACTCAGGATCATTAAAAGCAGACCCAGCCTGTGGCCCGATCGGGATAATTAACTGGGGAGGTCAGCCACTAATGTAATGAAAGGAGGCCCTGAATGGCATGCCTCTAATCCTGGTGATTTTAACAGGGGGTGAGGAGGGGGTGACCACAGGCAGGACAGGGCAGCTGTGGTCCTCACGATGGACTGGAGATTTGCTGTGTAAAGTTTTTGTGTTGTTGTTGCAGAAAATAGCAAAACTGGATGCATGTGTAGGTGTAGTTTGTGGATGTAGGTGTCTGTGGATGTACATGGAGATGTAGGAGGGACGTGTGTTTGTGTGTGTCTGTCTGTGTGTCAGTGTGTCTGTGTGTGTATGGATGTATGGTGTGAGAGCATGCAAGCCTATTAGTCCATGAGGCACAGGCCCAAAAAGGGGCGTGTCACTACCACTTGGGGGGGCAAATTCTCACTATATTTTTCTGAAAGCTACATATCTCTGGAGTATAGAATGGTATGATAGCAAGTTGGATCTTGTAGCTTTGTGGCTGTACAGGCCTTCAAAGTTGACCTCTGAATTGAAAAAAGGAAATTCCGCCTATTGGCTTTTTTTTGTTAAACCACTCATAAGATCCCAGAAAATAATCCAAACCTCATTATTACTGATGCATATGTGGTGTTTGATGTTGGCATACATATGTTGAATCATTATGTGATTTTGCCTTTCATTTTGGTTGATAAAATTCAAGATTTATGTGTAATAATGAGCAAATCTACGTTTTTAGAGACACAACGTGTTGCAGCACTACTTGAAATGCCCACTACCTCATTAATCAATTTACTGTATACCTTCCTACCTCCCAGCAGAGACTTGAAATACAAATGATTACATAGGTCTGCATTGCTATGCTATTTACTATTTGTAAATGTACTATTCGGAAACACCCCAAAAATCAGTAAATTAGTATTTTATTGAAACTACCCATAAGAGATATTCCAAGAGATCCAAACATCATGATTACCAATCACATATTACCTTTACATTCAAGAAATATATTAAAATTGTTCACATCACCACATGTACCCAGCTTAACATAAATATTATAATTTTATAATGTCTAGGTACATACAGTAATTTCCTGTGTATTAGCCGTATTATGTATAAGCCACAGGACAGTGTTTTATGCAAGTTAAAAGAAACAAAACCATATACCATTTTAACTGCCCCCGTGTATTAACCTCATAGCTGAAGAAATTTTGCAAAATCAATGTATAAGCTGCAGCTAATAGTTGGTAAATTATGGTAATTGCATCGCAGGTGCTAAAATGATCTACATTATACATTTCAGTTGTACTTTTGACTAGTAAGAAAGTGGGAATGAGATGCAGATGAACTGGTTGGTGAAAATATTCATACTTTACACATTGTTATCATTATGTACAATTATTATTATTATTATTATTATGACCGCAAAGCTAGCGAAGCGGTCATATAGTGATTGTTTTTTTCCCCCGCCATCTACTTCCTGAATTTTTGGTCAGGTCCCCGGGGGCCACAATCCCCCAACCCCCCCACGCTGGGCCCCCCGAAACCCAAATGCAGTTTTTCCTAAATAACTACCTGAACCGTGGCACCGAGGATGAAGACATTTTTATGGTATGTTGGTCTCAAGGGCCCACATCAACCTAGCCCATAATCACTCATTTGTGATTTGCACCCCCCTGGTAAAAAATAAAAAATGCAATATCATTCTGCTTTAATCACCCCTCTCTTCGAGTGGCGCAGGCAACAACAGCCGTGGGAATATCCATGACCAATCCCACGATCACGAGTGCTATATTGCTTTTATACAACAATTCTACCACAAACTAAATAATCTGAAAACATCCCGTTATTGTTTAAAAATGTTAATATCGACATCGTTCTTACGCACCAAAAAATAGTTCCCTATTCAATAGACAGCGTCTTGGTTGCTAGGTAACCAACATTCCAGATCCCTCATTACGGGTCTTTGTGGTTTACGTGTCTTCTTGAAAGAAATGTTGAAAGTCGGGCTGAAATCACATTCATATCTAGGTTTGCTGCATGCATGTTACAAGGATGGGCCATGTCATGTAAGGGACATGGTACTGCAAAAAAACGGAAACATAGTCTACATTGCAGAACCACTCAACTTTATTAATTTATGGTGAATAAATGTTACACTACTGGGCACAGCCTGACGTGACGATGCTAGCAGGTTAGCAGCGGTTAGCTAACTATGCTAACGTTAGTTATCTACAAGTCTCCTCCAAGTGACAATCATATTATACACAATGCTGGCAATGCTGAGAACAATTAGCATCCTCGTTTATCTTACTTACATTGAGTTGACTGTGTGGCTTAATCCACAGATGTGGTGAAGCACTGTTTCGTTATGGTTGGCTAAGGAGTAACCATAGACCGTAAAAGATAGGGACCCATTGCTTGAAATAGTGGAGAGCTGGGATGAGAACATTGTGTCAAATCTTCGCATTGTATCGCGGAGTGATTTATTATTAGCTGTGCAAAGTCTGAGTTGAAATGTCCAGGGATATTCCAATTCATGGAACGTCTCTCGGCCAATCAGAAACAAATAAATAGTTCCATAGAACCCAACTGTTGTATAAACACGCACACACACACACACACAGGCACGCACATACCATCGGTATCGGCAATTAGAACGGCCGATACATAATCACAAATTTAGTAGGATTAAAGGAAAACCAAATATTCATCATAATAATTTGGCTGCATTTTCAGTATTGGCATTACGTAGTTGTTTGTCCACCAGATGGCGCATCGTTGCAGTGAGACGTAATTTTGTTGGAAGTTAATCTAAAGTGGGTTGGAAAGACAATACCCTTCCTACAAGGACAAGACTGTAGTTTACCGCAGAGAACGTCTAATAAGGGTAGGATGATTTCTGCATGACATGTAATTCCCATTTCTTCTTGAAGCTGAAATAAATCTGAGAATGTTTATCGGACATGCTTGGTTTTACTGTAGGTAGGCTACGTTAATCTTAAATTATATCCTAGGACGTAGGTTACCATTAGCATTGGTTGAGTGATGGAGGCCAATTTGATGTATTTGTAGAAAACCATATAGGCTACCAAGCAAATTGATAACAGCACTAATTGAATCTTTCGACTGTCATCTCATTTGCTTATAACCATAACCTAGGCTACTAACAGGAGAAGTGAGTTAGCCACAACACGTTCGCTACGTGATGGTTTTCTAATGGAAAATATAGGCTATCTGAAAGATAACCTGTTAATGATGCATCCTAAACAGCGGGCTAGGACATTTCTGCTCAAAGTCTCAAAAAGCATCGAGTCAACGTTCATTCCCAAACACCCATGGCTACTTCAATCCTCTATTTTCAAAGGTGATTCAAGTAAGGAAGAGCATGGCTCAAAGTAAAGTAACTGAAACTACATAAATTCGTCAAAGTAAATCATTTGTGTCAACTCGCCGCAATGTAGATTTATTAACGCACCCGTGATGATCTACATCTCCATTTAAACCAAATGTTTTAGAGGGCACGTTGAGAGATGTATCCAGGACAGGGCTGTAGGCTACCTACACATATTTGTTGCACGTGCTACAAAAATCATTCTTTGCGAATTACGATGGATGATTTACACCGGTCCGATACAGTTTTGCCTATAGCTATACCGTGAGACTGAGACGCTTTTTGTTTGTTCGAAGTGCGTGTTTAGGGTGTGAGAGGGGAATCGATGTGCTTTGATTCCAGCTTGGTAGTTGTAGTCTATGCGATTAAAAAACACGTGTGTGTGAAGTATCCAAACAATGATAACGCTTTCATTATGGCTGCTTTAGCCACAGACCTTGAGCTACTGTACAGTGGGTTGGGTTCCATTTAGAAGTGTCCACTTCATTTGCGCTTTCCGTGATTCACACAGCTGTGCATCATGAAATGTATTACTACTGATATGCAAAACTAATAACTTTTCGCCAATAGGTGGCAGCTTAAGTCCGCTTGATACTGTAAGCCATTGGTTCCCAAAGGAGATTTTATTTGGGTCGCCAGCATAGCCTAGTGACAATTTATGTTGTGTAATAGGCCTAGCATAGGGCCTACCTTATATAGTTGAAACCGGGGGGCGAACACGTCGCATGGGGGGCGCCAGTGCGTGGATATCTCAATAGACGCCAGTAGGCTATTTTGTGTGCAGCCCGGAAACACACATTTCAAACAAGCATACACAAAAGTTTCAAGAGTGGGGGATGGAGTAGAAAATGGAGACAAATTCATTAATATGATTTATTTTCGCGGAATGGATGTACAGGACTGAGCGGCGGTCATATTTTGTACCGCTATGCGGTACATCTAGTTATTATTATTATTATTATTATTATTATTATTATTATTATTATTATCATACTTAAAATTGTCTTTCATCTGATGTTAAAATCATTTCCAGTGAAAAGAAATAATAACTATTTTCCAAGACTTGATCTACAAGTAGGCAACATACATTTACAACAGTTTTAAAAATTCTACACAGTTAGATCTGATGAGACAGAAACTGAAATTGGATCAATCCATTTTCAGAGGAACATGAGTTAATTTGCATATCTACAGCAGGCAAAGCAACACGAGGTGAGGGATGATCTGATTCAGGCTCATCCTACAGGCAAAGATCATGACATAGAGGCTGGAGTCAGATACACCTAAGCACAAATTCCATGATACATTGACAAAGCAAAAATTAAAGACATTTACGAGCATGAGTCAAAAAAGAAAACACAGGCACATGGCAAGACCATCATGTTAAAGACTGGACATGAGAGAAGTCTTTTGTCACCCTCTTTGACCTTGGCGACACCTGAGGGGACCCCAAGGAAAACCTCTAAAGCAGCACTTGCAAAGCATTTGCAGAAACTTGCATCACTATCAGATAATCTTCCAGATGAATATAATACAGCAACAATCATTGATGGAATGTCTCTGGTCCAGAAGGTCAATAACAATGTCTCATTTATGCAGACATTGCTGCTGCTATTCATAGCATGATCCGTAAAGAGGCAAAGCAGAGGCAGATATTTGTTTAGATTAAATTAGATTAGATTTAACTTTATTGTCATTGTGCAGAGAACAAGTACAGAGACAACAAAATGCAGTTTGCGTCTAACCAGAAGTGCAAAAAAGCAGAAAAGTGCAATGTGATATACACAGTATAGACAGGTGGTGCATAGACAGGACAAGAAATATAGTGCAGTGTAGACAGTAGTATAAAGTTGTTTTGCAGAAGGTGGTTTAGAGTAGCATAAATTAAATATAAATATGTTCAGTGTATTAGCAGTTACCTTATAAGAGCAGAATAAATATGGCTATGTACTGTAATATGAACAATGTATGAACAACATGTACAGGTATGTGCAATGTAGTGGCGGTACCATTATAGTAGTAGTAAGAACAATATAGATATATGCAGTGTATTAACAGAATATATTACAGAAAAACTGAATAAATATGGATATTTAGCATGAACCATATAGACAGATATGTACAGTACAACTATATGCAGTGTGGTAACAGTACCATTGTAGTGCAGAAACAGTAACAGTAACATTACAATAGTATTAATAATAAGTGTATGTGCAGGATGAAAAGCAGTAGAATATGGCTATGTACAGTATAAGTGTAATTACAGTATCTACATTTGTAAATAAATAGATGGATGGGATAGATGGGTGGGATAGGGTAGTGCAGTTGTGGGGGGGGGGGGGGGCCACACCTCCTGCATGCCTGTGCCTGTTGAGGTGTCCACGACCATGGCAACCTTGACAGGGACAACCTCCTTGTTGTCCCTGTCAAGGTTGCCATGGTCGTGGACACCTCAACAGGCACAGGCAAGGAGGCATCAGGCGGGGGCGGGGCAGGGGGTGATGGGGGCTTAGTTTGTTGGATGTCACCGGGATGCAGAGCTAGAGTTCAGTAGGGGGACAGCCGCAGGAAAGAAGCTTCCTCTGAACCTGCTGGTTCGGATGTGGAGAGACCTGTAACGCCTCCCGGAGGGGAGTGGGGTGAACAGTCTGTGGTTGGGGTGAGAACAGTCTTTGATGATGCGCGCCTTACGCAAGCATCGCTTGCCCTGGATGGCCTTGATGGAGGGGAGTGAGGAACCGGTGATGTGTAGCGGTAGACATTCACCAGGATCTGAGGAGACAGATGGACCTCAGAAAGAAGAGACGCTGGTGAGCCCAATCACCGTAGTGTCATCTGCAAACTTGACAATGGTGTTAGAGCCATGTACAGGTGTGCAGTCGTAGGTGAAGAGGGAGTAGAGGAGAGGGCTCAGCACACATCCCTGTGGTACACTGGTGTTCGATGGTTGAGGAGGTGTGATTATCTAACCTAACAGACTGAGGTCTGTTGGTTAGGAAGTCCAGAATCCATAAGTTTGTTTTTTCTTTTATCACACACACATATATTGGTAGATGTTTTTTCTTTACCTTGACATGTTTCGATGTATACCGTCTTCATCAGAAGGTCACACGGTGGAGTAGTGTGACGCGTTTTTATCAGCTGATGTTGTTACGGAGGTGTGATCCACCTGTCAGTTTTTTGACAGGTGGACCACACCTCCTGCATGCCAGAGTCATTAAGCAGGAGAACAACCGATACCACCGCTGGATAAAGGAGGCGATTGAAATAAGAAATCGGAGCCCAAAGACGATGAACAGAGATGAGGGAGCGTATATGCTCTCCCATACCTGGAGTGCCGTCCTGGGGGGTGGCTGACTGACAGCAGGAGGTGTGGTCCACCTGTCAAAAAACTGACAGGTGGATCACACCTCCGTAACAACATCAGCTGATAAAAATGTGTCACACTACTCCACCGTGTGACCTTCTGATGAAGACGGTATACATCGAAACATGTCAAGGTAAAGAAAAAACATCTACCAATATATGTGTATGTGATAAAAGAAAAACCAAACTTATTTATCAAGTGTAGACACAATGAATGCAATACAAGTAGTCCAGAATCCAGTTACAGAGGGAGGTATTGATGCCCAGTTCACTGAGTTTGGTGATCAGTTTGGAGGGGATGATGGTGTTGAACGCTGAGCTGAAGTCAATGAACAGCATTCTTACATAGGTGTTGCTATTGTCAAGGTGGGACAGGGCAGAGTGAAGTGCCATAGAGATGGCATCCTCTGTGCTCCTGTTCTGACGATGAATTCAATGAATAGATTAAAGATCCTTTGTACTCGTTTCAGCTACAATTTAAAAAACATTTGTACTGCAGACCTATGTATGTCATCATTTAACATTAATTTCAACTCGCAATTGAAAGTAAGGAAGGTAGAATAGTAATGATCAATAAGGTCTGCGTTCAGGTATTGCCATAACATGTTGCTCTGAAAACTCAAACTTTTTTTTGCACATAAATCTTGAATTTTATCAACCAAACTGAATAGCAAAATCACATAATGAGTCAAAATATGTATGCCAACATCAAACACCACATATGCATCAGTAATAATAAGATTTGGATTATTTTCTGGGCTCTTATGAGCGTTTTAACATAAAAAGCCAATAGGCGGAATTTTCTTTTTTTTTTCAAATCAGAGGTCAACTTTGAAGGCCTGTACAGCCACAAAGCTACAAGATCCAACTTGCTATCATACCATTTTATACTCCAGAGATATGTAGCTTTCAGAAAAATATAGTGAGAATTTGCCCCCCCCCCCCCCCCCCCCCAAGTGGTAGTGACGACCCCCTGTGGCTCATGGACTATATGTGTAACTGTGTGCATGTATGAATATGTATGTATGTGTGTACGTGTGTGTGTGTGTGTGTGTGTGTGTGTGTGTGTGTGTGTGTGTGTGTGTGTGTGTGTGTGTGTGTGTGTGTGTGTAGATGCATTGACAGAGATATTGACAACAGGTTTACATAGATAAGTGTTTATCTATCTGTGTGTTTATCTATGTCATCATGTCTTATTTTCAAACTATACAAGAGAAACCTACAGAGCCTGTATAGTACAGTACAGTCAGTCATGATGACTGTGAGGCTCTAAAGATGTCCAAAGACACTGCAGGGCAGGACCTTCATACAGTAAATGTAAGTCACAGTCCACTATACCCTTTCAACAAGAAAAACAAAAACAATGCTTGAACATTCTATTTTGTTGCGAATCTACTTCCGCTTCATTAAGATAACATATGGAATGTTAAAACGGAAGCCTTGTGGTGATGCTGATAATGGAACTATGATGCTGATAATGGAACTCTCTTGAAACGGCCTATAGGAGTAGGGGCAAAGACAGGACGGAGGAGGAAACAGAAACAGAAGGCAAGAGGCTGGATGCTAGAGAGAGGAAGAGGAAGATGAGCAGAGAATTTACTATAAAGAATGACTCCACACTGGAAAAGAGGGATGGGGAGAATGGGAATAGCAGGAAAGGAAGAATAGAGTGGTTACTTAGGCTAGCAGAAAACGTGGAAGAATATAGTGGAAAAGTGAGTCATTTAAAGTGAGGAACTCTATAGAGACATGTCACTGAGAACATCCCATTTACCAAATACATACACACAATAAGGTGACATTTGCAACAGACAATACAGCACAATACAACACACTGGCAAATGTCAAACAAAGCTACATCATCATGGTTACCCTGCTCTAAACACACAACCGCAACCATGTCACATCATTATTCAACTGAGCATCTCAAAGGAGAATGTGGGTTAACCTATACTGGGCGGAGGCCGGCTAATAGACTGGTATTCAGAGAGACTCCCTCTGCTCTAGTCTGGCAGGTCCAAACACGCCCTTAGAAGGGGAAAACACTCAATTATGAAAGGATTATATCATACAGTCGATGCATAACAGCTGTGAGGACAGGTCCGGTGCTATAACTGTACCGTTAAGGGCTACAGAAACTGGGGGGGAAATCATTAGCACATAGCGTTAGTTAGCTGACACTTACGTAACTCCATATTGGCTTGTCAGCGTTAGCTAAGTGCAGCTTGGGGAGGAGTGCTTGGGGGTTGGGTGGGGTGGAGGGAGGTGTTGTCTGACTCAAGATCACAGTCCACAGAGCTCGGGGGAGATCCACCTGACCTGGATCTGCAGGTGCAGGAGGCTCTATACACCACAGGTGACAGCCCTCTGAGGCTCTGCAGCATCCCACAGACAGTCCTCAAGACACACACTCTCATGGTTTGAAAGACACACTCTCTCATGATTTACAAGGACAATTTTGTAAATCAAAAAGTTATCAGAAAAATGTTTTAGTCATTAACGAATCGTAAACAGTCCAGGTGTGTGCCTGAGTACTTCAAACCTAAAGTCAACAAAGAGGAATCCAACTGCCCCTCACTCTCCACACAAATTTAAGATTATTATAAAATAAAACATTGCAAATGTAATCATATAAACATGGAAAAATAGTTATTCGTCATTTAATGGCACAGAGTGAGATATTTAAATTGTAGTCTATCAATGTTTTTGATTTAGTTAGTTAGTTTACAAGCTGATGTGGTCAGTATGGTAAAGCTAATGCAAGAGACTGTACAATCACTACAGGCTCAATTGCTAAATCTCAGTCCAAAAGGATCATTACACAAAAAGCAAGTCACATAGTCAGTTGTAATTAGCATGACCCATTTGAGTCCATGAAACAAGCAGGACGCTAAAGCCGTAAGGCCAGAACTATTGGAAAGGACTTCCAAATCTCAACCAAAAGACAAGCCCCTAGCAGCCCCAAAACCCCACCCCACCCCAAAACCCTACCTCCACACATCACCCCCACAAGCCCAGGCCCAGTTCCTGGATCTGACCCACTGAGGTCTGGAGGCCAGAATGAGAGCAATTAGGCGGACATAAATCTCAGTGGTGCAGGAACACGCCAGCACTGGACCTAATGGAGCACAATTAGCGGTTCCGCCACTGCAGAATTAGCCTGTAAATCAAGACGGGTCCAGACAAAGGGACTGACAGACCCCAGGATGAAAAGAGAGAGTGAGAGTAGGAGATAGTAAGTGGTAGTAAGAGAAACAGAGAGAGAGAGAGAGAGAGAGAGTGGCAAGAGAAATAGAGGGAGATTAAAATAGTTTCAATAGAATCCACACTTGAACCATTCATTTGGTATTCCGCAGAAATCAGGGCTTTTGTTGGGGCCAAAGTAAAGTAGTGTCAATCATCTCGACCCCCTTTTTTGGGGAGGATGACTGAAGAATTTATTATGATTTTTTTCTCTTGAACATAATAACGACGACCCCCTCCTTCCTCTTCTTCAGTCCACCTCCCTGTCCTCCTCCCCTCTCCTGCGCTCCCTTCGACCCCACCACCGTATCAGTGCAGAGGAGGGGAGCACAAGAGGAGTGAAGTTCGCCATAGCTCAGCCTCTCGCCCCTCTGGCCTCACATCAAAGTGACAGGAACGTCCAATCAGATTTGTCTTACAGGCCTTACATGATGAATACGGTGCGGCTGCAGCACAAAAGGGGCTTTGTGTGGCCCTGGAGCGGCGACTATTCACAGGCCGTAACAGCCAGCCAGACTGGAAGTAAATGGCCAAAAGACCCTCACGGGAAAAAAAGCATCTAAACTTGTGCGGCACAATGGTCCATGCAAATCACAGCTACCATGCCCCCCCCCCCCCACACACACACACACACACCTCTCCCCACACACTAACACCCCCGGGCTACTCATCCCCCAATCAACACACAGCACCTCATCCAAATCAGGCACCCCAATCCTTCCTGCCCCATTCTAGGTTGTCTCAAGTTTAGGTTCTTTCAGTGCAACACAGTGGTGTGTCAGTTGACAGTGTGAGGTGAGGTTAAACATTTGACTGTGTGTGTGTGTGTGTGTGTTTGTGTGTGTGTGTGTGTGTGAGAGAGAGAGAGAGAGAGAGAGAGAGAGAGAAAGAGAGCAAGAAAAAGAGAGAGATTTCAATGATTACATTTAAAAAAGGCAGAAGTTCACTGACTGACTTACTTTTTGTCCTGCTTCAGGGCTTTTATCCCCCAGGAACAGAGCAGCTCTACACCGTAGTGACTTTCTGACATGATCTGGTAACATCAACTGAAACCTGTGCATTTGATAAGCCATCAAGTGCTGGACCTGGATATCGAAACCAAGCAAGGGACCCTCAGACCTAATTAAACAGATGTATGGCAAATGCATAAGCAAATAAGAACTCACATTCAATTCAGTCAAAATAAACACTTTCATGCATTAATGTTAATAGAAACTGTGTTTGTTTGATTTTGATGCTTTTATGCTTTCAATAAACACAGTATGTCTCAAGTGGCTCATTCGTATAGCCTAGTATTTTCTACAATGTCTGTGTATGTGTGTTTGTGTGTTGTGGTTGTCCCCTAACTCCCTTATACTCTCTGACCTAAGACACGGGGCCAGGTGCAAGAATGACAGACACCGGTATCTGATAAGTGGCCCCTGGACTGTGTTTAATAGTCACCCAGGCTAGCCCCTGGACTGTGTTTAATAGTCACCCAGGCTAGCCCCTGGACTGTGTTTAATAGTCACCCAGGCTAGCCCCTGGACTGTGTTTAATAGTCACCCAGGCTAGCCTCTCTCTCTGCCCACCTTGTCTTCAACAACCAGCGGCAGTGTATTTGCACAGTGGAACGGGCAGTATTGTAACAGTGCCCAGACATTATAAATGGCCCCCTCTTGCAGCTATTTCTATACTGTGTATTTTCTTGGCTTAATCATTACCAGCCTAGGCATCCCAAGGCATCCCAAGGCTACTTGAGTCATCTTTCTCTTTTCAGCTACTTTGATCACATACATCACAAAAGACCAATGAGTGAGCACTAGCAAAGTTTCCAATGTTGGTTAGTCGATTGATATTTTTTTTTTATAGTTCTTACAGTACCTCTGAGACTAAATGAATATGTACATAATACTGGAATGGCTTGTTCTCTTGTTTAATTTTGTGCGGATAAAAAAGGCCTCACTGGGCTTGTGAAATGGTTTGAATTCTTAAAATTAATCTATGCAATTAAAGTCAAAATATTATAAAAGATATTTAAATTGGCCATCTGTTTTATAGATCACTATCCATATAACTAATATTGTATCTTCATTATAGTGATATGAATCTTGAAACGTTTTTATTGCCTTGGTCCGATTTCTTCATGATATTCTAACATGCTCTGAAAACCCTATAGGTTCTTCATGATATTCTTCATGATATTCTAACATGCTCTGAAAACCCTATTTCACGTAATTTCACGCACAGACAGGGGCGTGCAGAGACCTTTGAAGGGGCAGGGGCTCAAATTTAAAAAGGGCACATGGAACAAAATGTTCTTGTCTACACAGAGATCATAGGCTATAAGGCTACATCTTATTGATTAAATTCAAAGCTAATTTTAATAGCCTAGAAATCTAGACGCACCCTAGCGGCAGCAAATATGTTATTGCCTAGTCTGGCTTGTCAGGCTATAATTGTAATGTTTATCACAGTGAACTACCACCATTAGCAAGCTGGTGTCTTGCAGATTTACGTGCTGTGCGTGCAGAGCCGGACAGTAACGGAGTACATTTACTTGAGTACAGTACTTCAGTACAATTCTGAGGGATCTGTACTTTACTCGAGTATCATTTTTGGGGAGTACTCATGACTTTACTCAAGTACATTTGAGAGGCAAATATTGTACTCTTTACTCCACTACATTTCTATCCATAACCGTGAGTACCCGTTACTTCTAAAAAAAAAGGAAAAAAGAAAAATCTCGGTAACCCTCAATTTGTTGTTTCCCTCTCAAACGTGATTGGATTGTGCAGGCGCCACTGATTGGGACAGCCTATCAGCAATCACCTTGAGCTTTCCGCCAAAGTCAACTCCATGGTCAAATTTAGATAAGAGACGAAACCATGGACGAAACAATTGATGAAGATGCAGCAGGTCAATCCTGGGAATGTGCCAACCTGTGGCGCCACCTCGCCAGACTATTTAAATTTTCTGAACAAGTTAATGATAGTTTTCGCTTCAAGTGTTTCAATTACAAAATAGTATTTTGTATTTGAAATATGTATTTTAAATACATATATTAGAAATACTGCCCATCACTGGCAACATGGTAAAAATATGAAAATTACTTGATTTTACTTTCAATTCCTTTTATTCTCCAACATTAACATTTTTCATAACTCCATGTAGGACGATTCTGTACATAAATGTGAGCACTGTGGCAGTAGTAATGCAATATTTAGAAAATGTACTCTTGTACTCTTGATACTCAAGTACTTTTAAAAACAAGTACTTCAGTACTTTTACTTAAGTAGACATCTGACTGTTGTACTTTTACTTGTACTTGAGTCAAATTTAGCAAAGGGTATCTGTACTTTTACTCAAGTAATGAAGCTGTGTACTCTGTCCGCCTCTGTGTGCGTGTGGCCACTGAGTGAAATGACGCGTAATGTAGCCTACTGTAAACAGAGAATGACGTGTGGAGTTGGGTTAGTTAAACAACTACAGTAGCCTATGTCATCGGCTTATGACGATTTAGAAAAGGTTTGCCTACTCTGTTATATGAACTAGGTCTACTAAGCTACTATAACATAGTAACCTAAACAGAATATGTTATGAACGTTCAGCCTTAGATTTTCGAAGCTGCCAGGTTATTGAAATGGATGGACCATGAGATGGATAAAACGGGTTTGATAGCCTACTTCATTAAACATGAAACAACTTTAAACATTTTATTCTCTATCTCTAAGCTGAATACTATTGCATGTTCAGATAGGCTAACTGCCAAGTGACCTTACCGTGCTCCCAAACGTCTCCTACAGCACTGTGCCTGCGTGCACCTTCTGAGAGTTCACTGAATGTATGACGTCACGGATTGGTGGCCGCAAGGCATTTCAATTAACACAGATTTTTTTTATTTTTGTAAATGTCTAATTTCACAAACTGTTAATGAGACATTTTAGCGAATATTCACGTTGGAACTAGCGGAAGTATTACAAATTGTAAAAAGTAAAAAACGGGTCTTGTCAAAAGGGCACTTGGACATCAAAGGGGCAAAAGGGCAGGTGCTAGAGCCCCTGTACTTCATTACAGTAAAATGACAATAACCATTCGCTTAATCACGTAACTCTTCTCAATCAACATAAAATGACGGTTCTAGTGATACCAAATGATAGAATTGATACACGTTTCTAATTCACCTGAGCTCTCTAAGACCATTTCCTTTCTATGGCCAGTACAGGCAGGTAAGGGAACAGTCAAATGAGAAAAGCCCTGTATGTCTCCTAGTCTCATCGACATAATCTTATTTGAAAGGCACCCGGAAAAAGGGGGGGCGGGGGTTATTTCCTGCGGCATGACCCCTTTATCGTAGCGTGTAAAATGGAGATGCCCAGGTGGGATTACATGGGATGGCAAG
Source organism: Alosa sapidissima (assembly GCF_018492685.1). Taxonomy (NCBI): domain Eukaryota; kingdom Metazoa; phylum Chordata; class Actinopteri; order Clupeiformes; family Clupeidae; genus Alosa; species Alosa sapidissima. Next base: position 29,632,003 of record NC_055967.1, read on the forward strand.
ACCACAGCCAAAGTCCACAGCCCTCACTTTACAAGCACAGTGGCTCACTTATCTGCTCCATGACCATGCCACACCCCCACACAAACAAACAGTGAGACTAAATGATGCACGCGAATTGGATAGCCTGTCAGCTCTTCCGTCCATTTCCTGCAATTGCTGCAGGTGAGGACATCAGGTAAATGCTGAGCTCATGCCCTTGCTCTGTTCCTCGAATCAACTGCCCCCACTATCCTATTTCATGGAATTCCTATCTCGTCTTACATACTAACCACTCCATTCAGCCTCTAGGGTTCTCATAGCATTACAGAATGAATGTAAAAAATGACATCTAAGTAGGATATCAAAAAGTAGCAAAATGTTTTTAGTTCTACCAAATACTATAAAGTAGTAGTTACAAGAGGAAAAAACCACTGGCTGTGAGTTGGCATTAGCTGTTGTATTGTAATGGTGAATTATTCTAAGAACTCAAAAGCTTAGGACATGTATCAGAGTATGGTTATTAAAATGAGACTCTCTGAAATGACCGAGACTGATGGATGAGTAAGTGTATGATCATTGCGCTAAATGGTCACTACCCTTACTATTGAAAGTAGCCTATAAAACAATCACGCACCGGTCAAGAGACAAACATGACCGCATAAAACAAACAACATGAGGCCTTTAGTTCTTGTCTGGTAAGAGAAGCCATAAAATGCAGCATTTCACATACTCAGTAAGACACTTACGCCACCGGGTGTTTTTTTTTCACTCTCTATTCAATTGTGGGACATAGTTCTTCTATAAAGAAATGAATAATTGGTACCATTAATCATTGACATAATATTTTTTAAGGTGGGCTGTCAGACTTCATGCAACCCGTGGACTGCCGCAAGCCATTAGCCAATGAGAGGCTGAGGATAGCGGTCACTAAGTGCAGGCACGTGGCACACACCTGCATCCACACTGATGCGTATGTGTGTGTGCGCGCGCGCGCGCGCGCGCGAGTGGCGAGAGGCCTATAGTATTATATTTCTGTGCGTTTTAGGCCGGTACTACCACACTTAAAACTAACATTTCTATGCATGACCTAAGCCTGGTCTATAATTTGCGATTGTCGTGTATGGCAGGACCATTTCTGGATAATTCCATGGGTCATTACAGATTCGAGCTTTTCAAGTTGTTTTACCATCGCGTTTGAAATGCAAAAACTGCAGGTGGAATTAAACTCGTTATTCTTTTTTCTGCTTGATTGGACTTGGCATTGCTGTTTATTTACAATAGGGACCCATACTCCGCATAATGAGGCTAGTAGCCGGGCACAATGGCCCGCACAATGGGGTGTTGTGCTCTCCGTTTTGAGTGAGATGGACTGTTTGATTGGGCTGTGCGCGAGTTTGAAAAACACAGTCGGGGATACAAGTACCCTACATCCACGATTTCATTTAGATTGATCTCAGTCGGGCAATAAGAATTTTGACCCATTATTGTCCCCGCTGGCTTGTCCGAACCCTATTTCAAAGTGAATCATTATAAAAAGGGGAGGGATACCCCACCCGTAAAAGGCACTTTTGGGTTACTGAGCAAGAACAATAAATTCACAACATACTGAGCGAGACTGCATATTAATCTTACTCTTTGACTCAGGGACGCGCGTCTTTTCGACGCTTTTCTCCAGACAGCTGTGTCTTTGCATATTAGTCATATATCATTGTTGTAGGCTACCAGTTTGAAACCTTTCTGGAACTGGTCATAAATTCATTGACAGGTCACCCTCTGGCTCTGTTTAGGGGCTCTTTAATGGTTCTGTGTTAATTATTTTTATGGTGTAAAAAATAGTCGTATTGCTTGACCACCATACTCATGTCATCATGGTCAGTAGAATATGGGCCTATAACATCTGGAAATAATTCAAAGAATAATCAGACAATGGTGGTATGTATAAATAGAGAAATCTTTATTTAGATTTTTTTACACAAAATATATCTGTAAAATCGAATATGTACACTTTAGTCTACAGAAAACGGAGAGCAAGTGCATACATTGTGAAAAAATCTCCATACCATGTACCCTTAATCTTTAACATGAAGAAATAGTATTAGGCTATTCGATACACTTCTCATACATCGACACAAACATGCCAAGTAGTATCCAGTTTGAACCAGTGGATTACCCGACTAGAAAAAGTGGTGCAGATCACTAATTCATTAGTAGTCCTCACTGACCGAGGGAGGCAGTGATAACTGTTGGACTTAATGTACAAAAATAAGTCTTCATGTTTAACAATGCATCGTATAGGCCTAATACAGTTAAAAACAGTAGATCATTATTTTCTTTGATAAAAGGGAGAGTCATCCTCCAAAATGTTCACTGTCAAGGATGAAAAGTCTCTCAATTGTGCCGTGTTCCTTGTTCTCTGAAGTTGATAGTGAGCAATTTGTAGGACCACCATGTTGTGTAGGTTGAATTAAGTGTTCATTTCGGTTTCGGCTGACTGTGCCCTACTTGTCAATTGCACTTTAAAAAATATAGATGTCAAGGAAAGACTCCAGGTCTTCATCCTAGCATCCTAGCCCTACAACTCCTGGACGAGCACTTTCTCTCTCCTGGTGGTTACGAAGGCAGTGCTGTAAATCCGCGACTGTAAGAGTGACAGAGAGTTGCCCAGTCTGGTTGTATCCTCCCACGAGTCCAAAGGAGGCGTCTCTTCTCATCACACTTGCAATGCCACAGTTGATTGAGTTCTTGTCATTTTTTCATAACAAAAAATAACATCAGTATCTGTCGAACCAAGTGGTGAAATCCAGGAGTTCCTGATCCTCCGAACTAAGGTGCTCATAACTTCCTTCGTCGGAGGAGTAAGATGACTGAGGCGACTCTGGGTCCGCAGAGTAGGTAGTGGAGAGAGTCGGCGACGGGACACCGCACTGGAACGCCGCCGAGACCGCGTCATGCTCGTCCAAGAGCTGCTGGAGCGCGCGGATGTACTCTACGGCGGAGCGAAGAGTCTCCACCTTGCTCATCTTCTTGTTGGCGGCCCCGTTCGGCACGTGCTGGCGCAGGGTCTGGAAGCCCATGTTGACCTGCTTGACCCGGTTCCTCTCGCGCTCATTTCGCCTGGCCACCGCCACGGGCTGCTGCTGCGGAATGGTGTAGCCAAGCCCATTGAAGCTGAGTCTCCTCTTACAGCGCAACAGCTCGGGCGACCTGGAGCGCTGTCTTTTCAGCACCTTCGTCTTGCTTTGGTATGCTGCCGCGGTTGGCAAAGTGCACTCTTGCGCTGGAGCGTGCAGAGTGATGGTGGCACGCCGCTCAGAGAGTCCGAAGGAACACACACCTGGTGCCATCTCCGTAGTTGTGATGGTGGTGCTCTCCATCCCGAGTTGCAGATAAAAAAAAAAATCAGCAATCGCCACCCAAGGAATTCCCGAGTACTGTGTTTTGGAAAGCCAACGTAGCTGTAGACTACACCGTACTTGTGCTGTGTGCGTAACGGGGGCTTTCTTTGTGTTATGGTCCAACTCTTGACGAGGCTCGCGTCAGTCGCCGATCTGATACAAACTTTGGCAGCACTCCGCTTTTTCAACACGCGTCTGACACCCCACCCCTTTAAAGATGCACGCTTCTGTGGGAGACCCCGCCCCGCTGGGTGATTCTTCTGCTCACCGACTCCGCGAGCCAGGCGCGTGGCTCCAGGAGCTCAATAAACAATCCAGCGCTTTCAGAGCACCGAGAGCACGCGCTGCGCTCATTTACATCCCAATATCTCCGAGCTGAAAGCCTATTGGTGGATTCAAACGCCTCACGACAAGGCGAAAAGACGGAGAGATAATAGCAGAGAATGAACAGTGAATGTGTTTGCTGCTTTGAAATGTCTTTTGAATTTGACAGTGTACTACTGGCAAAACTTCAGTTTATTCCCCCTCCCCGCTTCTTTCGGTCTCATAAACCAAAAAATACCAAAGGAGCTGCATGTGGTATCCAGGTTACTGGGAAAAGAGAAATATGAAAACACAGCGTATGCGTTTATCCAGCTACATTGAGGCCTGAAGAAGCCCACAACATAAAATAAGACTAAAAGTATACTCAGTGGGGTAATAATTTAGCCTGGGTGCCATTCCGAACTTAGTCCTGCCCCACGCCCCACATATTCTGACTAGAATTTGAGTATTCCTTGAATTTCCCCTGGGGATCAATAAAGTATCTATCTATCTATCTATCTATCTATGACAACGTCAGGCTAGTAATAATTACCATGTCATAGACTATCGTTTTTGTTAACCAACACAAAATAGAGTAGCCTATTGGACATTCAATTATAGCCTGTAGTTCTTGCAATGGTGCTAATGTAGCCTAGGCTACACGTCATAATTTAGGCTAATATTGAATAAAATGTTTTGTGTTTTCAGCCAATTGTAGTCCTTTAAACCAACTGACCGCCAAACAAAAAATGCAGGTCTGCAAAATAATAGACTTCAGAATTCATCAAACCAGAAATTCACCGAGTCTCAACTGACTAAGCAGGGTTTCTCATACAGAATTTCGGAATTTAAGCAGTCATTCACTCATTACTAGTTCTTTGTCTGCAGAAAAACTGTCTGGCTCGTCAGGCTATGGTGCACCAAATTACAACCCTAATTTTGTCCGAACTCAAACTTTTGCGCTTCTCGACAACTGAACAGGTGGCGCCCTCTGGCGACAATGTGATTTTGTACAAAAATCTTCAGAAATCGTTGCCGTTTCGTCCACAGCCGTTTATTGTGAAAAAAAAAAAAAAAAACAACACACGGCAGGAATTTGTGATCAAACAGTAATTCGTTTCTCTCGAAACTGCTCTCTAAATCATATTATTTATGCATCAAAACAAAGGTCTATGTCTTATGTTATCTGTCATGTGCTCCAATAGCCTACAAGACATGGTTACACAGGGCCACATGGGAGTTGTTTTACACTTCAAATGATTTGGTGTTCATAAACTTAACCCATTAATGTCCATAGTGGAAGTTTGAAATGTCATTTACAGCACTTGTATGTGTGCCTTAGCAGCAGTTTTTTTTTATTTTTAGGAGGTTAGCGTTTTTTTGTTTCCTCTAGAACACTAGGTTGGGAATTTCAGATCATCCAAAAAACAAATTACACACAAAGGCTAGACTCTTATAATACAAATTCTTTGATGAAAAATATGATAAAAAGTTATCCTATTTTACTCGTTCTTGGTTCAGTGTTGCAGTTTTGCAGTCCATGTTGTTATTATGACCGCCGCGCAGCGAAGCGATGGAACCATCGTTTTTCGTTTTGATCTGTAGCCCCCCCGCTGGACTGGACCCCCCAAAGGAGGGTAGGGCAGACACAGTTTTCTGTGAATATCTTGAGAACCGTAGGGCCTAGGATGACCAATTTTTTCCGTATGTTTGCCTCCATTCCATGAGCACACATGTGCATAAACAGATACACACGCACACACATACATTCACAGTAATCATACGTATGACACATACTCACACAGTAGACATATGTACACATGCATGCACATGCACAAACACACATACGCAGACAAACACACAAGCACGCACACACACACACACACACACACACACACACACACACACACCCACACACATAAACATAAACAGGCAAGATGGGGGTGGTGTTGTATAAAATTAATTTTACATGTGAAATCTATGAACTAATCATGTTTTGGTACTTGTTGTCTAACAGATACCAGTGAGAATTGAGTGTGGATAATGCAATTTAGTGAGACAGTTAGAATCATATAGGCCTTTCAGCGTGATTTATTTTTGTGGAAAAAATGTGCTGGACTGGGCGACGGTCATATTTTGTACCGCTCTGCGGCACATCTAGTTTATTATAGCATTCCCATGGGATTTCCCATATTAACTAAGTGTTTTCCATCTCCAGATTTTATGTTTTGTTGTGACGGAGTGCCGTTGAGTATGCTATACCAATGAGCCTGGCTCTTTGGTGTTGCAGTCAAGCTGCACACGTTTACCCTGGAGACATAATTTAAGCCCTTAGTAGCTTGTCTCAACATACAGTAGTATAACTCAATAGTCAAGAATTCAACCTGAGGGATAGGATAGGTTGTTGAATAAGAACTCAGACCAGTATGGTGTCATTACCAGTAATGACACCATTTCAGTGGTTGAAAGTCAAAATGGGTAAATCTACAACCCCAAATCAGACAAAGTTGGGACGTTGTGTAAAATGCAAATAAAAACAGAATGTGTCAATATAGACTACAAGTCTCTTAAACCCATATTTAGCAGCAAAAGGACATACACAACATATCAAATGTTGAAAATTAGGACTATTTCATGGAAAATATATGTTAATTTTGAATTTGATGCCAGCAACATGTTTCAAAAACATGGACAGGGAATGTTGCACTGTGCATGGGACAGGGAATGTTGCACTGTGCTGCTTCACCTCTTCATTTAACACAATTCTGTAAATGTTAAGGAACTGAGAAGACCAGTTGCTAGAGTTTTGAGAATGAAATGTTGTCCCATTACTTTGCCGATATAGGATTTCAGTTGCTCACCAGTATGGGGTATTCTTAGTCAGTGCCATCTGAGGTCCAAAAAGCCATCCAATATTGTTTTTCAGCTCTATCCCTTGTTTGCAAAGATTTCTCTGGATTCTCTAAATGTTTTAATTACATTATGACCTGTAGATGATGAACTCCCCAAATACTTCACAATTTCATGTTAAGAAGCATTAAGATTACATTGTTTCATCTTTGTGCACACAGGTTTACGAGTGAATACCCCTACGTCTTTACTTCTAAGAGACCCTGCCTCTCTGGGATTATCTTTTTCATACCCACACGTGGCCAGTTCCCTAATTAGTTGTGAAACATTCCTCCTTTTGTTTTCTTTATCATTACACAACTTTTCCAGCATTTTGTCACCCCCGTCCCAACTTTTTTTGAAACATGTTGCTGGTATCAAATTCAGAATTAACATATATTTTCCATGAAATAGTCAAATTGGTCATTTTCAACATTTGATATGTTGTCTGTGTCCTTTTTGCAATTAAATAGGAGCTTAAGAGATTTGCAGATTATTACATTCTGTTTTTATTCACATTTTACACAACGTCCCAACTTTTTCTGATTTGGGGTTGTAACCTACTAGTGAGAGGATCTTTTTCCTTGTGAAAAGCCAATGTGATTTTCCTTCTCAGTTTTTCCTTCACTTTATCCCTATAACCCCTAGTCAAATTGTTCAAATGATGGCATCATTTCTGACCACTTTAACCAGAGTAATTACCAGTAGCTGTTGCTTCCGTAGCACTTCCCTTTTGTCAGTGTCTGAACCTCTCGCTCTACCTCAGTGACTTGGTTACAAGAAGGGCTGCCAAACTGAACTGAGAATATTGTGGTGACTCAAAACTCACTGTTGAAATGTCTTTAGAAACTTGATGCACAACTCCTGTTGTAACTCACTAAGCACTGAGTGCTTAAATTAAAATAACACAAAGTAGGAAATCCCCTTTTCATCAATTGTGTAATGTACTGGGTACCCATTAAATGCTAAGGCCAATGTGTCTAAGACTGACAAAGTGTCACGCTCCTATAGCCATGACAACAGCGTTACATAGTGCAATACCAGGCGCTCCGGGTTAGCATCGGCAAGACTCCATTCTCCTGGTTTAAGTCAGCGTGGCATCAAAATGAGTTTGAAGCCGTTCATTTATGTAAAATAACTCCATGTTGTTGCTTTACAGGTGAAAAGTCCTATGAATGGTGCAGCGCTTCGGAATAAGTTTGTATCCATTTTCACCACAAGAGGGCACTAGTAGATCTCATGAGGTAGGTGTTGTGTGTGTGTTTTGTAGACCTAAGCAAGGACCTGAGTATTGCAAGCACTAGGCTCAGTGGCAAACAAGGGTAAGTTAGCCTAACTCACCTTAGAGAAGAGCCTAATGGGTTTCTTTTGCTAAGATGAATGAGCACAGGGCTCTTCGGGGAGTTTCAGGCCTAAACACTTTCTCTGAGTTAATGGATCCACACTTGCTCTGGTGACCCAGGTCTGTCACAAAATCACATCACACTTGGTATATACCCCAAAGATCAGTACAAGGGGAAATACCCCAAAGAGAAAGTAATAGAGGAAATACCCCACATCAAAACAACATTAGGCCAACAATTCCAGTGCATTTTCATTCAGCTTTTATGGAGCTATGCAGCCAAAGGATGGACTGAACTTCAGTAATAACACAGGTCATGAGATCGGTCAGATAACCCAGGTCTTTGCAATTCAAATCAAATGAATAAGTCTGATTTGATTTGAACTGTAAGAGATGCAATGTGTGCCCCTAATAAATAGCTACCCATTATGGTTCTGTGTATTCCTGTTTAAGGCTCAGTGCTGCACATGAATGCTAAATCTCTACAATATTTCCCTGCCAGCCCACTTCTAAAACTCCAGGGTGAATATGGACTTTTAGGGGATTTCATTTCATTGCTGAGCACTTTCTTCACCACATCGCTGTGAGAATGCCAATCACATAAAACTCCCTGATGAAACATAGGGTGGGTATCATAAAAATATATATATACTGTTCATTAGTGAACACTAACCCAGAGCAGTGAGCCTTGCTACAGCACACTCGGGGAGCAGTGAGGGGTTAGGTGCCTTGCTCAAGGGCACTTCAGCCACTCCTACTGGTCAGGGATCGAATCGGCAACCCTTCAGTTGCAAGCCCGAAACCCGAACCAGTAGGCCATATATAGAGAGACAGAGAGAGAAAGAGAGAGAGAGAGAGAGAGAAAGAGAGAGAGAGAGAGAGAGAAAATAGCAGCAATTTTGCAGATGCAATAAAGTAGCCTGCCCACAGATGGGGGGGACCTCCTTTATGTAGGAACAGAGAAGTGCCCTGTAGGAAAGGATCACTTCTTTATTCCTATGGTTTGTCTGTGGGGGGCCTTACGTGTGTGTGGTAAAAATATCACTACAGTGTTAAATGAATCACACAACCACACACCTGTACCTTCCTCAGAACTGGTCATACCCGGTCATACTGCAGGACACCTGCACATCAATCAGATGGAGTATCATCTGAAAGAGAGACAAATATCAACAGCAGCAGAACTTCCCATTTTAAAATGGTACTTTCTCCTGTAATATATTATGTTGTATAGTATGTACATTCGATTTTATTAAATAGGGCGGAGGTCAACACTATTGCCTACAGCCTATCACCCCAACTGTGTATCTTATTTTTCAGGAGAATCAATGACAAACTTAATTAAGGATCTTAACACTGAACATTGCAATGTTTGCTAGAGAAGAAACTAGTTCAAGACAGTTATCACTATCAAAGATAAGTTAGTTCTTCTATCACATATTTCATGTTAATAGTGGTGTCATGTTACAAAAGTTTATATCACAAAGAGTCAAACAAATATCTGTCAGCAAGGTTCATTTTGCACAAGCTGACTAACTTTATGTTTATGCATTGACTTACAATAGGCTAGTCTTTTTATCCTAAAACAAACCCATTGGGTTGCTTTGGGGGATTCCTTTTAATCTGTTATGTGGCAGCAATCAGACACAAACATTCCAGAGGATGATGCAATAGCGTTGGTATAGCACTTTCACTTTCGAGTATTAAAACTGCTATGCTCAGAAGTTCAGAAGTAAGAGGACTAGACTACTTAACCCGCCCACTGTTGAGCCCAGCCTACTAAGTCAAAGTCAATCTGGACTATATAATAGCAGCTCAACAGCTAAACACTGGGGAAAGTTTAAAGATCAACGCAATGCAAGTGACGATTTCGGAGGGACAGTCATCAACAATGCATAGGTAATTGTAGAATTGTCTGGTTAGGTTGCTGTGCTTGGAGTAGCCTAAGTCTGCAGCCTACATTGACTTAGCCTATGCCTTTTTGTAACATAATGACGTATTTTGTGATTCAGGAATTGTAGCGAATTATGAACAATCGAACTGTAGCAATTTTCTGAATAGGATTGAGATCGCATAACCTATGAGTTATGTGAAATGTGAAAGTATTGGAAACATAGCCTATTCCTAATGTAGCCTACTATACCTGTGTTTGAGGCAGCTTCAACAACAGACCTCAGTTTGGTCGCTGGCTGATACAGCAAGTTAATAGTGGGCGGTATGAAGGCTTATGTTGGCTCGATGATCAGAGAACAACTTTCCGGATCCCATGGAAGCACAACTCCAGGAAAGACTGTAACGATGGAGATAACATGATATTTAAGGTAGGCCATAGCTTCTTTATGTTTTACTATCAGCAAATATTTTCCACATGTGAGCGCAATTTGTGGCGTTACATTAATGTTCAACTTACCTGTCTTAAAGGAATGGGCCATCGTCAGTGGGAAAATTTACGAGAATCCGAATGACAAAGCCAAGTGGAAGACAAATTTTCGCTGCGCGCTTTCCAGCCTCAAAACCCAGTTCAAACAGTTGCATGACCACTCCAAAGAGTCAGACGACCCACATAAAGTGTATCAGCTTGTCGCTCAACCTGAGTACAGATGTAAGATCTCAGCTACCCCTTGAAATCTTGTTGCAATCTTGAATAGGCCTACCCATGTTCACGTATTAACGTTTTTTCTTTTGTAGGCAGCTACGAAAATCTTCCGGTGAGTTATCCCATGATTGAGGACATCTACACTGAAAACCCAGCGGATTTCTCTCCTGATGATATCGTGGTAGGCTAATATACTTAATATTGAAACGAGTCCGAATATGTTAGGCTAGTCCGTTTATTGAGTTCAAATACAGCCTGTATGCGCCAACAGATGCCCATTGGTCTGGATCAATGACTGGACTTGAATTTGCAGGAGTAATTTAAACACAGCCATGCAGCAGCATCAAGATAATAAGTGTATTATCTCATATTTTACAGGCTGATGAGCTGTGGAACCACATGGTCACCCTAGATCTGAACCCGCAGGCAGGTAGGTCAACCAGCATATAACCTAACCATCTAAACATCTTCCTTCAGCATGATGCGAACTTCTGGGTAGTCAGATTACATCTAACCTAACATAAGTAGCCTTGGAAGCAACATTATGCTTGAAGACTAAGAGTAAATATGGTTGTGTTTTTCATTCAGATCTACAGCCTTGGGTTGAAGGCTATCCTCCAAACAATCAAGTTCTGCCAGAAAACTACCCTCTCCCACCTGTAGGCCTACCAGTGGAGCCTCCTCAGCAGAATAACACACCTGTTGCAGTGGTAGAGCCATACTATCAAGGTAAATATGAGTGCATATCAATGTAAGCATCAAAATCACTCGGTAACACTTTACTTGAAGGTATCTACATAAGAGTGACATGACACTGTCATAACCCTAACACTAACTTGTTATGACAAAAACCCGAATGACACTTGACAGAAGCGAGTGACAGAAGTATTGTCATAAACGTTAATGACTTGTTTATATTGTTTATAACACGTTCATAACACGACAGTGTCATGTCACTCTTATGTAGATACCTTCAAGTAAAGTGTAACCACTGACTCTTACCAGAAACCTATAAAAGTCTCATAGGTGTTAAAGTCACGTCAGAGTTGCAGAAAGCAAACAGCTGCAACCCTATTGTTAATTACAGATTTATTAGAAAATTGTATCATATCCTAGTAGGCCCACATTGAACGATAGCCCCAGCTAGGTATGGAAAACATGAGCCAGCAGCTGTTGTACTGTATCTAGTGAGCAGTGCCATCATGCACATCATGCACTGTGTGAAGGTCACCAAGTGCTGGAGAGGGCACCATTTTTTCCAAATAAATCATATGAGTATGCATAGTTTCAATGTAGACTGCTTTTCACTCTGCAACATTTACAACATAAGAATGTATTCATGCTTTGTTACATAGTGTGATACTTAGCCTACTTACCATGTTGTTACTTTTCCTTTATTGCATTCTCAGCTTCTCTTTTGCCCCCCATGGAAGAGCTGGAGATCTCCATACACTACCGCAGGAAAGAGGTGCTGAAGACGAGGGTGTCGGCACCTGTGGTCCAGCTCCACCACCAGCACGAGATCGGCAACCTGAGTGGCCAGGCTGTGTGTTTCCCCAGCACAGAGGGCCTCCTGGACCACAAGCAGATCATGTACACCAATCGTCTTCTGGAGAGCATCCAGATGGGTCTACTGCTGGAGGTGAATCACACGGGCATCTACGGGACCCGCCAAGACATCCCCTGCAAGGTGTTCGTCAGCACCAGTAATCCTGCCGAGAGCCAGGCCGAGGAACCCAGGAAGCTGGTGAAGAACGAGCGGGAGCCACTGCTCAGTTTTGAGAAATTTGGCAAAGGTGAAGGCCCTCATGGACACACATCTCAAAATAATGTGATGTCTTGAATCTAATAACATTCCTTTTTAAGTTTGTCTTTCTAATAATCTAAATAATGCGTTTTAAGCAGAAACACTATGAGGCCTTGCAAATTAAACTTGCATTATGAAAATAAGCTTGTGCCCAACTTTAGATAGTAGACTGAATGGTAGAAGGGATGTGCAGATACATGTTTATTTTCGATTTAACTGATTCAAAATATCTAAACCCCCCTTTAGACCTAATGGAATTTAAAGAGAACAAGCGGGGATCTCCAGATTACACCATCTACCTGTGCTTCGGGGAGAAATATCCAGATGTAAAGCCCCTGGAGAAGAAACTCATTGTTGTCAAGGTAACTTGTTGCTCTGGTGTTTGTACACGGTCTGTAGATACTGTAGAAAACAAAGTGTCTCGGATTGAGCTTCACACAATGCTAGTCGATCAAGATGTTGTATCAGGAGCACAGAATGGAGATGTGTAAACTGACTGACTGTGAAGCTCAAACTACGGTATCAGCAACCTTTGGCCAGAATTGTGTGCCCCCCCCCCCCCCCATTTTTAACACACATCCCCTTCCCCTCCTCTCTCCTCTGCTGCGCCAGGTGGTGCCGCTGATCTGTCGTGAATTTCACGAGCGCGCTCAGATGGAAGGAGCCTCCTCACTCAACTCTGGCGTCAGCCTGCAGATCTCCCATAACAGCCTGTTTGACCTCATCAACTCCACCTTCAGCCTTCCTATGCAAGAGTGACCTGACTCGAAGGTCCACTCCAGACCCTTTTGGACCAATCTCATGCCATCTTCCACCATGCTTCTTGTATTAACAAATGATTATGAGGGCTATTTTCAATATATGAAATATCTAAAAAGATTTTAGATTAAAAAAAAAAAACCTTCACTCCACTGTCTTGTCACTGTAGTCTCACAGCAGCTGTTCTATCATAATCAATCATATTTCACATACTATAAGTAATATACACATGGATACATATTAGAAAATGTTACATTGTGACCTTGTGTCCACTCCATAGATGTCAGACTAATGTTAATCAGCTGATCAATTATGCAAGGGGTGTGCAATGTTTATTGCATGCTAGAAGTGTTTCTATGACCTTTGTAATTATAATAATTATAATGTTCTCTTTTGAAGAATTTCCTCTTTACCCTATGGGTTGTAAATATTTTTTTACTTTTCAATCTCTGTTGTTTTTTATAAGACCTCTGTTTTTTTTTTTTTTAATATATATAGTTATTTGAAAATGTCTGATGTGATAAACACATTCCACATTTTTTCTGCCTATTTTTCTTTATCTACCGAGTCTCACGTGTTAAGCTGTGTAACATATCATCTGACCTCTGTCAGTTCCTCATTGGCTCTCATGTGGTTGTGTTTTTAGCACTGGCAGAACAATAAAGATGGAGAAGTATGACTCGTAGTTTCCATATGTCTTTTTTATTAAATACATAATTGAAGAAATATTTACAAAACACTTGGGTGGAACCTCCAGTTGCAAGCAGTTTGTACAGACACTGTTAATTGAGTGCAGAGGATGCAGAGTTTTGAGGAAGGGGGTGGTGGGAGGGAGTCCATTCTGGCTACCACTCCTTGGATGTTCGGGTAGGGATATCCGAATCCCCATTACTAACAATGTCACCTGCAAGATACACCCAGTCTACGTACAATTATTAACCATCCAATCAATGTAAAGGAACAATTTACTTCTATCTTCATCCAATCAAGCAGGAGGAAAAATACTAAGGAAATAAACATAATGGGCTGCGGTGTTACTAACTCACAATGATCATGTTCCCTCATCTTCATACTTTTGCCCTAAAAGGCAAACTTTCATGGAAAAAAAAGATACAAAAAAAAAGACCAAATACATTCAAGTCACACCACACAAACTCCTCAATCCCTCCACACAATCATGTTAAAGGAAACAGACACCGCTAAAAGAGAAATAAAAGGGCCTTCAACTAACCCCCATCTCTCATATTTACACACAACTTAGTGACTGTATAATCATGCAGTGTAACTGCACAATACACTACTCTGCCAGATGTGGTGATCTCAGTCAGAAAGTACTTTCAGCACGCTTAAAATGACAACAAAAAAGGCTCTCAAACTAGCATTTCAAGTTTGAGGTTTAATGATGAACCTGGGTCAATAAACTACCTACTTGAAATATACCTGAAACATGTTAGAACAATTTTACATGAGGCTGAGAAATGGTGGTTGGATACAACTCACAGAGCTGTAACTGAACATGACATTTCCTATGTAAATGACAGGCAATTTTACATAACTTCTTCCTGATCTGAAAGCAACCATGTCCAATTAGGATAGATTAACAGTGTTGTTAAGACCAAAGCTATGCTAAATAAGTGAAGATAATTAATATTGCACATTCTGACTGAGTTATCACTCAATTGAGTAAAGTCTCAAAGAAATACATGCATTCAGTGAAGAGACACCCAGAGTAGATTATTCAAACAGAAAAGACAAACAGAAATCAACTACTTTTTAAAAAGTTATAAAACGTGCTGTCCACTAAAATATGAACAGTAATAGTGGGTGTTGGAACACTGCTGGCCTAGCTATGCTAGATTAAGTGTGTTCTTGATCATAGTCATGAGTATCAGTGTGAAGCTGCTGTTGTTGAGATCCAGCACACAAACTATGCTTCAAAAAAAGGCCAGTTTGGGTAAGCACAAACATCTCCTTTTGAGTCGCCGTATCCAGATATTGCGATGTCTCAGTAAATACATCTTTTCTTCCTCATCTCACACTGCAGAGACATACTTTGGATGTGGACACCCTAGCAGAGTAAAGGCTTCTATACATGGTGGTGATTCATCCAGAGAAGTAAAAACCACAGCAGATGCTCAGACAAGTCTACATCCACTGATGGTAAACCATGGGCAAGACAATCGGTGCTCCACACGAGCATTTATGCCTTAGGGATCCAAAGAGGTGGAACCAGAAGAACGAGTTGGTACATGTCATTTCTCATTGAGACTAAGAGGAAAGTTATTGTGGTAATAAACAGGATCTCCTTACATTTATACAGGCATGGATTAAGTGTGAAGTGTGGTGCTATCACATGCAGTTGTCATTTCTTCAACATGCGGTGGGGTATTATTTTACAGAATTTTTGTATAATTGTATGAATTGGGTTTTCTTACAAATGGTGTACAGATGGGGTGTTTCTTAAGGATCTTTACACATACACACAGACACAGACACACACACACACACACACACACACAGCTGACAAAAAGCAGTTGTGACCCCTGTGTTAACAGATGCATGAACACACGTACGCACACACTCAGTCTCACACACACACACACACACACACACACACACACACACACACACACACACACACACACACAGAAAAGGGGAAAGGTGGGGGAGAGCTTATGCAATAGCGCACATGGTTTCTCAAAGCCCTTAAGTCACCCAACAGGGTTATATGGTGGGAGCAGTGATATAAAAAAAACCCTATTAAACAAACAAACAAACAGGTCAATTAGAATTTGATCGTATGAGTAAGAAGACTTCCTGTCCTTGTGTGGGGAGGGATCACTCAGAGCACTTAAGAGTCTTCATCCTCTGGCTGGTCTGTGCCAACTCCACTCCCACTCCCGCTGGATGTGCCCTCCTCTGGCTTCCTGTGTTTCCGGGCATGCTTGTATTTATCCACGTAGGCCTTCACCAGGTTGGCCACCTTCACTGGGTTGATTTCACCGCTCTTGCTGTGGCACACCTAGAATGTAGAGCCAACAAAAGAGACGTCAACAATGGCACTAGCAGCTAAGTTGCCTGAACAAAAGTTGTAAAGTTGCCTGAACACGAGGGTCATTGTCACAAAACAAACATGATCACATATTAGGATATTACATACAAAACGTCTCACTTAATGATCAACTTTGAACAGAGAAAAGGGCAACATGTTGACCTAAATAATAAGAATCTACAGTAATTTCCTGTGTATTAGCCACATTGTGTATAAACCGCAGCACAGTGTTTTATGCAAGTTAAAAGAAACAAAATCATATTAATACCATATTAACTGCATAAACTTCGGCTAATAGTTGGGAAATTACAGTACACAAATTGCATTATAATGCTAATAGGGATTGGTTAAAAAAAATTGATATGAATAATTTAATATAAATTCATGAAATCTTGAGAGCAATGTTTTAATGTACTGTACTCATTTGCCTATTCCCGGAAGTGTGAATGAAACAGATATTAAAGTAACAATTCTTAATGTAAAGATTAATAAAGAATAATTTAATAATGCTTCAAGTTCCAAGTACAATGTAGGCTACAGAATAATTTCTTTGTGAATGTATTTCATATCCAAGCGAAATTGGTCTTGCAACTGAAACATCGCTAAAAAAAAAAAAAAAACCTTCCTTACCTTCTGCACAGCTTTCCGCAGGATGTCCTTGTACTCCTCCTTGGTGATGTCTCTCTTCTGGTAGAAGGGCTTGATAGCCAGCTTCACCTCCTCAATGGCTCTCTCCTGCATGTGAAGCTTCTTCATGTACTGCGGACGGAACACAAAGGAGATGCGCTCAGAGAGACCGCTCTGGGACAGCCATAGGTAATTCCTAAGATAAACTGTAGTGGGGGAAACCATATCAGTTGGCCTGTTAAGGTCAACAGATCGGTTTTCCACACCAGTATTACTATATAATTACTTTGTAAGGGGAAAAAACAAGTTCATGCTTTAGACAGACAGACAGACAGACAGACAGACAGACAGACAGACAGACAGACAGATAGACAGATAGACAGATAGACAGATAGACAGATAGATAGATAGATAGATAGATAGATAGATACTTTATTGATCCCCAAGGGGAAATTCAAGCTTTACCTGTGAATTGAGCAATTCATTTAACAGATGGCTTTCTCTGATTGGTCAAATACATATAGTTGTGACATACTGTGCCAAAATAATCTTGAAGTTATTTTTTTGCTACACCTTGGTCTTTCATAGGTAAATACTTTTGAGTTTTTTTTATGTAACTTTTTGTTAATGTGTTCTATCAGTTGATGGCTAAATACATTATTCAGCATGTCAAGTCAAGCAATTTTCTCTGTGCTATATTTATGAAATTTTAGCCTCACCTGTCTCATTTTAGAGACTCATAATAAGTGACAACATTATCATTTATATTGTGGATGGATGAAAAGTGTTGACCTGGGAGGAAATTCCACTGAAACTATAAATAAATTCTATCAGTGAGGTCACTATGTTTGAAATAGAATCACCGCTACACGCCATCAAGAAAAAAACACAAACAACACACCTGATCAGAGATTAACCTTTGACCAGTGAAAGCGCTTTGTATCGTTCCTTTTACCTTATCAAGAGAGCATAGGTCACATATTCCATCCTATTCTGAAGACTGTGCCAATAACAACATAGAGTTTTCCCAGTGGTTAACTCCTACATCAAGTAAAATTCCAGGGATTTCCATCTCCTCACCATGTCATTGCGGGAGGCTTCTTCCTCATCTCCAGGAGCAGATGCCCCCTGTCCCGAGCCTGGTACTTCCTCTTGGGCCACAGAGGCTGAGGAGGGGGTGGGGGTCACGGCACTGGCTCCCACGATTTCCTGTGGGACCATGACAGACGTACAGAGAGACAGGTCAGATCAAGTGCAAATCTAATCACACCACTGGTCAGGTTTACAGTGTTCCCAGATCAGCCAAAATCACAATCACAATTAAAAGGTGGTCCTGTAGATTAACTGATAGAGCAAGGGGCTAAGAATGTTATGGTTATCAGGTTGACACCGAAGGTACAGACATACATCCATACATACTATATTTTCCTAAAATATTATATTTTAACTTCAATTGTTCTGTTTTCATTTGTGTTATGCTCACTGTGCATGTAGGTTTAGCAGACAAATGGGTAGATCCACCGAAACAAAAAAACGACTTTCCATGACCATGCTTTTTTTTTTCCTTAAGAAAACTAAAAATGTTACGAACATAGCAGCATATTTGAAACCAGTTCCTGTCACATGTCACATTTCCTTAGCTTTGAGATTTGTGAATTGTGTGTGGTCTGCAGTGCTGACAGATTCTCTGGAATAGGCACACATACATACACACGTCTTTTCTTTTTTCATTAAGCATTCCTGAGGGCCAGGCTCTTCCCATTTCTGTGTCAGGTGCAAGTTTCGTTTCATCTGAAACGCTACTCAGATTGCTTCCGCCTCACGTGAGAGCTGCAAGCAGGATCGTCAGACAGCGTCTTGTTAATACTGCCACCCCATGGTCATTAAGAGGTAAAGCAATAAGCCCGCAAATGTAAGAAACCGGCTTATGGTAAACCACTTTCTACCCCAGGAATCCTAAAAGAGTTCAGTTTCAATTCTATTTTAATACTGAAGTCATGCGAGTTCAAGGGGAAATTCCCTTAATCGGAGGCGGTAGATGTCCCAACACATAATTGATGGTGGATAACAATGAAGGCTTGATCAGGGGAATGAAGGCTTAAAGCAGGGGTACATTTTGCACCTGAATGGCCTGTCCCACACATGAATTCAGGCACAGTGTCTGAGAACGTAACAGTAGTTTTGTAATGGTTCACAAAAATCACCTCGGTTAATTACGGTTCAGTTAATTGTCGGTACGGTAAGCCTGTAGGTACTGCAAGCCTAATTCACTGACAATATTGCTGGTGCGCAACGGAAATAGTATTTTAAAAAGGTGTCAAATGGTCTTAAAAGCAGGTGTTCCTAGGCATCTGCCAAATAACACAAACACAAACATAGATGTATCTAAAGGCTAGCCACAAACAAGAACAAAACCTAGTACTGTTTCCCTTTCTTTGAAAGCTCTCCTCTCATATCCTGTTAAAAAGGTCCTGGCGTTCTTACTTACTGTTTGCAGACCCACAGAGACCTACCTATGGATGGAGCTGCTAACACGGTCAGGAAGGACAATGTAGTGTCAAGAATAGAGAGATAAAAATCTGTTTACTCACTGGGGATTATTTGTGGCAGTACAATGCTAGCATGCTGAACTTCGCAATCCACTTCAAGATTTGTTTTTCATCAATAATGTGGTTTAGTTAATCACTTTTTTCTTGAACGGTTTCTTGACAGCTATCCTCACTGGTATCCTATTTAGAGCAAGCCCTACTGAAGGGCTAATTTTAGGACTAAGAATTCCCATTTTCATTTTATCTCCCCATGCCAGGGCTCTACACTAAAAAAAAATCCAGGAGCACTTGTGTGCCCAAGTTAGTTTTTATGCTGGATTCGTGACGTGATTCTATGGTTCGCACCAGTAATGTTTTTCAATGTTGCGGTGTATTTTGTAGACAAACATTGACATGGTTAGAAGATATTCGCACCAGTGCGCCTAAAGATTTTTTACACTCGCACGCTATCATTTTTACTTAAAAGCTTTCATGGGCAAAAACAGCTCACCTGGTTAGACATCTGTGTGGTGTTGGCTGCCTTCCTTGCGCCCTCCAGTTTCTGCTTCTGTTTATAAAGAGCGAGCTCTGGAGACAAGATACAACAAAGAGGACAGTCTCTCATTAAAAATGACCAAAAAGGAGTCATTTGAAGTCATAACCTTTCAGCCATCCACCAAAGACTACATTTGAAAAGGTGGAAGGATAGATTAGGCAACACTTGTATCTAGTTTAGGAGTTGCACACCTATGTTGTGCAACTGTGACATAGTTAGTATAAGTATACTATACTTATACTTATACTTATGTTGTGCAACTGTGACATAGTTGCTCAGATATGTCTATCAGCATTAAAAGCAGATATGTCTATCAGCATTAAAGGCAGATATGTCTATGAGCATTAAAGGCATTGACACTCACTGCTGATTTTCTCTCCTTGAGGCCCATCAGGTTCTTGTATGTTCCAAGTGACCCTCTTGACTGGAGGTTTTGACTTGGAACCCAGCAGGTCCGCAGCATCCTCCGTCTCCTGCTTGTCCGAGCCCTCCACTTCCTGCTTTTCCACGGCCTGAGTGACGACAGCGACATGGCCTTCCTGTTTTTCTGAGAGGGCGTCCGAAGTAGCACCTGTCCCGCTCCCGTCAGTACCCGCCCGCTCTCCCATCTCCTTGAGGTAAAGGCTGTCGAGCATGTAGTCCACATTGAAGTCTTCGTCGGCTGATGACTCCTCCTCCTCTTTCACAAGGTCCATTTGGACCTCCATCTTGTCCTCTGGGTCTGGAGGAAGTGAGGAGCTGATGGCAGAGGGGGTGTTGAGAGGAGGTGGCAGAGAGGCTTTCTGAAGGCTTAGACTGTGTTCAGGAGTGTCTGTACCTGGAGGAGGTGGAGGTGGGGGAGGTGGCGGTGGAACCTCCTCAGGCCAAATGCTCTCCACTTCGATAGACTTGGCTACGCTTGCAGACTGAACTTCACTCCTCATTGTCTCTCCCTGAACAGAAGCGGTGCCAACTCTGCAGTCAACAAGAGAAGACTTCCCTGGCTTAAGGTCCAGTGGTATGGTTGGGTGAATCTTCTCCTCCTTGATTTCTTTGTGGTGAAGCAAATCCTGCTTGAAGGCATAAGGAGAACACATGTCCTCTTGCTCAGACTCGCCCACATGAGGGGACCAAGGTTTTTCCTGCTTGATTTCTTTCAGCAGAGCCAAACAGTGCTTGCTGTCCTGCTCCTTAGGGTCTTCCAATTCTTTGACAATCCTGAGAGCCCCTGAGAAAGCAATCTGTGTCCCCGTCTCCTTCTTGACCGAGAAAGGAAGTTCCTGTTTCACGTCTTTAGCTGCCTTCTCCTCTTTGGCAGTGCCAGTTGAGGCCAGTCTCTTGTGCAAGATCTGAGCAGGGTCCTTATGGTCTCTGGAAGAGGAGGACGACAATAACAGCGAAGATGAGGATGTAGATGATGGTTTTTTGTGGAGGCCTCTGTCTTTCAGGTGAGTGCCCTGTGAAAATGGCTCTCCTTTCTTCCTCTCCCTGGATCGTGATCTTGACCGAGGTCTCTTTCTGTCTTTGGATCTAACTTCACTTGCTCGCTCCTTTGACCTTGAAGAAGGAGGAGAGGGAGTCCTCCTCCTCCTTCTTTCCCTGGAAGAAGACTTGGACCTGGATCTGGACCTTGAGCGTGATCGAGATCGACTGTGCCTCCTGTTTTGGACGCGTCTCTGGTTGTGGTTGACTCTGCCATCATTCCTTTCTCGGTTATCCTGGCGGTGTCTCCTCCTTCGTTCTGCACTGTTGGAGCGTGAACGCCTCTTTTCTCTGGATCGGGAACGCGATCGAGATCGCCTTTTGTCCTTCGAATGAGAGCGTGAGTGTCGTTTGTCCCTTGATCGAGAATGTGACGTGGAACTTGTGTGTTTTTTCTCTCGGGATCTCGATCGCGACCTCCTCTTATCTCTCGACCTCGAACGTGATCGCGAGCGGGATCTCCTCTTCTCTCTAGATCGAGAACGAGATCGAGAGTGAGAACGCCTTTTGTCTCGAGATCGCGAACGTGACCGCCGCCTGTCCCTGGATCGGGAGCCTGACCGAGAGCGTGAGTGCCTCCTCTTCCGCTCCGAAGCCTTTGGGGCTGGGCTGTCCCCCTTCTTCCTCTCCCTGGAGGAGGACCGCTGGTCGCTCCTCCGCACCTCTTCTCCCCTCCTTCCACTTCCACTGTCAGAGCTGTTTGCAGGGGGCAGTTGATGATCCTGTGCCGGCCCATGGCTCCTAGAGGGCGACTTTGATTTGTCGGGGCGTGCACCATCCTCGGGCTCTGATTTGACCTCCGTCTTGACCTTCTGGTCACTGGTGTTGGTGTGACTGGGTGAGGGACCCGAACTGGAGCTGGAGCTGGAGCTAGAGCTGCTGCTGGAAGGGGAGCTGGGTACAGAGGTGTGCTGGTGGGCTTCCTCTTTCACCTGATTGTTGTCAGGAGTGTTACTGCAGTTGATCACCTGAGGAATTTCACAGAGTTGTTCAGGGTGTTCTGGTACTTCAGATATGTTTGCGAACATGTCTTCATAATCGTGATCATCATCTTCTGACTCAGGCTCGTTCTTCATCTGAACAGCAGTGCCTATGTGATCCTCGACCTTCACCGAAACTTCTTCCAGAGGCTCTTTTTTCACTGGGCAAGTCACTTCATCCTTAGCTCCCTCTTTGCGTAATAACCTAGGCTTCTTCAGCCAAAACCCGGGTCTCTCACTGTCTGAGTCCGAGTCCGAGTTAGAGTTTGTGGGGTTCGAAGGGTCGTACACATCTGGCTTGGCTGAAGTGTCTTTGCTGTTAGGTTTTGAAAAGAGTATTATGGGTTTGCCCTGTTGTTTCTTCAGTGTCCCCGTTTGCGTTGGATCTAAGGGGTTAGATAACCTTCGGGACTGCCATGAACTCCCACTGGCGTTGATGCGAAAGCTCACTGAGGACGATGATGATGCTCCCGAAGAGCTGGCAGAAGAAAAAGAGGAGGTAGAGGAAGACATAGCAGATGAGGAGTTCAAGCTGGTGAAAGATGACGACGTCGATGATGACGACGTTGCCCCCACCCGCTCTGGCCTCTGCTTGGGGGCCTCTGTGGTTCTACCCTGCTGGCCTGAGCTCGCCCCCTGCTGGTCGGCGGTCTGCTGCCGCACCTGGTTTCCTGTGAGGCTGTGGAGGGCGTCTGGGAAGCCATTACTACTGCTGCTACTGCTGCCGCCGCTGCTGCGCCTGTTGCGGCTGCTAGTGCTACTGCTACTGCTCTCTGCCTGGCCACTGCCACCACTGCCGTCTCGCCTGATTTTTGGTATCCTAGGTAACACAGACACATCCACCCACACGGGCTTGGGAGGGGCTTTTTTGGATGCTGGTGGGCCGTCCTCCCTGTGTCTGTCCACCCTATCCCTGCTGGATGACCGAGGGTGAGTGTGAGCGTGGGCGTTTCTGGAGCCAGGAGATGCGACTGAGCCCTGAGAGAAGCCGGGCCTGGGGATGAGGCCGGGCGGGTGTAGGCTGGAGTGCGTATGAGCGGAAGGAGACCGGAGACCGGGCGACGAGGCTGGAGTGAGAGGAGGGAGGATGGGGCCTGCGGCAGAGCTGGGAGGTGGAGAGGTGCTACTGTGAGGGAACTGCGAAAGATCGGCTTCCCCGTTGGGCAGGAAGTGACTTGGACCACCTTCACTCACGCTGCCGCTCCGAGTAGGCGTGGATTTTGGTGATTCAACACTAACTGCGGGACCAATATAAACATATATAGAGTAAGAATGGAAATCCATGCCTGCTCTGAATCAAAAATGAAGCACACTGTAACACCTCTCTTCAGATTTATTTCAGAGCACAGGAAGTCACTACTTTTATAAAAGTAAGGATTTTAAATCACTACAGCAAAAACATGCACTTTCAGGTTTCTTTTTCCCTGAGCAAGATCACATCACGTCATACGAAGATATCAAGTGATTGATGACAGTATCAAACATAACAATAACATCAAGATGATAAGATTGACAGAATGACTAACCGGCTTTGATAGCTTTGAGGGTGCCGTCTCTGTTGATGACCACGTCAGAGCTGTCCATCATCAGCATGCTCTGGCTGGAGAGGATGCTGCCCAGTAGGTCAGGGACCGAGGCCGCCTCGGCCACCTCCTCCCCCTGAGGCATACTCAGACCACGCCTGCAGAACAAGAACAGCCTGTGTCAGCTTTTCAAGAAACTCTAACTTGGATGTATTTATGCTTTACATTTGTATGGGGAGATGGTGGTGTTGTAGCTAAGGAACTGGACGAACGAGTGGTGGCCAGAAACTTGTACGTTTGAGTAAGTTTTGGGACCTAAACATTACATAGAAAAACTTCTAGCAAAATCTGAGATGGCGCGGCAACCATTTTCCTGGATTATGTCTGAGTTGTCTGGTTATGACCCACTCGTCTTACTCTTTTTTTTGAGAGAGAGATGGGGTGTGATCGGGAGTGATCGGGAAATGACCGCAGGTCGGATTTGAACCTGGGTCCCCGTGGGCACTTAGACCCGTACATGGTATGGACGCTGTAACCTGTTGCGCCACAGCACCCCCTTCACACGTCTTAGTCTGAAAGAGCCCAACACCATTACACAGATTCAGGCTTAATGTTGTTTGTGGACTTAAGTTAAGTAGCATTATGTATGAGAGCGTGCGTGCAGGTGTGCATGTGTGTGTGTGCGTGTGTGAGAGCGTGTGTACAGTAATTTCCTGTGTATTAGCCACATTGTGTATAAGCTGCAGGACAGTGTTTTATGCAAGTTAAGTTGTATAGACCCTTTCAACAATAAAAACAAAAACAATGCTTGAACGTTCTATTTGGTTCCCAATCTACTTCCTCTGCATTAAGATAACTTATTACACGGCTCTTCAGAGTGCTGCAGAAAGTTCCATTCACATGAATGGGCCTTCCCAACGTTCGGGCCTCTGTTAAATCTATATAAATCACAGGCAAAGTATATAATCACTGCTGTCAATGGCAACGGGTTGATTAACGTCTTTCATATCCCTCCGCAAGAATTCCGTTCGCTTATTGCAATGGAATTTCATTGAAAGGGAAAGTAAGCTAGTAAGACGTTGCCACGCAACACCTGAAACTGTCAAGTTCTATCTGTGTGGCGAACTATTTATTTTGTCAGTGGAAGACACGAAACGGTAGCAAAATCATTTTTAAAGATTCATTGTGTTAGGTTTCTTTTCTCGTTTTGGCAAGTAGCCGTGTAATAAGCGGGATAATGTATAAGTCCCTTCAGGTCGAAGCAAAACCCCTCCGCTGCGCGTCGGGGTTCTGTTCTCCCTGTCGGGACTTATTTTCTGATAATTACCGGCGGACAATACATTATCCCTTACAAATGGAATGTTAAAACGGAAGCCTTGTGGGGCCAACTATGATGCTGATAATAGAACTATCTTGAAAGGGTCTATACGGCGCGGCTATTAGTTGGGAATTGCCGGTATGTGTGTCTCTACCTTGACATGCCTGCAGCCACAGGTCTGGCCACAGGTTGGTGAGAGCGCATGGCGGATCGGGACAGGCCCCGGCGCTTCAGCTCCAGCAGGGACGGGGCAACGGGGGCAGGCTCCTCCTCACTGCACACACACAGCAGCATTGGACACACTCACATTACATTTACATTTATTCTGTAACTAACGCTTTTATCCAAAGAAACTTACTCATGAGGAGTAACTTTCAAGGTACAGTGCAATAGGGGACCAATTCAACTTAAATGTAATACTATTAATACATACTATTACTACACGCATAACTTATAGTAAGTATGGGTGTTTCATGAATAAACTATTCCCATTTGGATACAGCACTTCAGGCTAACTTTGACAAACTTTAACTGTTGACAAATTCAGTGCTATTTGCGTTACCACGTGTTACCACGTGTAAAAAGAGTTACCACGTGTCTGTAATGTAATAGCTCTTGTTTACTGGCAAAACAAATCGGTTGTAATTTAATTTAATCTGATTCACTTAATCTGAACGCAACAGCCAAGAAATTTAATCTGAACACAACAGCTAAGTAATGCTGTTGTTCCAGTGTTGTTAACATACACTTGATCAAAGTCGTCCAGATCGTACGGGTCCCCGTAGATGGACAGAGAGGCGGCCCCGATGTCGGCCCGCATGCTGCCCAGCGTGGTCTCTGAGGGACGGTAGACCGAGGGGAGGGAGGAACCGTTCTTGGCCTTCTTGATCCCTAGATTACGGGCGATGCGTCCACGTGAGGTGGGCTGCTTTTTTGCAACCTGGAAAAAAAAACGTGTTGAGTATGCTTAATGAAATGATCATCAAGACTCTGAAAGGCAATTAAAAACATCATACTACAACTTGTCAAGTATAGTACAAGATAAGATGTAGTTTTGATCGTAAGGTCTGGTATAATTTGCGAACCATTAGTATTATGTGTGTCTTTTGTTACAGAAAAGTGATGTGTATGCAATGTAAATATAATGCAATGACTACATTCCTGAAGGCACAATGATGTAGACAATCAAAATCCCTGTGCATTCTACAGTTAGTTTTTATACATTCTTCTGGTTTTAACAACTAGAACAAAGACACACAAAAAAAAAAAACAGATATTCACCTTCAGAGCACTGCTGCTATTTTTTTCATACAAGTTCCTTTGCTACTAAGCAAAAGTTGCTCACCAGTTTCCTTCTGGACTTGGTCCTCCTAACTCGCCGTTTTCTCCTCTTCACCCTGGTTCCTGTAGCTTTGCCTTTTTTACCATCGCCATCACAGGACTTGCCACTTTTGGTGCTCTTGCGCTTCACTGGAAAAGGAAAGCAGTTGAATTACTGAGTGGTGCTGCATAGGTCAAACCCATAACCCGCTGGTTGACCTGCGTTCGGGTAAGATGTCCAGATAATATTGTGGATGGGTCGGGTCAAAATCACATATATAGCAGTGTTCCAAATTGTTCAGTGTTGTAAATATCCATGTTCAAAATTGCTTGTGAATTGCTAGGCTTTGTAGCCTATTAGGCTAAAGTAGGATTGTGTTTTCCTTAAGTGCCAGCCTATCCAGTAGATCTTGTTCAGATTACACCACCAAAACTTTTTTGATGACCAGCAAGAGAGATAAGAAATGTGAGGAAAATGCATTGTGTATGAGGGAGAGTGTGTCCAGATGAAATTACTAAGCTAGATTGGATTGTCCCATTAATTGAAAAGGGCTCTTATTTGTTCTTGTAAAATAAGGAAACATTATCACATATTCATAGGTCGGTTTTGGGTCGATGTTTAACGCATATTTTGGGATGGGGCAGATTGGATCTCCTAATGGGTGGTGTGGGTGCAGATAATAAACCCCCCCAAATCCTGCATTTCTATCCCGCCGACTAAAAGCTGAAAAGGATGAACAAAACTACTGCAATACTACTGTAAAAACTCAACAACACCAACAGGACATCACAAAAAAGCTCAAATTAAGAGCATTCATTTGATGCAGAACAGATCAGAGACTCATAGAACACAACAGAGACTCATAGAACACAACAGAGACTCACCTGTCCTCCTTCTCCTCCTGCGACGGGCGGGCCGCGGGGTGAGGTCACGCACGTACACAGCTGTGCTCAGACCAGCCACCACAGCATTGATGGTCTCATCCAGCCAGGTAGACTGAATCCGGTACCTGGGTGTAAACTGCACACACCAACACACATCACTCTCCATGCCATATTACACCAGTCATGCACATGCCTTGTACATCAACATATTACAGAACAATTATCAATAAACTAAACTCACAAGGTGCTAACGGTCACAAACATCAATGCAATTGAACACACAAGCTCCCATGATCATAGAATTCATTCAACACACTCCAGATCACTCCATATGCAATTCTAAGCAATTCCAATTTGTTATTGAAAAGTAAACTCTCTAAAAGCACATCTAAACTTCCAGTGGAGAATTTTAATACATTCTCCAAACATTAGTGGTTTTCACTATTAGTAACTATACTTCAGTGAGCTCTTTTCCAGAACACAAGAAGAAGAACAACAACAACAGATTGTAAAACCAAATCGAATCTCCTCTGGGTGCAGACTCAAACAGGCGCTCTACTGCATCTGACCTTAGGGCAGTACAAACGAACACCCCAGCCCAGTGAGCTGCTGAGCCAGTTAGTGGAGTTAGAGACTAGTTGGGGAAGCAGCAAAAGCGCCATGCAAACCTGTCCGTTCCTGGCGGCACGTGCAGAGGCTGCGGTGCGTGCCTGGGTGATGCGGTGGCGGTTCACACTGGCCCGGACCCGCTCACTCTGCTGCGTGCGGGCGATGGCGCGCGTGGGCCGCGCAGCGGGTGGATGCGATCGGCTTGTGGTTGGTTGGGCGATAGACAGAGACTCCTCCTCACTGTCAGGAGCAGCTCCTGAAACAATGGTAACAAGCGGAGTCAAACAGGGACCTTGCTGGATAAGTGGAGGCAGCTCTAGTTCTAGTTCATCCCACTCTTTCTTCAACATCAAATTCAAGAACTTTTCAAAACCTTTTCCAAAAAAAATTAACGACTTAACACAGCATATTTTGAGACAAAAGTGAAGGTACATTTTATCAACATGACAATTGATAGAGAATTCTATGGCGATAAAATTGGCACTATTGCTAAGGATCCACAACAGTTACGTAATTCAGTAATAGGACACGTCCCATTATGACCACTGCATCGGTGGTACAGTAGTTAGCTTTGCTGATTTCCAAGCAAATTACCTGGGTCATTAGCAGACACTGTTGTCCAAAGTGACTATTATGTCAACTATATTACTTTTTGAAGCCATGTCAAGGGGGCACCCCGATGTACTGAAATGTACATATATGTATTCGGTATGAACCCATTATAAAAATCATGCTTCAGATTCCATCACACGATATGTGAGAGCATATAAAAATAATACTGTGCTAAATGTTATGATCACACTGCATTAGCAAATTTTATTTTCCATATACTTACTTGAGTTGCGGTTGTTGGCAGCACACTCTGGGCAGAACCATTCTTCCACAGGCACGGTGTCCAGTGGAGGGGTCAGACACTCCATGTGGTACCTGCCACCACGGGGGAAGACTTTACAGGTAAGCATTTTAGAGGGAATAGAAAGAGACTTTGTAATGAGGGGAGACAGCACTCAAAGAATCTCCCATAGAAATGTATGATGTTAGTTCGTAATGCAAAGATGGCAGTTGTCTACACATATACTGCCCGAAATAAATGCCTGATAAGTGCCCAAAATGCGTTGCGATATGGCCACCGAGTGGTGAGCAAGGAAAATTTCTGTGCCTGAAGTGATCAGAATTTTTTTAAGCAGTTATAAAATACCTACTTTCAAATCTTACATAGTCTGAAATAAGACTGAAACTTTGAACCCTGATAGTACCAAATCATCTGAATCTCAATAGTCCAGTCTTTTGAAAACAAAACAAACTATTTTGTTCATATTCTGTAAGTTGCTCTGAACAAAAGCGTTCGCAAAAAACTATGACACATGTAGGAATTATTATTTCACAGTGAGATTTGTTCTGAAGATGTTTTTTTCCATCATGTCTGATAAATCATTTAGCATCTTGCAACACTTTTAACATCACAGACATGTTCCTATCAAAACACAGGGCTTAAAATTAATTTTTCAAAATAGGGGGGAATTCCCCCCTTAGGTTAGTAGGGGGGATTTACACAATTTGGGGGGAGGGGGGGTTCGATTCTGATACCAAGTCAAGAATTGCGATTTCGATACTTCTCCGATACTTTTTAAAAAATGTGTTTGATTTTGGGGCCCCCACCACCCTGATGTCATCAGTAATATATACTGTAGTGGGATCATTCACAACAGTGGACATCCTAGATTCTTCTTGACTCTCTCCACACACAATGTTAAATTCATATAGAGTGTATTTAGTTAATAATGTATTTTTTAATGTATAGCATTTTACTAGTAATTACTAGTAGCTAAACATATTTAGTAATTTGAATGCTTCATATTGACGTTTAAACACTTAGGCATATCTTTAATGTGGTGTGTACATGTAGGTCTAATTGAGTGCACATTGGTGATGAGCATATATACTGTCAGTATATATATCTATGGGTGATGAGTAGGTGTAATTGAGTGCCTGTCACTTTAAGAAATATGTGAGAGTAATTAGCCTCCCTTCAGCCTGACGGTTTTAGGCTAGTCGCTAGTGAATAAAAGTTGTGCATAGTGCATAAGGATATGTGGATGCAATTCATTATGTTTTCTATGTCATTAGATAAAATAAATGTTCAAAAAACTAACAAGTCGAAGACAATCTTTCTGGGATCAAGTGTTGACGTGACCTGAGCTAGCAGGATAGTTACCAAGGAGCTCTTTCCAGATGTAAAAGTTTGCCATGGTTGCATAGCCTATTTGCGTAAGCGCAAAGTGGTTCTCTCTCTCTCTCCGTGTGTGTGTGTGTGTGTGTGTGTGTGTGTGTGTGTGTGTGTGTGTGTCTGCGTCTGCATGAGGCTATGTTCAATTCAACTCGGTAGTTGATCCGTCCGGTCAATAGCCCCGCATTCACGCCACTTCATGATTATATTAACGTCATCAGACAGGCTGTAAAAGTATATGCGGGAATTTCTCGCATTATGATGGCTAGAGTTGCGGGACTTGAACAAATTATGCGCAATACCCGCAATCCCGCAGTGAAATTTAAGCCCTGAAACATCCCCACAGACAACAGATGAGATGAGAGATGAGTATTGTGAAGAACATTTTGTAACCCTTGTGTCTCTATCCTGTCAGAAGCAATTACTCTACGGATTACGAAACAGTCTTTTCACTCTCTTAAATTACTGCACAACTCCCTGGAGGGGATCTAACAAATTTGATACACACAGATATAAGTCATTTCCTGTATGGATGAGGAAGGCTGCACAGGGCCTGATGCATAGATATTAGAAAGCTAGATACCGCATCGGGCTCCAGAAGGTACGTAAATAGCGCCGCCATCTTGGTGGGGGCAACAATCACTGGAGGCCAATGGAGGAACATGTGACTCTGACTGGAAATCAGACAGGTGTCTCTGATTGCCGGCAAGTGTTTCCCATAGACAGTAAGGGTGTTGCCCCCACCAATATGGCGGCCGCGTTTACGATGCCACCTAATAGAACTCAACAGACAATGCAGTATCTAGCTTTCTAATACCTATGGCCTGGTGTGTATGAGTGACAGCAGGAAATAGGATGAACGGCAGTGGAGCGAGTCACTCACCCGGCGTCACAGCCATCACACAGCAGCAGCCGGTCCTCACGGTCGCTACCACCACACACCTCACAGCTGGTCTGCTCCAGGTCCAGATCCACCTGCTCCTCCTGACCAGCCTTTATAGGCTTCTGGACAGTGATCTACACACACACAAACACACACACACACACGCACACACACACACAAACCCACACACACACACACACAAGCATGCACACACGCACATGACATATAAACAAGCACATACACAAACCCCAAATCCACCATTTAATGTTTATGAAGGTGAACACAGTCAGTCTACACCTCTGATTAAAGGGAGGCTAATAAATGTTTTCTTTGAGTCTGACTGACAACCAGTCAGACTTAGGAAAGCAAGGCTGATGCACAAAGGATGCCATATAAATAAAATATATAGGCCTTTATAATGAAAACTAAATGTTTTACACATTATAATACATATTTCCCGTTAGGCGTATGACATCTGTCTCTTGATTGTTGGACGGCATGAGATTCAGTTATTGTACATTCTAAACAGGATAGTTCCTGTTTTCAACTATGAGTAATCAATCATGCCAAACAATGTCGTAAACACAATGAAATAAATATGAAGTTCAGTTCATGTCAATACTTCAACTGTCAACTTGACATCGATCCAATCAGCCAATCAGAATCCATCAAATTTTAGACATCACATTCATCAACACAAGAAGTAACTTTCCTCATCATTGGTCAGTGTGGACGCTAATGTTGTTATAGTTATCGTTCCTAATTAAAGGTACTGTAAGCGATTCTAAGCGAGTTCTAAGTCATAACACTTTTTGTCACATGCAGGGAATATCTCATCATCCGCTAACTGTCCATTCTGTAAGTCCACTGTAAAAAACACAGCCCTTGCTACTGGAGTAAGGGCTTCTACACACAGTTGCGTTCCGTCAACGCATGCCAGTGGGTGTTCCCGATGGTAGCTATGCAAATGACTTGAAGTATAACCGCAATTTGATTGGTTGGTGCCGTCCGTCGATTGGCTTGATTGGCCGGTGCCGTCTGTCGGTGCAGCAACAGTTGAACTTCTCAACGCGAGCGACGGGAGAAACGTGATGCAATGGACCCACAATTCAGTTTGGCAACGGATGACGTGAGCCCATGCAAAGTGAATGGGATGCGTCTCCAGCACTGCAACGCACGCAACTGTGTGTAGGAGTCGTAAGCCTGTCCCCGAAACTAGAACAACATTCTTCTATCCCACCACTGACAGGAGGAGGTTCATGCTCTGGAAAATGTCTACAAAATGTTGACAAAGCTAATTGCCACCACACTGGTTTCCTTTTCCACCAGCTGTGCAGTGGCACATTCTAGATATGCACCAAGTCTATTGTCTATGGATGTTGCCTCTGGGACACCTCTGATTGGTGGAAATGAGGGGTAGGCTTTCCCCCATGATCATTCTACTGATTCTGGTCTGTTTACCATCTCACACAATAAATAACCAATTACCTCATCTCATTACCTAAATTGATTATCTGAAGACATCAGAACTGTATATAAACCAACAAATACTTACAGCTTTCTGAACTTTCCCTCCAAAACATTTCCTTAGACAGATGGTCTTGAAGACTATCCTGTCTACTGGGCAGGAGTTTGCATTCTGACAAGAAAGGAAAACAGTACAGTGTAAACTATTTGAATGGTCATGATATAAATTCAAAACATTTAAATGTCCATGCTATTAACTCTATTACAAAGGCTATAGCACAGCTGACAAATATCATGCATCAGAAGATGTTCTCAAACATCTTCTAAAAACAAATCAAGAAAATGATTACAATCAAACTCAGACAAAGGGTTAATGAATATTATATTATTCCTGGTTAATAATGAAGACACCCCACCACACACAGCATTTCCACATGGGCATAGTGTTGCTTGGACTGGTTATGTGAGAGGCTCGTGAGTGAGGTGGGGAGACGCACCTTAGACCACTCCAGAATGCAGTCCAGACAGAAGTAGTGCTCACAGCTCTCAGGCGTGGCCACAGGCTGCTCATGGAAGGAGTTGAGGCAGATGGGGCATTTCTCTGAGTCCTCGTCTGAGCTCAGGCCAGCCAGATCCACAGCAGTTCCCCCAACTGCCCCCTCCAGCTCATTTCCAACCTCCTCAACTGGCGAGGAAGAGAGAGTACATTAATGGCTGTATGAGGAAAGAAAACTTATAATTGAGGCATTGACTGCAGCGGTATGCTGACGACACCCAGCTCTCCTTATCTACCAAACCCACTGCCACTCTTCCGCCAGCTGCAATTACTGCCTGCCTCCATGACATACACTTGTGGATGACAGAAAACTACCTGAAGCTGAATAGCAGTAAGACTGAGCTGCTAGTGGTTGGCTCCAAATCAGCTCTTGCTAAGATGGAACCTTTCACCCTTTGTGTAGATGGCAGCACCATCCCTTGCTCCAACCAGGTCAAGAGCCTTGGTGTCATACTGGACAATGCACTTTCATTTAGTGCGCACATAAACAGAATGTCTCGAAGTGCCTTTTTCCATCTAAGGAACATTGCACGGCTTCGCCCAGTGCTCACTCAGCAGAGTGCAGAAGTCCTTGTAAATGCGTATGTGACATCCCGCCTTGACTACTGTAATTCCATCTTGTCTGGAATCCCTAATAAGCTACTCCATCGGCTCCAACTGATTCAGAATTCTGCAGCTAGGATCATAATGGGCTCCAAATCCACTAGCCATGTAGCACCATTGCTTATGCAACTGCACTGGATTCCAGTTGCCTACAGAATACGTTTCAGGCCCCAGCTGTGGCGCAACGGGCTGGGGCACCTGCACCGTACGCCGGCGACCCGGGTTCGATTCCCGCCCCGTGGTCCTTTCCGGATCCCACCCCTGCTCTCTCTCCCATTCGTTTCCTGTCACTCTCCACTGTCCTATCATTAAAGGCACAAAAAGCCCCCCCCAAAAAAAAAATACGTTTCAAAGTCCTGCTCCTGGCATACAAGGCCCTACACAATTATACCCCCACCTTCCTCACTGATCTCTTGGAATTTTGCACAGAATACACACCCCTGCCCGCTCACTAAGATCCTCCTCAGCAGGCCTACTGCATGTACCTAGTGTGAACCTCAGCACCCTGGGAGAGAGGGCTTTCAGCTACATCGCCCCCAAGCTGTGGAATTCACTGCCAGACTACATCAGACACTGCGACTCAATTACTGACTTTAAAAAGATTTAAAACCTATCTCTTCAAGATGGCTTATGGACTGGACTGACTGACTTTTACTTTAATTTTTATGTTATGAGATGACTATAATTTTAACAACCTTTTTGTTTGTGAAGTGACCTTGGGTGTCATGAAAGCCGCTTTAAATAAAATGTATTATTATTATTATTATTATTATTATTATCTACTAAACACATCATCGCACCTCAAGGTAAGGATAGGTATACTTTCACTGTGTTGTTAGTTGGCAGGTTTCACTAATCATTTCTAATAATGTACTAATGTGGCAATGCAAAAGAATCTCAGCTGCTTGCAGCTGTCTCATACCATCACTGTCGTCCTCATCCTCCTCATCTACTTCTCCATCAAGGATATCTTCCTCGTCTTCATCACTCCCTTCACTGTCAGTCTCTTCCTCCTCCGATTCTTCCCCCTCATCAGAATTGTCCTCTGAAAAGAAGGCAAGGAGTCATTTAACACAGAGGCCTCAAACCACTCACAAATATTTCTATTAACATGACTGAGAGAGAGCAGAGATGGAGAACTGTTCATAGATTATTTTATGACCATAGCTGTTAAATGGGCCTGATGAGAAGATCTACCCACCAGGACTGAAGAACTAACCGTCAGAAATAATAGAAGTTGCCGGTCGCTTGCCCTTGCCATGGGAAGCATTTCGGTTGATCAGCTCGTCCTGGCTGTCCTCCTCGTCCATAGCTACTCATCAGAAAACCTTCGCTGCACTATTTCACCAGTCTGGGTGACAACGGCCACTACAATAAGGAGATTGTATGCATTAGTTCTACTTGTTTATTGTCAAACGGCTGGTCATCAACCTATGGTGTGCATCTGTCAATAAAATCGGAGGTAGAAAAAATTATTGAGAACTACTGGGTCATTTGATGTAATGAACAGTCTGTTACGTTTACACAACAATAAACGTTACTTTGAATACTGCACTTCTGGTCTTTCATAACTCTTGGGATAACAAGCTAACATCTAGTACTGTTGGTGTGATTATTGTAACTATACCTACCAACTAACATGGGCATTGCCTTTACCAGTAATGAAACAATTGTAAAGAAATCAAACAAGTTTGTGGTTGAGGCGCGTGTCAACAAAACAAAACAAATTTGTTGTCATACGGGTCAGTTCGAGGACAGCTAGGTTCGATGTACCCAGACAGCTAACGCTAGCTAAAATTTGCGTGTAGTTGAACGTGCGCTATTTTTTACTTACACACTCGAAGCAGCGCATACGGTGCAACAGAAACACCTGACATCACAATATAAATACATAAATCATATGCAAAATCGAATTATCCTCAAGCTGTTTATACCCTTTTAGCAAGAGGCTAACCACTGGGCCCAGCAAACACTTTTGACAAAGTGAGTACCGTCAGCTAATGCTAACTAGCAAAAGAACTAGCATCTACCCAACCATAATTGTTAGTCATTTTGTTAGCCTTGGGAAGGTGAAACATTGAGAGTTAAACAGGTTAACTGTTTTCGCTAACATAACTGGACGAGAGATATATTCACATACCTCGCCAACAGGATATACTATGATCTAAACACGGACACCAGTTAAAGCATCTCGGCTGACAGGACTAGCTAGCTAGGTAGACAACACGAGAGCTTGATAGCAGGCTAGCTCGCTAACGTTAGCAGTTACCCATGTTTTCAGACCTGACTTGAATCTAATTTTAACTCAGGTACGCCTGATATCATGCTGATTTGTAACGTGGGTACTTTATTCAAAGGTATTACGTATATTTTTTTACTTAAGGAACATTTAATTCATTTGTCCATATGCCAAGCACCTACCCTAAATAGTTGTGTTAGTAATTTATTTGTTTTAATAAGGAAAGTCCGCGATTTGTGCGTTGACTGACGCTGCCGGCTGGGAATAACGACGGAAATGGCTGATCGCACGCAAATCACTGTGACACTCTTAAAGGGAAAGTACTTAAACGCATTGGCGTCTAAAACGCGACTCGCATCTGATTTGTGAATTATTTTCCATTTCTGTCATGTTGCCACCGCAATTCCAAATAATATTGCAATTTATATAATATTGCAAATTGCATTTTGTTACTGATTTTCTCACGTCAAACTGTTGAATCCACCCTCTCATCCACGAAACATATGTTATGTAATAGTCTGCGGAGAATGTGTTGATGTGAGAATGTCCCACCCCCATACTGATGTACCCCCCCCCCCCTCTTATGTATTCACTTTTTTAGTGAATTTATTATTATTATTATTTATGCGTTGTTGTATGTTACTATCAACAATAGCTTTGGCAACACTGCTCCCATACAGTCATGCTAATAAAGCAACTTTGAATTGAAGTGTTGCCCCCTGCAGGTGAATTATTGGAAGTCTGCCTTCAGTCTGTTGGTAGAACAAGTGTACACAATGTCCTAGAGAAGAGATGTCATATTCTGCATTTTCTCTCTCTCTCTCTCTCTCTCTCTCTCTCTCTCTCTCTCTCTCTCTCTCTCTCTCTCTCACACACACACACACACACACACACACACACACACACACACACACTAGCCATCATGCATACAACCCCAACATGTATGTTACATTCAGCCTTATTCTATAAAGGGTAAAGTTGTTGTAGGCTTATTGAGTTTTCACTTTTGCTTAGATTAAACATGATCCATGATAAACTACAATTAACGTAGGGTATTTTATGTGATTTATTTTGCCAATATTATAGCCTAAGCGATGGTATTAGGCTATTCTACAAAGCAGATAGATAGATAGATAGATAGATAGATAGATAAATAGATAGATAAATAGATAGATAGATAGATAGATACTTTATTCATCCCGAGGGAAATTTTAGAATAAAGATCTCTCTCTCTCTCTCTCTCTCTCTCTCTCTCTCTCTCTCTCTCTCTCTCTCTCTCTCTTTCTCTCTCTCTCGCTCACTGGCTGAACTGTCATGCTGCATCCTTGGTACGTGCACATCCACACCAGCCTCATGGCAACGTTGTACACAAGCGAACAGAGTGCAACCACTATGGGGACAGCGGGTAGGGTTGTCTTTCTTTAAAACAGTTTTAACTATTGGTCAGCAGCATTAGTCATATCCAACTGTACCAAATTCTATGCCATAGTGGTTTGAGAAATTTGAAAATTGGCCAGAGGTGACGAAGAGTGGGCAATGGCAGGAAATTGATGACGCGGGAATGGTTCATTCCTAAAGTAAGACGTGCAAAAACGAACGCGCCGCACCCCAACTATAACTCAACGCACTCCACCAAACCCATTGGTGGTAATAAGCACGCCCTCCAAGAGCAGTTATACGGCAGTGGTGAGCGATGGGAGGAGTGCACCACCATGTCGATGTAATGTATTGGTCAAGTGCAATGCCAGTAGACTCGTAATTTGCATAACCAGGTCAGGTTGCAGAGACAGGGGAGTGGGCTGGGTTGGAATACAGCAAGTGAGCTGCTGAACTTCTACACTGGTGTCCACAACCAATCTCTTGATGTACTTTGTTGAAATACTTTATTTTTTGTAGAATTTTTTTTTTTATGTTTCATTGGCACTGACCAAGCGTGCTCGACTGATTGGGATTTCCCCCCTTCAATCAAAAATGTTTCAAAAATGGAACACTGACTGATGGTAAGAGACTGAATGCACATCACTGATATTGAATGTTTTCCTTAAAATATTATTAAAATGTAATGTTTTTGATTGATTTCAGCCGTTCTTATTATAGATTACCTTTGTGTAAAAAAGGTTGGATAAGTCAGTTTGTATAAAGCTATTTTACAGATCTATTCATTCTCAATATAGCATTAGGCTGTTATTATTTTGTATTGCAAGTGTTTGAGTTCAGGATGAATAAAACAAAGAAAGGTGTCAATCGTGTGCTTTTAAATTAAGCCTAAATATATTGGGCTTGTCCAAAGTTGTTATCAACCAGGAGGCCCAGCTTGTCAGCTTCCTATAGCTAAATCTAGCAACCTATTTTGAATCACGTGGGCTTTCATTACCTATCAAGTATTTGAATTAGGAAGTTATTTTCCCAAGCAGTGATTTATTGTTCTAAATTAGTCATCGACAAGTCAAACAATGGAAAAACTCTGACAGCAATCTGCTCCATGTTATCAACATTATTTATTTTAACTGCTTTTTAGTTCCGTTTTTGTGCTCCCGTTGAAAATCTGAAAGCAGGTAAGCCACTGACTAACGCACATTGCGCAAATACCCAGTTCCACTGTGCGTGTGACAGCGGCTAACCAGCTTTTGGGGGTTCTTCAGAGCTCCTGACGTGGGAGCGCACAGTCCAGAGAGGGAAGGCCCCGAGTGAGACGTGCCGGATCCACTGTACAGTATCTGTGTCTGAGTAAAGTCAATTCATTTGGGGAGTCACATCCCAGTTGCTATTGGTCATTGTCTGTTGGCCTACTTTGTTGATTACAATGTCGTGAACTGACTTATGTGAACACTGAATTATGTTTAAATAATTTAAAAACAACTGTTAATAGAACACATGGGTTTAGATGTATGGATTTATTGTGCTACACATTAAACATACACTTAAATAAATATTTTATCTGTGTTTGCAGTATGTATGCATGCATAGCTATATGATCATCTGCATAACCAGTTCAGACAGGAAATGCTGGCATGACAGACATATAGGCCAGTGACAATGACCTATGTTCCAGTGTTCAGTGACCTGAGTCACAGAATAGCCTATAACTAAAAACAGGAAATTATGCTTAAATTAGTACTTCCGAGATGATAATATTTGTTATAATAGATCATAAATATGAGGTGTCATAGGACTACATATTGTTAAGCACCTGAGTAATCTGTTTCTTGTGTATTCACTGCAACCTTTTAGTTGGCTGTTGAAATGTGATATATTTACCTTTGCCCAGGTGAAGTCAGTTGTAGGCTACTGAAGAACATTCCGTCTAGGAATATACATCAGTCAAGTTCTGACAACAGTCTTACTTGTGTTCATTTATGATGTGTTATGTGTGGATTATGTTAGCAACCTCTGTGTTTGCTCCAAGTGGGTGATGAGGGTGTGTCTGCTTGTGATAGTTGTCAATGGCAGTGATCCACAGAGAAGAATATAAAGGAGCCTGGACCTACAGTAGGCTTGATTGGATTAAAATGCCTCTGTGCCCATCTGGCAATTGACATACATAAGTCACATATGAGGGTAATATAATATTCAGACACACTTATGTTCTCTGTATTTATAACTGGGAACAGAGATAGAAAGAGAAGAGTCACATGGCCCGGGACTTCCTGTTAATGTGCTGCACCCAATAGGTCTATGTGTGTGGGGTGTGTTTGCAGTGAGTACGTGTGGCCCTGCACACTGCAAGTGTGTGAGCAACTGTTGCCTTATCGCAAACCCAGACGTTTCCCAGACAGGCCAGATCACTCTCCTGAACTGCAGGGATTTGTGGCTTATCTGACCATAGCCACGCCGGTCCAGGGCTGATCTTATCATGGTAATCCAATTTGACACAATTAATCTTAATATCAAAACTGCCCAGCCGTTTGAAACAGCTCAGTTGCGTGCATCAGCGTGCCTTCAGATTAACATTAAAATGAAACTTCAGGATCTTCTTCAGGTATTGCTCAGAAAATCCTTTATATGTGCACAACAATATATACCCCTTGGGTAATTTATTTAGTCAACAGTAAAAATCTTAAATGTTGTTAAGTAAGGTTAAGTAAATTCATCTAGCAGAATGCCACACTGGAGGCAGCCAGCAATCATATTTGGCCTGCTTCTTACATAAATGCGGCACGGAGTCAGAGGGCAACATGCTGCTGAGCACATACACTCAGCACTGCCTACATGCAAATCTCCATGTGTGTTAATGGACCAGCTGCTGTGTATCATCAACGTGTTTACACACACACGCACACAGTCACTCATGCGTATGGGTCATCAGGATGTACTGTTTGCATCACTTTCTTTATAAGGTAATGGTGCTCCTGAAGCATGTTTCATCATTCTGTGTCAGACATCCTTTAAGCATCATCTACTTCCTGTGGACGCATTTGGTTGGGTGATCAAACATTAACGGGTGATTTGACTCCGGTAACAAACCGACGTCACACTTGGCTTATCTAAAACACAGCGCACATCTTTATTGTATTTAAATACAAGACATACTTCTAAAGATAATAAACTTTCTGGTCATATCTTACAGTAGATACATAATTTGCAATGTAGCAAAATGTAAATATATATTTCTATGTACAGTTTATATATGTATGGTTGTTACAAGATGGACAGACATTAGCACAAGATGGGTTAAATAGATGTGGTCATTAAGAACAAAGGGGATAAATCCCCCATTCCAGTGGTCCAGGTTTTATCTCCATGACGACTCCCTGGATGTGAGGACTGCAAGACACATGGAAAAAAAAATAAATGGAGTGATGGAGTGGTCCTATCAATACTTTTGGTTTGGAGAGAAGACAGCAAGAATACATGGTAAAGCAAAAGAAACATACAGAAAGTAAAAAATGTACATTATGTTCATGCATTATGATCTCTCTGTTTGGCCCCGTACCATGCACACACGATTACACACACAGCTTAAATGCCCCACAACAACTACCAGAAGAGGGAAGAAAGCACCCTTTTCTCCTTTGAGCTGTCCAGACGATTGGTAGGTCATGACTCCTAAAAGTGGGGGGACTGTCCCTACATCACTTCACTGGTGAGTGCTGTTTGTGTTTCAGTGTTAACTCTACAGACATTGCTAATACATTCAATAAAACTGCTGTGCTCATGTTGTGAATCAGATTGTGCTGGATTTTTGACCAGTTGAGTCTCCACCATCAGGACAGCTCAAATTGAAAATGCATTCAGCTTCACAAGCTTAGGCAACCCATTCACTGTGTAAACAACGACAAACCCCACCAACAGGGCACAAAAGTGATGTCTTAAGAGACATCAGACATGGCAGTACATTGTGCTACACAGCACATATGCACAGCCATATGCTTTATTTGTTTGGCTGTGCCAATCCAACCAAAACAAACAAATAACAACAAAAAACAGACAAATATTTACACATACACACTACTGTAATACTGTAGTTCACAGATTAGAGCTGGTCGATACACAAAACAATAATAACTGTTGTGTCTTGTTTTTTTTGTACAACAAGGCTTTTGATAATGAGATTATTGTCTACTCAGCAGCGCACACTGGCTCCTTCTATTGATGAGCAGCTGAGGAGACAGGCAAGTGATGCTAGTCTGTCAGTCTCAGCCACCCCGTGTCAAGTGAGCAAATAAAAAAAAAAACTGCCCTGCAGCAGTGAGCAGAGGTCAGTGTCACTGTCCGCACTGCACTGTCTCAATGACTCTACGGTTGGTCTGCAACCACAACACCCCCAGAGGAAGTAATGACAACAACAAACACAGGAAGGAGAGGCAAAAGACAGGAGAAAAGGCTGGCAGCCTGGAGGGACTGACGTCTCCCCATGGAGAGGCCAGCGGGTAAGTAAAGGCAGATTAGAGAAGACAGGGGCAAAGTAAGGGAGAGGCAAAGGGGCCGGGCGTATCAGGGGTGTTCAATAA
Source organism: Alosa sapidissima (assembly GCF_018492685.1). Lineage (NCBI taxonomy): Eukaryota > Metazoa > Chordata > Actinopteri > Clupeiformes > Clupeidae > Alosa > Alosa sapidissima. Next base: position 29,673,858 of record NC_055967.1, read on the forward strand.
ATTAACCAGGGGGACTGAGAGGGTTGGGCAATGATATCAGAAGCCAATGATATGGAAGCCAGTCCAGCTAGAGGAAACACCATGCGAGGGCAGAGGAGGGTCCCTTTCACCACTGGTTCCGTCCCACCATGAGGCCAGGGTCTTCGCTGGACATGGGGGATGGCAGAGGCGCAGGGGGGCGGGGGGTGGGGTGGGGGGGGGGGGGGGGTGGGTCTAGGAGCAGAGGTAGGGGTGGAGCAAGGACGCAGGGCAGGGCTGCGGGCAGCAGGCTATCACACATACACACCCTCAGGGTTGAGGCTGGACACCAGTGGGTTCTGCAGGTTGCGCGGGTGACCCAGGAAGTGCTTGGCCGTGGGACGCGGAGGGGACTCCAGCGGCGGAGACATAGGACCTGTGAAGTGGACACACACACAGATGGGGTTTGGTCAGTAATTAAGGCACTGATTATTATGACCGCCGCTAGCGAAGCGGTCATATAGTGATTGTCAAAGTTTCTTTTTTTTCCCCCCCGTCATCTACTTCCTGAATTTTTGGTCAACGATACCCGGGACACTGAAACACCGAGGCACCTGAAATTTAGTGGGTATGTAGCCCCACTAGACTTTTACGGAAAAATTTTGTTTGGTCCCCAGGGGCCACTCCCCCCCCCGCGCTGGGCCCCCCGAAACCCAAAAAATGCAGTTTTTCCTAAATAACTACCTGAACCGTGGCACCGAGGATGAAGAAATTTTTATGGTATGAATAAATATGACTGAGTGGCGGTCATATTTTGTACCGCTATGCGGTACATCTAGTTACAGGGGGGTTCTCTGATGGGTTCACCTTTCAAGGCAACTACGTTTTAAAATCCAATCTTTCCCAGATTTCAGGGAGATCTGTTTTTGCCTGTTTGTGTTTCTATATCTCTACATTGGATTATGCATGTATATGTTCATGTGTGTGCTTTTGAACATAAGTGCATCTGTGTATCTTTTTGACTATGTTTTGCATGGGGATCCGGGCCCAAGGGTTTAAATACTGATGTTTAGGTAAGTATGTACGTGTGCATGTCTGGCTATGCTGTTCCAGTATGACCCTGTGGAACCTATGGCAACGACAAAGAATTTGTAGGTGTACACGTGCTCAGAGCATGTGTTCATTTTTGTATGTTTCCATATGTTGTTATATTGTAACATCATGCAAAATCCGTGCCATCATATGCATGTGCACATTAATATGTGCATGTATCTGCATTTGCCTATACCTTATATTTGCTCACACATCTGTATGTGTGGGTGTGTGTGTGTGCGTGCAGGCATGTGTGTGTGTGCATGTGAGTAACATACTCCTCATGCCGTAGCGCTCCTTGAGCAGCTGAGCGAGCTCGATGTGCTGCTCCAGCTCCATGGGCTCGTTGAGGTCGGAGTGGGAGCTGGTGTGGCCGGGCAGCACCCCAGCCTGCTGGATGAACTGCTGCAGGTTGCACTGCCTCAGCTCCTTATTCAGCTCCTCCAGCTCCTCCTGACGCGCCTGCCAACGGGTGGGAGTGAGGGCGCAGGAAAGAGGAGGGGTGGGGTGGGGCAGAGACAAATGATCAGTATTGGCCTTGGAGTCACCCTCCCTATTACCAATGCATTTACTGTTTAGTTCCATCAGTTGACATCCAAACTTAACCGATTTAAGGCTGAGGACACTGAACATTTGGATTTTGTGCAATCTGTGCAAAGTTCTATTGACAACATTGGGCTGCTGGGCCACCATTAGTCACTCTTAAAAGAGTTTTAAAAAGGCAAAGCGTGAAATTTATCACTATGTAACTAGTAGCCTGCACTTGAAAGTACTCAAGTACTCAAACACACAAAATACATTCAAAACAATAGATAGACTATTTCAATTCCTTTCCAGGCAACTGTCTGGAAAGGATTTTTTTGCCTAAATCATCATTCAATTTTTGGTTAACTTTTTTGTGTTTTCTGAAAAACCTGAAAAATGACTTATGCCATTATTTTAGGTTATTATACGTTATTATACTTTATTTATGATCTGGTAAAAGGTTGTATTTTAGGTTGTAATATAACCATAACGAGTTATAGTGTTAGACTGGAATGTTAGACCTGAAACTTTCTGCATTTCTCCCTGACACTGCAAGTGCTGTCCACTAGAGGGCACCCTTGAATACTAAACGATTCTAGGTGGAGAATGACTCTGCCTTGAAGCTCAGTTTGTGTAATCCTTCCTAATCTATTGCAGGAATGCTTCACCACCTGCAGGCATCACTTCATTATAGAGAACTCCAGAACTCCAGATCAAAGGCCTATAAACCAAGAACAAGCCCAGGCTAATGATGTGCTGCCGAGTGCCAAACACTAAATAAACACATTATTTCAAAGATTAAAACAATTAAAAGGCCATTCGTTCACCTATCTGAACAAGATCTTTACCACCATACATTTGGAATCTGTTGACACCCATGCCCACCTAACAAACTTTGACCACATTTTTTTTAATCCTTGTATTTATGAGTAAATATTCCTTAAGAATTGCAGTCTTTTTTTAAACAAATCCTCATTCTATTTAAGAAAAAACATGCGCTTAATTGCTTCAACAAGCAATGGAACCATACAAGTGGACACATAGTCCAAAGCGACTCCAAGTCGTTCTTCACATGAAGTGGAGATATGCAAACCTATCACATTCTAACAAAGCCCTAAGCCACTGGACAAATATTATGTAAAGGTCACAGCAAAACACTTCTGCAGGATCTCAAAGAGAGATATGGGGACACAAACGTATCCTGCTCAGAGATTTGTGAGGGATCTATTTACACCAACCGCCATGACAGGTGACTAACAGCATGGTTTTGTTACCAAAGGCTTTGTGTTACACCTAAAGGTCTAAATGTTCAGAATGCGGTCTTTCAGCGATCGGATATGAGTCATATCTACAGAAAGATCGAGTGGAGGAGCCTCGGGTTGGTGTTCTTGCCGAGACATGTTCAAACTTAGACCACACTTATGTCGTCGTAACAGTCCAACAATGACCTTTGTGAAAATGTGTCAATGTAAGACATGGGATTGTGATTCATCTTTATTACATCTTTATTCTACGACACCCACACATGTATTGGCCAACACATTGCAATTAACAAACTGTACAATTTTACACCCACATAAATGTCGGAACATGTCGATGCTGTGCATTGTGAACGTGTGTTCACTTCATGGACATATCAAATACTGGTAACAAAACTGACAGACACTGTTCGATTAAAATACACAAAATGGTTTGAATATATGCTTTTGAGAGAATAGCTTTTGGCTTCTTTTATTTTCTCCATAGTTGGTGACCCCTCACCACACATAGTCCTTATTGTTTAGTGGGAGGGAGGGTTACATCCCCCTCTCCAGGGCTACGCCAATCCTCCTTACCTGCAGCAGCGACTCGGTCTTCCCCAGCGTGCTCTCCGTCTCGCTCAACTCCGCCTCTAGCTCCACCCCTTGCCTCTGTCGGCTCTGGATCTCCGCCCTCACCATGCCCAGAGACTCCTCCGGCGAAGAGGCGGCGTTGGCGCTGGCCGCGGCAGCCTGGCTCTCCTTCTGCAGCTCGCGCGCCAGGTAGTCGGCGCGCTCGTTGAAGTCCTGCAGCCGACGGCCGCAGTCGTCCAGCTTGGCGTGCAGCTCGCCCAGACGCCGGCGCATGCTGCGCTCGTGCTCCAGCTCCACGCGCAGCTCCTCCTCCCAGTAGTCCTCGTGCGCCAGTTCTGCCTGGTTGCGCCGCAGCGTCTCTTCCAGGCGCTCTAGCTCCCCCTGCAGGGCTGGAGGCTCCCCGTTGTCGGAGCCTGAGGGAGACGGCGACAGCGACTGCGACTGCTGCTCCCAAGGCCGGCTCTCCCGCTCCAGGGCCTCCAGCTGGGCCTCCAGAGCCGCTAGACGCTCCTGCTGCTGCAGCACATGCCGGAAGACCTCCTCTTTGGGGGGTCCGCTGGAGGTTGGGGGCTGGGGCGTTGGTGAGGGTGTGTGGGAGACAGGGGAAGGGGACGCCCGCTGCTCTGGGGAGTCTTTAGCGGGCAGGGACTTGCGGGCCTGCTTGGGCTTGGCTCGGGGTGAGCTGGAGGGGCCCAGATTGAAGGTGAGCGACTTCTTGGGCTCCCTGCGTTTCGGGAGGTCGCCATCACTGTTGGAGGACGACGATGGCGGTTTGGTCAGCGTGAGGCTGCGCTCAGAGCCAAGGGAATCGCTGCTGCTGGGGCCAGTCCGACGCAGGAAGAACTGCACCTCGCTCCCGTGCTGACCCAGCTTGGCCAGTGACTCCAGTGGCCGCTCGCTGGCCAGAAGCTGGCGCTCTGTGTCCCTCAGTTTCTGAACGAGCACATAGCGACCTGTCTGACCTGTAAGAGTAGAGGAACAGAGGGAATAGATCGTATTACTCTGGGAGGATTACAGATGAATATCAAAATAGTTGACCATATAACTAGTGCGAAGTAAAGTTAATTGATGAAGAAGAAATATATTGAAATTGGAAATAGTATGAAACCTATTTCATTAGTGCTATAAACATGGGACCATTCATCAAAATCTGCATTATCTAGAAATACCTGGTTTTGAAACTGTGAATGCAAGCACTAAGCACTGACATATGGGCCCCAATTTAAATGACAGGGCATGTCTAAACTCGAACTAAAGCTCATTTATTAAGAAGGTAGAATCTATTTGATCATTTCATATCATGAGAAGCATAAACACTGGTGGGTCAGTTCAATATTCCCACACACCACTTAAGTGACTTAAGTCAATGCACGTGTCACTTTACTGATTGAGTGACTTTGTACTTTGCCCATCATGTAAATTAGGGCCCTTGGTGTGTCAACCTCAATGAAGAAGATCAAGCAGGAAAAGGCATTGGTAATGATACTGCTAGTATTGATATAAGTAAGTATATAAATGTGAAATGCAAATGTTGCCCATTTATTGAGTATTCCCAGCTACAGTTGCATTTACATTTATTCATTTAGCAGACACTTTTCATCCAAAGTGACCTACATGTCAATTATATTACAAGGGACTACATTGTCTCCGAAACAACTCGGGGTTGAGTGCCTTGCTCAAGGGCACAATGGTGGAAGCCGGGAATTGAACCCACAACTTTTCAGGCAATTGCATGCTAGCCCAGCTCCTTAACCACTACGCTACTACCAGTTGAGTAGAATGGAAGAACACTGACCGATGGCCTGAGCGAGGGCGATGACAACATCCTGGCAGGACGTCTCCTGGGACAGGCCACACACCACGCGCACCACCCCGTCCACCCACACCTTCAGCTCCATCCTCTGGCCTGTGCTTCAGCGACAGCTCAGATCAGCACTGGTCACCACTGCATGGCACACGCTCTGGTCTGCAGAGAGAGGGAGAGAGAGAGTGAGAGAAAGAAAAGAAAGAAAGAGAGAGAGAGAGAAAGAGATAAGGACAATGCTGGTACAAAGGTACAGAGTGACACACACAGACAGATAAGCAGGCAGATCCACAAATGTAAAACACTCATGCCTAACCATGAATCTTTTGTTAAACACATACACACACACTCCTGATCTGACAAAGACATACACACACAGATACAGACACACACACACAGTCTGACAAAAGAATTGCCATAATGGTGTGAGAGTGTGAGACAAAGTTATATGGCCAACATAATTGGTTTATTGTTGGTATGTCTGGTGTTAAGCCTCCACCTTTTATAAAGGAAACATTCAGCACACAACTGCATTCGTATTCATTCATTCATTCATTAAATGACTCAGAGAATCCACACAGTCAGTGGGACAACGTAGATAAATATTCAACACTGTCCGCTACACACACACACACACACACACACACACACACACACACACACACACACACCTTCCCCGGCCGCTATATTTGTGTACCAAACGCCCCAGCTGGCCAATCATGCCTCAGCTGTGCTCATGCGTGTGTGCTTGTGACTGGCATATGCGTTGTGACTGACTGGCTGACTGGCGTTGGTTCTGTTCCAGAGGGGGGCGAGCTACCTCACAGGTACCTCCGGCGAGCCGGAGCCGCGCTCCAATTAAACACGCCGCTGCCTCCCTTCAAAGCCGTTAGGACAGATTAATGCAGAGGGGAACAGACAGGCAGATCCATAAGCACGGATGAGATGATTTTCTTACGTCTGAGCAGACACGCAGACGCACGCACACACACACACGCACACACACGCACACACACACACACACACATGCAAAAGGAACAGGTTTCACACCTTTGGACAGCATGTGGCTTTGGGGACTGAAGGAAATGCATCAGGTTGCTGACAAGTGTGAGTGTGTGTGTGTGTCTGCTTGTGTGGCACTGTTAGACTGAGGTTGCTGTACATGTGGCACTATGGATATACGAGGCGGAGGTTCCACATATTCTTTACAGCCATGTTTTATGAGCAACCCATAAAAGCAACCCGGTCATAAACAAGGCCTCTGGTCATGTCATGCAAACTGACGCACCCCACATGTACACACACAAATAAGACTGGTGTTTTCCCATATTCAACAGTAATTGCTAAAGAATAGTCACGGGACAGGTTCATGCTATAGCATCTTGTGAGGACAAGCTTTAGTGTTAAAACTGATAAGGACTTTTGGCAGCATGCCAGGCCATAGTTTTCCCGTTCTTTCAACAGGAACATGAGGATATGTCAGATCTTGCAGGCTTTGAGGGATGTTGATGGTATACACCCCTATGAAAACCTTGCCAATGTTGAAACATTCACCACTCCAAGGAGTCAAAGAGATTTCTTCGAGTAACAGAATCAGTCTTACCTCTTCAACTGAGCCAAAGATCACCACACTCCTGACTAGCCCTGTATTACTCATCTGATATTTACTGGAGCAAAGCAACGTTACACAGCAACAACAGTGTGTCTGTTTCTGACATTTGGACAACCTTGGGATAGTCAAAACATGTAAGACACTAGGACCGGTCAAATAGAAACATACTACACGCCTAAAACCGTCAATGTGCTATTTTCATTATTATTGATTATTTCAGCATGACGGGGGCTGGAAGAAAAAAGGAATTTGAATATGAATTCTCTCCATGGGATTTCCACAGAAGCCTGCAGGGATAGCCAACCTGACCAAAACATGCAAGAACAAACAACAACAGGCTTTCGAGTAGGAAGAGTGTGTGTGTGTGTGTGTGTGTGTGTGTGTGTGTGTGTGTGTGTGTGTGTGTGTGTGTGTGTGTGTGTCTACTGTGTGGACCTACCAGCTCAATTATGTCCATTCTCACATCACAGGCATGATTAAGTGCCCCACTGGAGTGCTGCCATAGAAATCTAATTTTCCTTTCAGCTCATAAAAAAAATGCTCCTCTTCTTCCCTGTCCTGGTGCTTGGCGAAGGAAAGCCATCTCACTGCACTGTGCTGGAGAGAGAGAGGAGACAAGTTCTCTTTTGTCTGTCTCTTCTACCCGTGTATGTGTGTTAATGGACACTAACAGGTACACGTCAGCCACACACACACACACACACACACACACACACACACACACACACACACACACACACACACACATACACACACACACAAAAACCCAGACGATTAACACCTGGGTATGTCTCAGCAGCATGTGTGAGGTGGTCACCGATGGACAGGACACCTAAACAGGACTGGTCTGTGTGAAGCCTCAGCTACCTGCAGCACCAACCATCTGGCCACCGACGACAGCCTCCATTCTCTGGAACACCTTTAGTTCAGACATCTGACACCACACAGAATAAGGGAAATACAATACACACGCTAAAGCCAGGCACAGGCTCATGCACACACACGTGCGCTCGCACACACGCTCGCACACACACACACACACACACACACAGAGAGACACACACACACATACACAGTTGCTTGTGGAGCAACAGTACACCATTATGCTGTGGCAGCATTGCTGTACTGCCATGTGTGTAAGTCTGTGTACCCACAGGGCATAAATACAGGGCCATTAAAACAAGGCACCCCCGCCCCCCCCCCCACACACCCCCCCCACCTCTATCTTCATCCAAATCAAGCGGAGGAGACGTGAGGATGTCTGGGAGATGATCTGCAGTGTGGTTGCCCATGGCAGCGGGAGGATTCTGCAGTCATGGACACGGACTAGGATCTGAGGAATCTCAGGGATGAGAAGCATTTCCTTTTCCTGTGAGGCTCTCCCACATGCATTATAGCACACACACACACACACACACACACACACACACAAACACCTCCATGCCAGGCCCTGCCCCGCTAAATCTTCAGCCTTTAAAAGCTGTTATTAGCGATCATTTTCCCCTCCCTTCTCTCCCGGCTCCTACTCTCAGAGGGCATGGTGGGAGGTCGGGGGAAAAGCCTTCAGAAGAAGCCTGGAGTTGCTCTCACTCAGGTGCCCCCCCCCCCCCCCTCCTACACACACACACACACACACACACCCCTCTCTGTTCAACTAGGAGCAGATCAATTCTTCACACCCATTAGTCATAGAGCAGAGAGTCAGTTCCTCGACTCCTGACCACGCCAGGGACGCTCACACACGCCGGTGCACACATGCCTAAGTACACACACACAGCTCCGTCCATTCACAGCGCCTCTATGTCTACAACTACAACCACATCCAAAGATCACACATTGGAAAACTTAACCATTTAATTAGAGTTATGGATTCTTTTCGGAGTTCAGCCGAAATGGCAGCATGAGTCAAAGTTGAGCAATCTGACAGCAGGGTGCTTCAGAGGACATGCCCCAGCCTGGTGAATGATTGACAGGAACTTAGACCCTCAAAGTACACGAGTGGGTGTGTGAGAGAGACATCCCTTGCTCACCGAATGAGAGTAAGAGGAATCACACCAGTACAGTCAATATATGGCGCTTATTATACGGCTACTTGCCAAAACGAAAAAATAAACTCCACGATATGTCTCTTTAGATTTATATGTTACCGTTTCCTCGTGGCTTTTGGTGAGAAACAAATAGTTCGCAACACACGCTGAACTTGAATCAAACATTCTTTAGAACACAGCTGATCAACCGCCTGCTTTCACTTTTGAATGAAGTTCCATTGCACAAAGTGATTGGACTACTTGCGCAGTGATATGAAAGACTTAAATAAGAAGCCCAAAACCCGTTGCCATTGACAGTGGTAATTATATGTTTGCAGCGGTTATTCCATGAAAATAATTCACCGTAGAACGTTGGGAAATCCCATTCAAGTCAATGGAGCACTCTACTAGCATTGCGAAGAGCCGTATAATGACTGGAGAAACAGCACACACACAAAGCAGTAGAGAAGGCAGCACAACTATGGACCCTTTCAAGAGAGTTCCATTATCAGCATCATAGTTGGCCCCACAAGACTTCCGTTTTTACCATTCCATATGTTATCTTAATGCAGAGGAAGTAGATTGGGGCCCAAATAGAACGTTCAAGCATTGTTTTTGTTTTTATTGTTGAAAGGGTCTATAAGAGAGCACAGGTCTTCAAACTGTGGAGCAGCAGTGTAATAGCTTGCATGTTTCTGTGTGCATGTGTTTGCATGTTGGTGTGTGTGTGTGTGTGTGTGTGTGTTTGCATGTGCACAATCCATGTGCGTGTGTGTGTGTGTGTGTGTGTGTGTGTGTGTGTTCATATACATGCAAGAGAGATGGTGCAATTTATATGAACAAGTTTCAGATGTTGGCCCTGCCTCGACTGGGAGAGAGCTGTGATAGAGTGAAATGCAAACAAATATAATCAAATCAGATCGTTTATATCTACTTATTCCTTATCTCTGCAATTTGGAAGAATTCTATGGTAAAGTGGGTGAATGTGTGGCACAAGAGGAGCAAAAAACACACACA
>NC_055967.1:29688724-29786224 GCF_018492685.1 Alosa sapidissima
ACAAGGAAATAAAAAACAGTTAGTCCAAGTTTGTGTCAACGTGAGCTCTGGCCATAAGTGACGAGTGGGGATTAAGGGGAAACGCTGGCCTTCTGTGGTACCAACTCCAAAGAAAGTCCATTCGAGGAAACCGGTTTGTGCCTTCGAACAACAGCAGCGCTGACGTCAGTTCAGCCAGAGAGTCGCCACTAGTTGAACGCAAAGTCAGACACTGAGGGAAGGGGGAACGACTCCCCATCCTGGTTTCCCTAAGCTCCTGAGGTATGAGGCTGTAGCCCGCATTTGGAGGCGACGAGAGCATAGGAGAGGCAAGGCGAGACAATCTGATCTGAGGCGGACGGGGCGGCCTCCCTCAGACACAGGAGGTCGGCATCGGCTAAAGGCTTGTCAAAACACCACCCAGAGACAGTGTGTGGTGGTTGTAGATTACTGACTTTCGCAACAAGCACCGTCACCACCACCACCACCACCACCCAGGCGGCTAGAAGCGGCATGGAATGTACCTAGTGTTGCTCTGCTCCTCCTGTTAAAACCACATTGCTCTCAATAAAAATTTCAAGTTTTTGCCTGAAATTGCACTGTGCCTATTTACAAGGGCATTGTTCCCCACCTCTTCTGGGGCCTACCATCAAATGTTGGACCTCTAGTTTGAACCTGTAGTTTTCATAGGAAACAGTCAGAATAACTGTGTGATGTACTCACACAGAGTTACAGAGGCTAGAATATAGTTTTTTCTTTTTGCCGAATTACAAGCATCTCTGAACTGACCACATTTCAGCCCTCTCGGTCACTTGATATCCCTTAGAAACACAACTGAGCCCTAGCACCAGGTCTTATGAAGCTGTGTGCAAAAGTAGATCATTATAGAATGAAAATATGAGTGCTTTGGACCATTATTTGCCAAGGTATGCTCATGTGTTTTGTAAAATGCCTATGGAAACTTACCATAGGACTTTTTGTTATCCAAAATGCATACTGACAATCAAATGCTTACTGCACATCTTACTGCACACCCCTTTGTGTAGAAGCATAATCCTGGTCTCAAATGGGTAACACTTTGAGGTTTCTTGTGGATTATTTAGATTGTATGTCAGGTGTTCTGATATAGACTGACTACACAAAATATGGGATAATTACAAAATTTACTTTGTTGGTTCAATGAGTGTGTATGAGATAGACTATACATCTGTACAACTAATATTGGATAATACAACATGAAGATTCAAATTCTATAGATTCTTGTGAATATTTCAGTACCCAATATGTTGCATCTACTTATTGTGCTGCAGCTACACTGCAGCCAGAAGTCAGGGTAGCACCAAAAGCGGAGGAGGGGGAGGAGGGCATTTTGGATCAAATTTAATTGAGACATAATAAGATTAATCTAAGAATGTAAAGCACTATACAGATTGTACATTGTCATTTTTGGATTCCCAGGAGTCAAAGCTTTGAAATGGTGTATAACATTACTATGCTACATAGCAATATGGTGCATACAATTGATTTAGAATGTTGGGGGGAGGTGGGGGAGGGGGGTAACCGTCCCGCCGGCGGGACACTGTAGATTATGTGTTAAAGGGGGATGATGACGTATTTGGATCACAGATAAGAGAGCCTCTTGAGGTTCGAGATGGACTTGGAACTCTCAGTTCTCTAAAAACTCTAAAACATTTTTGGACAGATTTTTGGAATCACACATATAAAAATCTTCCACTCCTCCACTGCTTTTACCCCTTTCCAAATATCAACACATCTGAAACACTTTATCTACGGGACACCTTTATCACTCCAGACCTCTGTCCCCAAAGCCAATGGACATGCTTTAACATTGAGTGACTGTATGACAGCATCAGGTAAAGTGAAGACAGTCTGTTTGCTTTGCCATCATCAGTAAGGGTAAGGGAAAAAAACACAATGGAAAGAATGGGAAGAACACAGCACACCGCATTACCCAGTCCAGGATTACAACCCCATGAGCGGGCAGGCAATGAGCCCAACGCCCCTGCCAGTTCTCACGACTCAGGGTCACGGGGGTTAACTTATCTTTGCACGGCTCCTCTCCCCTCCCCTCCCCGGCCCACCAATGGTAAACACAGACACACAGTTTTACATCTACATCTACACACACACACAGAGTCAGCCGATAAAAAAGTGTGTAAAATCTAACGTACAATGACAGCAGTGATTGAAAGAGGTGTCCAAACAAACACCTCTGTTGACAGGCATTGTTAGCGCACACAAAGTGAGGAGAAATACATCAGAGGGAGAGCAACAGAGACAGGCCAGGAGAAAAAAAGATATAACAATCAGACAGTGATAGGAAACATCCATAACTAAAGCCACATGGTGGGAAAAACAGACAGGCGGAGAGTCTTCACACACAGAGACTACTGTAGAAATCTGGGCAGTTATCACTGACCATTCCACTCCGTATGTTTATACTCTAACTACAGATTATGCAGGTGAGACTGTCATGGTCTCTTAACCGTGCAAAAACCAAAACATCACATCACCACGTTGCATAACTCACTCTGAAGGTCTACTTCCCAAGCCCCCTCCTCAATAGTGCTGGAGATAAAAGTCCCCATTTGTGCAAGTTTCTATACATAACCCAAAATAATATAAAATAAAAAAGAGGTTTTGAACAGACATCCTCTGTGTGTGTGGGTGGGTGTCTGTGTCTGTGTGCATGTGTGTGATTGAGTGAGTGAGAGAGCCAGTGAATGAGTGAGAGAGAGAGAGTGTGTGTGTGAATGAGAGAATGAGTGAGTGAGTATCAATCTTTCAATGCAATGCTGTATTTTCATTTTGAAGTAGCACTGTCCTCCATCCTTGCCATGTCGGTCATACGGCGAACAGACAGAAAGGGCTGCATCCCTTTCTACTGTGTCTGTCTGGCAATCCAGAAGTCTGCCTACGAGTCCGCAAGTGTGTCTGCCTGCCTGTTCAGTCCATTTTTCATTTTGTCGCCTTGTTAAAAACAAAAGCGTAGTGACATAACAGCCCATGTGTTCAACTGTATTCCTAATAAATTACTTGTCTAGTCCGAAACATCTGGCCTACCACCCGCCCTCTCTGCCTGTGTGATGGCTTGAGTGCCAGCCTGTCTGACAGCGTGTGTGGTGTGTGTGTGTGTGTGCGCGCACGTGTCACTCTCCTGAATTACCAGCCTTGTCTATTTGTGTGTCTCACTAGCCCCATCTTTGCTTGTCCACTCACTTGCTGCCTATCCGCTACTCAGAATGCCAACAGAGTACTTACACATCAAACACGCACGTCAGCTTGTCAACGCACGACAAGGGTGCTGTCCAGCCAAACCTCTCTCACTCACCCGTCCACCCCGCCCTGCCGGCCTGTCCTTTTTTATGGGTAAACACATGGACCTACGGGTTTACGCCATCGACCTGGTCCACGAGTAGCATGCACGTAAGCGAGTGTGTGAAACGTGACGCTGTTGCGCGGAGGGGATGGCGGGGGAAGCTGGGATGGCATGCTAACGAGGTGGACAGGAATGTGGCTCTGATAAGAGTCCTGCCAGGCCAGGCCAGGCCAGGCCAGGCCAGCACAGCACAGCACCGCAACGGGGATGTTGACCTTACAGCTGCCCTTGTGGCCTCAGCTTATCATCATTTACATTATGGCATTACAGCCCTCATCACGAGACAGCCCAGCACAGATCAGCCCAGCACAGATCAGCCCAACACAGCTCAGCCCAACACAGATCAGCACAGATCAGCCCAACACAGATCAGCCCAACACAGCTCAGCACAGATCAGCCCAACACAGCTCAGCAGATCAGCCCAACACAGCTCAGCACAGATCAGCCCAACACAGCTCAGCACAGATCAGCCCAACACAGCCCAGCACAGATCAGCCCAACACAGCTCAGCACAGATCAGCTCAGGGAGGAAAAGTGCGGTGAGACGTGTACCCCCCTCACCCCCACGTGTGTGAGAAGAAAAAAAAAACATAAAGCAAGTTTCAGGAGATACATTAGAAGTTGGAGGTGATTAATGCAGGCTGTTAACAGCCTCTCCCCCCCTCACACACACACACACACACACACACACACACACACACACACACACACACACACACACACACACACACACACACACACACACACACACACACACACACACACACACACACCCCTGCGTGACCATCCATTATCCCTGACACTATCTCTCTGGCTCACTCATCTTTCAAAGTGAGGCGGAGGAGAGAGGAGGAGATTAGGAAGTACAACTGTTCACAATTAGAAGAACCAGGACACACAACAATTTCCCTTCGTCTTTCATCGTTCCAGGCCACTGACAACTTTCAATGAACCATCCACTTCCCCTTTCTTGACCCGAGCCACGGCAATGGGGGTCGGCACAACTCAACGCACAGTCTGATGGGCACCATTACATGGATAGTTACACTCTCATCTTCGACATATAACAACGACAAATGACTGGTAAACATTGATCTCGCTGCAGTCCCACGTAAATTAATCTTTAATCCAGAGATAATAGAATAGCCTGGACTGTGAGAGACACACAGAGGTACTGTAGCCAGACAGAGGGAGAGAGATAGAGAGAGAGAGAGAGAGAGAGAGAGAACGAGTACAGAGGGCTTATCAGCAGAACTGCTCTCAGTAGAAGCTCACAGAGAGAGGCTCTGTGTGCCCCATCAGACTGAGTTTCACCCAAATAGGTTTCATGTCACTGTGTGGAGACAGGGATCAAGCGAGTGAGAGGGAGAGAAAGAGAAAGAAAAAAGAAAGAAAGAAAGAAAGAAAGAAAGAAAGAAAGACAGACAGAAAGAAAAAGCAAACAGGGACTCCAACAGGTTGATTTTAAGCTACAGTATACAGGTGGGTGTCAAAAAATTAGAATATCGTGGAAAAGTTCATTTTTACCCCTTAATTTAGTTCAAAAAGTGGATCTTCTCATATATTCTAGATTTATTAGATATACATGTAAAGTGAAATATGTCAAGCCATTTTTGTTGTAATCTTGATACAGCTTACAGCTCATGAAAACCAAAAATGAGTATCTCAAAATATTAAAATAAGGTTATAATACAGAAATGTCGACCTTTTGAAAAGAAATGAACTAATCTGACTAATTTGACTAATCTAAAATAGTTAAAACACTCAATACTTGTTCTGGCTGCTTTTGCACAAATTACTGCATCAATGATAGCGACCTTAAGGTCATCTGTATTGTTGGGTCTGGTGTCTCATTTTTCTCTTGACAATAAACCATAGACACAGGTCAGATGAGTTGTCTAGCCAATTAAGCACAGTTATACCATGGTAAGCAAACCAGTTACTAGCAGTTTTGGCACTGTGGGTCCTGCTGGAAAAGGAAATCAGGATCTCCATAAAGCTTGTCAGCAGATGGATGCATGAAGTGCACTAAAATCTCCTGGTAGAAGGCTGCATTAACTCTGGACTTGATAAAACACAGTGGACCAACACCAGCAAATGACATGGCACCCCAAATCATCACTGGCTGTGGAAACATCAAACTGGACTTCAAGCAACTTGGGATTCTGTGCCTCTCCACTCTTCCTCCAGAATCTTGGGACATTGACTGGACCCTGATATCCAAATGAAATGCAAATTCTGTTTTTATGTGAAAAGAGGAGTTTGTACCATTGAATAGCAGTCCAGTTCTGTCTCTTCTTAGCCCAGGTAAGATGCTCTAACCTGGTCTCTGATTCAGGAGTGGCTTGACACTAGGAATATGCCACTTGTAGCCCATTTCCTGCATACGTCTGTGCATGGTGGCTCTTGATGCAGACTCCAGTCTCAGTCCACTACTGGTGAAGTTCCCCAAAAAATTGTAATCGACTTTGCTTGACAATTCTCTCAAGGCTGCGGTCATCCTTGTTGCTTGCACACCTTTTCCTACCACACTTTTCCAATCCAGTCAACTTTCCATGAATATGCTTTCATACAGCACTCTGTGAACACCCTACCCACCTTCTGTGACTTACCCTCCATGTGGAGGGTGAAAGAGTGCCTTCTGGACAACTACTGTATCTGTCTGCAGTCTGCAGTCTTTCCCATGATTGTGGTTGTGTTTTTGATTGTGACTAGGAATTTAAAGGCTCAGGAAACTGACATTTTTGTATTATAACCTCTTTATTCCAACATTAGATACTCATTTTTGTAGTTTTGTAGTTTTCATGACCTGTAAGTCGTAATCATCAAGATTACAACAAATAATGGCTTGAAATATTTCACTTTATATGTAATGAATCTAGAATATATGAAAGAAATTAGCGGGACCTTTCCACGATATTAATTTTTTTTTAGACCCACCTGTATTTTGCAGTGGCCCCTACACACACACACACACACACACACACACACACACACAGAGTTGATTGAGACTGTGTTTACCTGCGTGGAAACGGGTAGTGCTCCTCCTGGACGAGCTGCTGTAATCCAGCCTGTCCGGTTCCTGTAAGAGGGAGACAGGTGGAAGCAGGAGGGGTATGAATGAGCGCAGCTACGCGGCCAAGCAGCCAGGCAAAAAGTAGTTCCCGTCAATGGTCAGAAGCAATGGCTGTAGTTGAGGGTACACAGAGCTGCTATCCGATCACTCTCCCGCTCGCTCTCTTTCTCTCGCTGTCTTGTCTTGTTCTCTCTTGGTTTTTCTTTCCTTTCTTTGTTTTGGTCTTTCGTTCTTTCTTTTTTGCAGGCAGTTTTTCTTCCCTCTAGAGTGCAGCGTGTCTGTGTCTGCTCAACACTATTCTGTCAGCCGCAGGACTTAAGATCTGAAGAGCAGTTCAAATTTCTCAGTCCCCTCCCTTGCTCTCTCTCTCTCCCTCCCTCCCTCTCTCTCTCTCTCCCTCCCTCCCTCTCTCTCTCCCTCCCTCCCTCTCTCTCTCCCTCCCTCCCTCTCTCGCTGTCTCTGTATTTCTCTCTCTTTCCCCACCCAGGCCAACTCTGCTGACAAGGCAAGCCCCTCCTTCCCTTCAGGTAGGAGTGTCTTCTTTCACTCTGGTCTCTCTCTCTTTATCTCTCTCTCTCTCTCTCTCTCTCTCTCTCTCTCTCTCTCTCTCTCTCTGAACCACAAACACACAAATACATAGTATGCAAACATAGCCGGGATGCGTTGTCATGGCAGACAGATAGCACCATGTGTTTGGAAGAGTACTTGTGTGCTTGTCCGTCTGTGTGAGTGTATCTGCATACATGTGCACGTGTGTGTTTGGTATCAGCTGCATCCTGCTAGTCCTGAATCACATGCCCAGCTGACAGACAATGCAAATAGCGTTCAGGTGATTGTGCTCTTCCTGCTATGAGCTCATGCTCCCCTACATCAGATGCCCACTCAAAGCGCTCGGGGCTTATTTGCCTTGGAGATGGGCAGTTTAATCAGACTGTGTGTGTGTGTGTGTGTGTGTGTGTGTGTGTGTGTGTGTGTGTGTGTGTGTGTGTGTGTGTGTGTACGTGTGTGGTACCGAGGGGGTGCCAGCAGACCAGACCAGACAGCCAAAAAGACAATGTCACCTCTGGGTTTATATGGCAAAAACATACATAAAAGGAGAAGAGGGGACTTCAAACACAGATGAAGAAGTAGGGGTTGTGTGACTAAAGGGAAACAGGCGTTTGCACTGCAGCCCCACTGAGAGGCAACAACCTCACTCACAGGCGCACGCTGCTGGGTGCAAAGTCAAGACTTCTGACGCGGAGGCAGCACTAGAGAAACAGCATGAGCCAGGGCCTGTTTCCCATTAACACCTTCTCTCTAACACACATGCACTGCATCACTCTCTCTTTCTTTCTTTCTTACTCTCTCTCTCTCTCTCTCTCACACACTGTATCTCTCTCTCTCTCTCTCTCTCAATAATATTTCTCTCACCTCACCTCCCTAATCTCTCTCTCTACCTCGGTCTCTATATCACTCTTTTTCTGTAAACCTTCATTTCCAGCATTTCCAGCATTTTTTTCTTAGTCTCCCCTAATTTGATATATTCTCCTTCTTTCCGTCTCTCTATCCCTCTCTGCCTCCCTTCATTTTTTCCTCACTCTTATTTTTTTGTCTCCGCATGTCTTTATGCACACACCCATGTTTTTTGAAGCCTAACAGCCTGGTCCCTCGGCTGCAGGTCTCCACTTGAACGACAAAAATAACACCATCATCTCTGTCACCATCCTTGCAAACCGGAAAATCACAATTATGTTTTCCGCGCTGGAACGCTGCCAGACAATTAGCCTAGAGACGGATTTGTGGAGCACTGGTCTGATTGACCTTTGTGCTTTGTGAAAGCTTGATAATTCATGCTCACTTATCTTTACCTTCTTCCAAGTCCATTTACAGCACTGTTAAAAAACAAAGCAATAAACCACCACACGTGCACAAAAAACCCACTATATATCTTCGAATCCAATCTAATCCAGTCTAATCCTCAATCTCTAACACTTATTATGACTCAATAAAAAAAAAGTTGAACCACCCACGGAGTTGCACCCCTAATACCTAACTATAACTGCCATTATAAAAGGAGCCATCGTGCCCCGTGTGGAGGGCATAAGGGCACATGTCTTCAGAGGCCTCAGCATGCTGGGGCTTTTGGCACCTCCAACAGCCGCCATGCCAGGTTCTCTTACCCCTTCTACTAGGTCCCACCACAAAAAAGCTGAGGTGGAAAAGTGGGGTGAAGGGGGGAACTGCCCGAGAGTTGCCCTCCCCTGGGGAAGGAAGGCAGGCAGAAGACATTCTTGAGCAAATCAAAGATAGTGTGTGGGATGGAAGACATTTGTCTGAAATCCATCATGCTCATTTCTATCTAATAGAAAAAAAGGCTGCAGAATTGTGCTTTAGACCGGCATTAGTTGGTACAGAAAAGAGAGTAGTTGGTGCAGAACCCCTGAGAGGATATGTAGGGTAAGGCAAATATCTTGCGTGTGAACATAACACTACTGCGTACTTGGCACAAAAGCAGAGCGGCAGAAAAATAATTTACCAAATGATTCTACCAATTTACCAAATAACCAAATTTAAAGTCCTTCTAATGGATCTGAAAGTCCAAAAGTGAGCTACTGATACTGAAAGTGTCCCTCCATTCCATCTGAGATTAGAAGAGTCGGTGGGATTGAGGGATTAGGCACCTCCAGTTTCACTGATACCTTCCAGGCATTTCTCAGGGAGCCTCCCTCTCTCCCTCCCCCATCCAGATCTCTCCCTCCCCCACCCATATCTCTCACTCGCCCCTTGTTTTTCTGGTAGACATGAATCCCTCCTTCCTCCGTCTAAGCATAGAGAAAACACCAGACTTTGAAAATCCAATTTAACAGATCAAAGGCATATAGGGACTTATTTATACCAGGGGCACCAAGTAGACCGATCAGAGAAAATGACACCAAAAAACTCAACAAGTTGAGTAAAAGAGCTGGCTCTGTGCTTGGAAGTACACTTGAGCCCCTAGAGTTGACTGTCGAGAGAAGAATGTTGCAAAAACTACTTTACATTATGGACAACACCTCACATCCACTGAACAAACTACTGGTCAGACAACAGAGTGATTTTAGCTGGAGATTGCTTCAACTTTGCTCTAACAAGGACTGTTATAGAAAATCATTCCTGCCCACTGCCATTAATTTACAATAATTCTTCCATGTGCCGTCAGAGGAGAATCATGAGACAATTCTGAGACAATGTACAGTTTACAACCAATTGCATAGACTTTATATCCAGTTGTATTTTTTTTTTACATGTGGTATATGTTAATATTATTAATTCATTCATTCATTTATTCAATCTATCTATCTATCTATCTATCTATCTATCTATATTTGCCATTACATACCACACTTATACTGCACTAAAATAACAGGAAGACTTAGACTACTCAGATTTATTGCTGAAATAGTTGCTGGAAATACTTAAAATAATATTGCAAAGCCTTTACGACCTCTATCTGTTACCACCTATTGCATGCATGCACTCTAATGGATCAATCTGTCTGCAAGGTCCAATAGTCACCCCCTCCTTACCAGATGTGCAGGTGAAGAAAGGAGATTTCTTGGCAGAGATCAAGAATTCATGGACACTCCACAATCTGCAAGATTGCCCAACCAAAACATAAAACTGACAAAAATGATCCTAAAAACATGTTATTTATAGCATTTTCTTTGCTATGCTGATGAACCCATTTGATCACCCCAAACAAGAGAGTAGGGGTTTATCCTACCATCCAGTCGACATGTGAGCTGATACACTATCTTATTTGAGCCGACAGGAAGTGCAGGAAAATATGACTGCAAACCCCAGTTATGAGTCATGTAACATCTTCAAAAAGAGAGAGAGAATGTCTTTGTTATTGTTAGATTTCACTCACTCACTAACTTACTCTCCCCTTCTCTCTCTCTCTTAATCCTGCTTTCTCGTTGACACTCGGCTTTGTGGAAAGAAGATAATTAGGATGGAGATGCTTTATTGCTGTTTATTCCAAACAGCACTAAACATAGCGTTAGCCTGTTATTATGGCCAGTGTGATCCTGGGGATCTGTGCTGTTGTTATAGTCAGTGTACCTTCACTGCAGTCTACATATCTTTCACTTCTGTAATTACATGTTTTCCACTCTCCGACAGGGCCACACGGTTCCTGAGTTGAACAAAGGCAGGCTTTGTCCCTTCCGCTAAGGAGCGTTTGGCACCACCACCCCTTCATCTTCAGTCATATACTTTACTGTAGGCTTTTTATAGTCGACGTAATGCCATACAATATCTCTCCTCAGCCGAGGTCCTCTTCTTACGAACTCCTGAAAATGGGAAAGGAAAACTGCTGAGGAGTTCAGTCATCTGGAATAACACACGCCGACTCCTGATTGAAAGTCAGGCCACATCTTCGTCCCCGTTTTATCAGCCATTTCAGCTACGTGAGGAGCCGCCAGCAGTCGATACACTTAAGATTGTGATCATGAAAAAGGTCACAGAGCGCTACATGGCTTTATGCATTTAAACCCTCGCCCGGTGCAACTGGCGTCCACAACACCCTTCTGAGCCAATGCTGCCCGCGCAGACCTTCGCGTTGGACGAAAACAATCACAGGCCCAGGGAAACGCTCCCAGTGGACACAAACAATCTCTCTCTCCCTCTCTTTCTCTCTCATACACAGCACATGGTGGGGGAGGTTCACCGCTGGGTCAGAGTCAGAATAAGCATTGGCGGGCCTGGGCGCAAGAGAAGGTAAACATGGCCGGACTGTGGCTTTTGGTCATTGCCAGTCCCCAACAGTCTGCAAAAACCCTGCTCCCTACAGCGCCAGGCACACACAGGCAGACAAACAGACACACACAAAAACACACACCACTCTTTGGCCACACTTCACATCTCACATCTCTCTCTTCCTCCCTTTCTCTTCCCCCCGTCCCTCTAGATTATTTCCTTTGTTGCTTTTGCTCTCAAGCAAACAGTTTCTGGGTGACTGGGCATGAGAGTAGAGGGGCCTGGCCATAGACCGCTGCTCTCCTGCTCATGGCCACAGTGACCAGAAAGGACTGGTCTTAACCGGCTGCGGCGGTGGTGCCACCTGCCAATCCGACCGTCATGGCGTTCTTTTTCATTCTGCCGAAAAAGAGAAGGGAGGAGAGTGTCTGAGTCTCTTCCTTTTCAGAGGGAATCAGTCACGCTCTGAGTCTTCTCTGAAATCAAAAGAAGCACTAGGAGTTTCCGTTGATGAGCGAGCGATTTCCCAGAAGTCTGTGCATGGAAGAGGGAATGCATCAGGACTAGCCCCGGTCAGAGGGGAAGTGAGCTGGATATGTCCTGTTGATTTTTATCACAAAAGGGCCGTGGAGGCACAGGAAGTTGGGGTTATGAAAAACTAACAGGTCAGGTGAACAAAGGTCAAAGTGCACACAGGACACAAAAGGCCAGTAACACCATCCCATACAGTCCGAGGGTGGGGGGGTAGTGGCTTTGGCCAGTCTAGTCTCTGTCTGTATCACTGCCTCTCCCTCTCTGACACGCAAACCAAATGCCATGCAGGAGGACAGCAGTTCGCCCACCTGTGAGAACAATGGTGCTTTGAAAAGCCTTGTCCTCCCGCCGCTGCTCTGGATCAAAGAATACAGCTGGGCTGGGGATGGCAGGACAGAGCACACAATATAGAACAGAGCTAAAGGACCAGCGGGCCCAGCAGTCTGATCAGTCCATCATAAGTAAGTAGTATATATACTCTCTTGATCCCGTGAGGGAAATTTGGTCCCAATCCGTGAATTAGCGAAACACACTCAGCACACAGTGAACACACAGTGAGGTGAAGCACACACACTAATGCCGACGCAGTGAGCTGCCTGCTACAGCGGCGCTTGGGAAGCAGTGAGGGGTTAGGTGCCTTGCTCAAGGGCACTTCAGCCGTTCCTACTGGTCGGGGTTCGAACCGGCAACCCTCCGGTTACAAGTCCGAAGCCCTAACTAGTTGGCCACGGCTCGCAACATTTAAATGACAGACAACTCGCCAGCCAACCAACAACCAACGAGAACATACACTTCACAGAATTTCATACTGATTTTTTTGATTCTCAACCAACTCTCAAACTCAATCGATTGATTTTCAATCGAGTTGTTCTCCAAAGTGTACCTCATCAATTTGCAATTGACAAAGCGTCTACACACAGTAATATCTCCACCTAATGTTTCAACATGCTGCTTCTAAAGACAAATCCACAGAAAATGTCAGTATTTCCCAACACTTCTTGGCCATGTTCCAAAGATGTTCCATTAGAAACTCCTCATACTTGTTCTTGTGGGAGTCACTTCATGAATAAGTTTGTAGGTTTGGTGTGTATGCACATGTCTGACAGAGAGAGAGAGAGAGAGAGAGAGAGAAAGAGTGTGTGTGAGAGAGAAATACATCATGCTGTAAATAATTAAATAAGCATAGAGTTTAAGGCGAAGCCTATCATTGCCAGGAGATACAAACTCTTAACTAAACTAAACTGGAATTTCAGGATCGCTCAGTCAGAAAATAATGACATCACTGCAATCAAATACAGTAAGAAAAAGGAAAAGAAAAAAAACTCTTCTGCATCAATAATCACTAACCAATGGGATGACATCATTCATCTGGTCAGTAACAGATGCCTTATTTTGACATGTATGTTTACCATCCGCACATTAAATTACGCCATCAGCACAGGCCTAGGGCAGAAGTCTAGTCAACCGCATGGGAAGGCGCATCCCTTCACTCTCCTTACAACTCAGCCACAACGCACAATATACACAAACAAATCCCTAACAAATCCCTGACAAAATCTATGTTTTTGAGTTTTATTATTTTTCTGTTTGCTGAACTGTCACTTCTGTCTCTTTCGCTGATTGATGCGTGTATCAATAGCCGGGCTCAGGGGGGCATTACGGGAGAGATCTGTGGGATAAAGGCTCGGCGTGACGAACAGGAGAGCACAGCACAGGTGGGGAGCGTCCTCCTTAAGTGCTCCTATCGCCATGGTAACAAAACAGTCAGCCACACGCTTAAGTGGCTTTGAGAGGAAGCCTTGAGAGGGCATATCTTGTCTGTTTAATGAAGCCAAACAGTGAAAAATCACCCAGACACAAAAGCCAGACAGAACACATCTATAACCCCTGACAAAACAATATTCCAGCTGAGATTTAAACTACAGGGCACAGGCTAACAGAGCTGTTAACCTAGCCAAGGTAGGATACCCAGATAGTGCAGGGTAGGATCTCTTCAACGATAGAAGCTATATCGATAGAAGTGCCAGCAGCACCACTGCCTGTATGGATTAGCTTTGAGCTTTGAGAGATGGATAAAGAATGTCAATGAATGTAGTGGCCACTGCAATTAAAGTACAGGACAAACATTTTCTTCAGAGTCTCATTGAGTCTTTCTGGTTACCAAGGAGATGTCCTTCACACATTCAAAATGAAAAATACTTTCCAGACATTAAATTCAATTGAATTTCGTTTCATTTCAATTCATTCCATGGCTAGCATGTTTTGTCTATGTAGTTACCACAGCTAAACATCACCAAACATGCTTTGGGCCAATCCATACTGTACTATCAGAGCCCAATAACCTTTGGGGCAAACAGGTAGACAAACAAACAAGTTTAAAACAGATTTTTAAAAAAAGTCAAAGTAGCAGTTTGCAGTTACTACTCACCTCCGGTCTCAAAAAAGGTGTGTAGGGAAGACTTAGGAACCACAGCATAAGAGAGCCACGGAGGACAGTTGCAGCTACCTGGCACAGCGAGCTGAATATATGAGTGTGTGACAGTGTGCGTGTGTGTGTGTGTGAGAGACGAGTCTCACAGCACTGTGATGAGCAGGAGGGGGAGCTTGGGCTGTTGAGGAGGAGGAGGGGTGGGGGTAGGGAGGGGGTGCGTGGTTGAGTGAAGTGGTGCCGCCATTCTCGGTTGCCCTGGAGACCGATGCTCTTTCAAAGAAAGTGGCCAATGACAAACGGCGACAATTGTGCAAAGACAAAAAAAAGTCACATGACCGCCGGACTGCTGTTCGCACGGCAGAGAGGAGAGAGGAGGGGTCTGGATGTGTGTCTGTGTGTGTGTGTGCATGGTGGGGTGGAGGGGTGAGTGTGTGTGTAAGGGTAGGGGGACTAAGTTACAAAAGAACCCTGCAGTCTGCCACGCCAACCCTTACCCCCAACCCTATTGTCGTTGTTATTTATGCCTCTGGGCCCCTTGCCTTAGAGAGGCTATCAGCTCTCACCCAGGCCTGGAGGAGACCCTGGATCTCCCCTGCCATCCCAAAACACACTTACACACACACACTTACACACACACACACACACACACACACACTTGTTTTCCTTCTCTGCGTGAATCTTCAGGTTGTGGACTTGTCTTGCCAAGTCAAAGCATTTTAAACTAAGTGATATTGATTCACAGGACAAGAAAAAGAGTTCATTCTACAAAATTGCTCCTTCACTCTCGGATATGGATTTTTAATTTGGGCATTAGAGACATTTCACAGGGGTTGTCTGTAATTGATGCAATGTGAGAAAATCAGGCAGAGGAGAAAGAAACTGATCACTGCTAGAAAACGCCGATAATACATCTGAGGGCACTCAAAAAAAAGTTATATTTGCAGAGCAAAATTGGTCACAATGACCTGTTTTTATTTGCACTAAATGACTAGCCCCTCTTGAGTTCCGCGACGACCTCTCATTCAGAAAACCATTTGGCATGTGGAAAATGACCCCATTCTCACTCGACTCCACCGCCTGTGACAGGACTGCTGATTACCCTTTGTCCAATTATAGCAAAAGGGATCCTTCAGTCTCTCCGTCACGGGTTTGGACAGTCATGACAGCCCCAAACAGCCATGGCTGATTCATCCAGAGAGGCTGACGCGACAGTGACAGGATGGCGAAGGAGAGGAAAAATAAGCGCTTCTCTGATGTTGATTTCTTTAACTCCGTTTCACTGTTGGTAGCCATGAAATTAGGTCACCATTAGCCCCCTTCAAACAGGAGCTATTTTGAATGTGTCTTGCGCATGTCTTGTCTGCTATCTCGCCTTAAAATAAACCCGGTGGGTGGAGACCGGTCGTAAGACGCCGGGGCAACATGGTAGGCAGAGAAATGCTGGTGTGAAGGAAGGCATACAGAGGGCACAGATAGCTGGCATGGGTCAGACAGAGGCTGGAGGGGGTGGGGGTGGGGGGCGGGGGTTGTAGCAATGAGATGAGATGCTCCAAGATGCACCTGCTTTCCTAAACACCTTTTACATAGCAGATACACTTGCACATCTTCCATTTACTCTCTTTGGAATCTGTCAGATTGTCTAGAATTAGCACCTAGTGTTTACTCTGAAAGGTCTCCAAAGTTTGAAGCTTGATTGATGCTCCTCATTTGTAATGTAATGTACCAGTAACGCAAAACAATGACAATACACATGTACTCCTGGCCATATAAAAACGGCTGTTAAACTACATTAGGTGATTTCACCTAGATTATCATTGCCCTAACAATCAGTTGTTTTATGCACCAGGGGATCATGGGACTCTCTGACTGAACACTGGTGAGACAGACCCTGAGTCAGATGGTATGGGCAATGATGGAACGAGAGGAACGGAGGCCGATGACCTCAGGCAGAAAGGATGAGGACGGGGAGTGAGAGGACGGCTCTCTCTCTCTCTGTGTGTGTATGGGTGTGTGTGTATGTGTGTGTGTGTGTGTGTGTGTGTATGTGTGTGCGTGGGGGTACATGTGTGGGAGAGGTGGGTGCAGGGCTGGATGGTGAGGGTGTTGTGGAGTCATGCATAATAGTGAGTACATTCCATCAGCCTGTGGGACTGGTGCCAGGGCCCAGTGCTGAGCCCAGAGGCGGCTTTGTCCACACTCTTGCTGGAATAACCTTATGCCTGAACTCATGTGTGTGCATGAGCTGTCCCACTCTGTGGTTATCAATGTGTGCGTGTGTGACTGAACGTGTGGTTTGGTGGTTGCATGTTGAAGTTCTTAGCATGAACTTGAAGTGAGATCGACAGCAGGGGAGAACATATGTTACAGAACTACAATAATGTGATCAACATAACCAAAGCAGTGGTGCATATGCATATGTTGTGTTGTGCAACCATGTGTTTCCTCACATCTTTTGTGAATGGTTGTCTGGTTTGATAAGTGTATAAATCTGTGTGTGTGTGTGTGTGTGTGTGTGTGTGTGTGTGTGTGTGTGTGAGAGAGAGTGTCTCAGTAGCTGAATTTGTTTCTGTCTGCACCAAAGCCAGGTGGATATTCAGTGTACTATACATGTAAATGAGTAAGAGTGTGTGTATGTGCGTGTGTGTGTTAAGGCATGTGGTACGTATGAGTGCATGTGTGAGTCTAAGTGCCTATGAATGGGAAGTGCTATCTCCAGCTGGTACACAAGTCTTTTTGTTTTCATCAAGCAGCTGGGCAGATGACTCACAGACAGAGGAACGGGAGGAGTGGGAGGCAGGATTCACATATTTCTTATGACACGATAGAATAACTAGAACTAACACACTCCATGGGAAAACAACCGAGTCTGGGAGCTCATCCATAAATCCCTCCTTTTCCATCATTTCTAAACTGTCCAAAGTTTTCTAACACAGATTTCTTGATCATGACTTCAAACATGCCTCCATATTGCAAGTCATATTTGCCATGAAACGTACTTTATCTAACAATCTACCGGGATGGTTCCCAAGCGACGTCAGCACAGCACAGCACAGCAGAGCAGTGAGCTGTGTAACAAGCAGATGCAATGCTGGCAGAGGGTAACTTCAACTATGCTTCCCAAAAATTGGTATAATGACTGTCTAAACAATTCTCCTGAGAGGAACAGCGGAATTCTCAAGCTGATGGTGTAACAGCCTAAAGTCTAGATTCATGTATCTGGATTCAGGCATCACATACTCAGTGTCGGAGAGAAAGAGAGAGAGAAAAATAAAGAAAGAGAGAGAGAGAGATACACTATCCAACAAAAGAATTACATGCAAAGAAAGAATTACATGCAAATGAACAAGGTTGACACTGAGTGTGAGAGAGCAATAGAGACTCAGTCTGCTTTTCTTACCATGTGGAATACAAACTAAGGACACATGGATCAATTACTTTGACACTTAATCTGTCTCTGCTTACATCAGCACCTGACACACTCAGACACAATACCTCGCCATCTCATGACATTAGCCTACAGAACAAGAAATGCACAGGCTCACTTTGGAAGACATTTAATTTGTTGCTAAATCATAACTATAATTCAAACATTATCAGCAGTTGCTAAGCTTTACGGCCATACACAAGATGATATAATCAAATCCGAACATTTTCATACAACATAGAAAGTATCATCGCAACTAGGATGTAGCCCAACTAAAAATGCAGATAGACAGACAGGACGGCTTGAGGGAACGAGAGCTACGCAGCAGCAGCAGCAGGTGCAGTAGTTGAAGCGATGCGGCTTAGGATATTCCAACCATAACCAACAGTCTATTAGAAAGCTACCATATGGTGTTAAAAGAAAAAAGTATTAACGTTAAAGTACCCTGGGCTACAGACAACTTCGTAGACCTACAGCGAGCTAACAAGCTCGATATAAAGGAGCAGCTAAGCCAAGCCAAACCTCTAGGCTATATCGATATCGACTTTGGTAGCGCCTTCCACATAAACCGTGTAGGCTATATCATATTTGTACCATACATGTTAGCATAAAAGTTAAATACTAATATATCACGCTCGCTCACCTGTTCAACACCCAAGTTGCCTGCAACAACTTAGCAAAAGTTGTTCTTCCTCCTGGTTACTTCAGCCTCTTTTGGTGGGTATGAGCTACAGAACCCCGGCAGTGCATCTCTCTTCAGAATGAAAGCGCCGTTGTCACTAATATCTTAAAGGGAAATGTGCAGGGTCATATTTGCGCCAAACTTTTTTGAGCGATGCAGGCGCATTTCAATATCCTTAAGTCGCCCGATTTACCATGACTACTGTATATCTGCTAGTGTCATGGCGTTATTATTGAAGCATGAAACCGAGATCCATCAACGTCCTAACGCCATTATAATGCTAATAAAAACAACTTTTATTCCGTTTTCGCGTGGGTGTCTTCTCATAATTACTTGGAAAGAAAGAGACGCCCAAAAGAACATGTTGCGCTGGGTGTTCACATAGCAACCACTGTAAAACCACTACAGAGGCTTGGTGTAGGCAAGGCGTATGTATGCTCAACGTACACTGCGGTAAAACATTCAGAAACTGTTATCAGAGGTTTGTGGTGCATGGAGTTCTTGCCTAACACATACAGATGCGCAACATTTGTTCAATACAAAACATGTTTTTTTAAACACACACATCAGACATACTTAACAAAAAACAAACAAAAAAAACCCAGATTATTTAGATATCTTGGAGGTGGAATGTGACCATTTCTCCATTAGAGGTGAATGCTTTAAAAAAAAACATTCCACTGAAGAATCAACTTAATTAGGCCTGCTTCCTAAGAACTTGTGAGGAATGCCTTGAGAACCATGGTTAGTGGCCTGTCTCCAACCTGTCCTCTGTGATTAATAACTTGTGACGGTGACCCTTGTTTGTTTCATTTCTTGCCTTCCTCCACAGGGTGGGTAGGCGAAAGGAGTAGGGAAGGGCAGTCGTGAGGAGGGAAGGCTTGGAAAGAGTGCTATGCTGTGTTTGTCTTTCATCTGTTTACTGCAGATTCCTTTCCTCTTCTCTGCTCCGCTCCAATGCAGGATTGGGCTTGCTGAAGAATTTAGCAGCCTCACCTGCCAGTCACTCACCTGCCATCAAACAGATCATGCAGGGAGGGTCACCTAGCAGCTGCTGTCAAAAAAGGCCAATGAGCGCCATTAGTGAGGGATGCAGGTGAGTTATATTATACCCTGAGGACTCTGTCTTTTTTGATCTCGGATGGCATGTTATCAGCACTGGGATTCTTTGAATACCTACAGGAACCTTTACAGATTACTTTTGATTTAAGGCACCAGGGGCCTTATTACAGAAACTTTAGGATTCTGTGAATATCCACAGGAACCTTTACAGATTACTTTTGTGAGACAGAAACATATTTCCTGACAGCATTTAGGAGCAAATCATATCCTATCTTTGGATTAGAACTGAGCTATTACGTAAGTAGTGTAGAGGAATACAAATGGATACAAATGTAACATGCAGTAGACCATTACAACCATTGTCCTAACCAGACATGCATACAACACATTCTTTAAAAACAGTGCCTTCTAGTGGCACAACTATGTAAACACATTTGGATTTCTTTTTGATCTTTTTTGAGCCCCTACTCGCGCGCACACACACACACACACTCAAACACACATGCACACATGTAAACACACACACACACACACACACACACACACACATCCCCGTGCACACACGTACACATGCACACATGTACACACACACACCACACCCCACACACACACACACACACACACACACACACACACACACACACACACACACACACAGTAATGTAATGAAAAGCACAGTAACACTCAGCTGATGATATATCTCCTTAAACCAACAGTAAATAGTGTAATCTACCAAACCATCTGCGGTCTTGCACAAACATTACTCACACCGTCCTCACTGCAGCAATTAGTATAACACCACAAAGAAACCATTTGATAAAGCTGCAAAAGCTGAAAAGTTTGTTCTTCTCACTGTGGATCAATACTCACTGTAGATATCACAGCTAGCACAAGTTATAATTGAAAACAAGGACAAGGAAATACAGACCAGGTAATAATTAGCTTCAAAAAATATATATTTCATGTTGTTCCTTCTAAAAAAAAAGAAAAATAGGAAATTATTTACTGTACAATTACATTCTTCCAGCAACTCAAAAATCAGATGACAAAAGCAAAACACAAAAACAAACTTGTGACACAACAAACACAAGGTCAGCTCCATGCAGAAGCTGCTAAAAACAAAACATCAGGGGTGTGTTTTCCAAAAGTGTTACCATGCAACAATCGCAGAGTCGATCATTCTAAATGCCCTCTTAGCAATCATGGTTGTTGCAAAATGACACTTTTGGGAGACATACCATGTAAGTGATGAGTGGTTGGCAGGCTCATTTGGGCTGAGTACTGGCTCTCCTGGGCAGGAGAGGGTAGTGGTTCGACAGTCTCTGGAGAGCCGCCCTCGCAGTGCGGGGTCGTGCTAGGGCGGCTCTGTCTGTTAGCTTGGAGCTTATGACAGGCTGATGGTGTTTGCTGTTGTTGGACAGAGCGTATCCCCCAGCAGCCTCCACACTAAAGAAGACAAGACAAGGAGATAAGTATAAGTGCTAGGAGTGGTGGTGGTGGTGCGCTAGCAGTGGTGGTGGTGGTGGTGTGCTAGGAGTGGTGGTGGTGGTGCGCTAGCAGTGGTGGTGGTGGTGGTGTGCTAGGAGTGGTGGTGCGCTAGGAGTGGTGGTGGTGGAGCGCTAGCAGTGTTGGTGCGCTAGGAGTGTATAAGTATATATACTTTTTTGATCCCGTGAGGGAAATTTGGTCTCTGCATTTAACCCAATCGGTGAATTAGTGAAACACAAACAGCACACAGTGTACACACAGTGAGGTGAAGCACACACTAATCCCGGCGCAGTGAGCTGCCTGCTACAACGGCGGCGCTCGGGGAGCAGTGAGGGGTTAGGTGCCTTGCTCAAGGGCACTTCAGCCGCGGCCCAATGGTCGGGGCTTGAACTGGCAACCCTCCGGTTACAAGTTTTAACCCTTAAAGGTGTAGGTTTTTGAACATTCTAAGTTCCGCAACAATTGAAGGTTCTAAAATTCTATGTTGAATTCAATGAACCCATATATTCTTTAGAATGTTAATTTCCCAACATTCCCGTCACACCGGTGTGACGGTTCTCCTTTAACTAAATACTAAAGATGGAGAGTGGATGTGGATTCAGAGGTTAGCAAGAAACATCAGTACAAAATGGCTTCCTCATTGAAAAACAACAATAATGTGAAGTGAGGCAAAGAGATTAACAGCACCATTTTGGAAAACCAAAGTCAGTAGGCCCCTTTCCATTGCAAGTGTTCGGGGTAAAACCAGACTTTCTAATGAGGAGACACAGCACTCAAAAAATCCTCCATAGAAATGCATGGGCTTAGTTTGTAACGCCAATATGGCAGTTGCCTACGCATATCACACCCCTTCCGCGGCAAAATGTCGACATGTGAATACATTGAGCCAATCTTGTGCTGAGTTGTGAATACATTGAGCCAATAATGTGGTGTGTTGTGAAGACATCGTGCCAATCATGTGTTGTGAACTCGCTGCTGGAGCAAGACTGGTGTCGTGAAGCCTTGCGCACGCGCATTTCTGCCGAGATGGATGCCCGACGAGTACCCAAAAAGCGTTGCCATATGGCCGCCGAGTGGAGGGACTTGCCTAGAAGGACTTTGGTAAAACCTAGGAGGCGGGAACTTGTCCAGGAACCTGCTCTCAAGCGGTCCATTCAGTCCTTGTGTTTCCATTAGAATTGAAGGACCCTGGTCAAACCTGCCAGCTTCTGGAAGTTTGTTACAGGACATGGCATGCCCATATGCAGCTTTTGCTTCACGATCGCGACACTAATTAGATGAACTAAAATTGCATAGCAGCTGCAGCAAAAACTCTCCCCATACTAATACCCCTTTGCTAAAGCCTTTATTATCATTTACTTACGTGGAGAGACAGTAACCTAAACATTCTTACTACCTAAATGAGTCTATCCTCCTCAGAGGTGAAAAATAAAAAAAATTTGAATCAGTTAAACCTATTTTGCGCAAATAGGCACAACTAACATCTCATCTCATCTCATCTTATCTCATCTCATCTCGCCACAAACACAATAGGAAAGGAGTGTTTCAGGAATAGGAATGCTCACGACACTCTCAGTAAGTAGTTGATAAATGTTGAGTTCCTATTGACAAATCAATCTAGTGAGAGGAAAACTTTGCACATCTGTTACATCCACGTCCTCGTTGCTCAGAGTCCACGCAAAAGTGATTTCCCCTGATCCTTCTCCCATTCCTCTTCACTGGCTAGACAATAGACATGAAAACTTCCGGGGGGCCGGGGGCGATGTGGCGCAACAGGCTACAGCGCCCATACCATGTACGGGTCCGAGTGCCTCCCAAGTGAACTTTGTCCAGCCCCCTGCACATCATTATACGTTTTCAGCTGAGAAGAGTAACCCATCTTACACCTCTATCGTTTACAGCACTGTACAGGCCATCCTATAAATATAAACATCCTATAAATATAAAAGGCGGATTCCCCAGTATCTTCCCTGTAAATGTCTATAAACATTTACCTTACAAGTCTACACACTTTCTGTGCTACCCAGAGTAGACCTACCAGGTCCTATTTGGATATAATATGTATACAGACTAAGTTAAAGGAGAACTCCGGCGATTTTCCCCACAGATCTCTGTTTCTCGAAGTCATCGAGTACTGTTGGTAGGGATAAAACCATGAAATCGGTGCAACCTATCTTTAAAATCATGCCCCCAGAGTGTAGCACTAGCTGCCTGGATGCTCTAGCTGTTGCCTGCTAGGTTGCACCAATTTTTGTTAGTACCGACAGTACTCAGTGACCCCGAGAAACAGAGATCTATGTGAAAAACCACCAGTTTTCCTTTGAGGTAAATAGGGGACTTGACTGAGGCAGACATACTATGGTTCTCTGTGGCCTGGCACCACAGGACTGGAGGCTGGCCTGCAGGCCCCACTGGTGCTCCAGTCGGTCAGACTGTGCCTCCTCACCACCTCCACCTCCACCTCCTCATCCCCAGGTTCGGGGCCCGCCTCTGGGCCTGACTCTGCGCCCAGCGGGGATGGCCTGGTGCCCGGGGGCGGCTGGTGCTGGATGGATTTGAGCCTGCGGGCGCGCGCCTCTGGCAGCTTCCGGCCAGTAGAAGGCAGCACGGGCGGCTGAGGGGGCGACGGAGTTAAGGTGAGCTCTGATGGGAGGGAGGGCCTCGAGTCGTCATCAGGAGACATGGCTTCTTGCTCGGACAGGTCTGTGGAAGAAAAACAACAACAAAAACGCAAATAGTTTCCCTGTCAAAGTAGGAATCCACACATACAGCACATTCATTAGTAGTCATTTATGTGATAAGTGAGCATTGTCTCATTATTTTAGTAGATTTTATAGGCTGTTGCCTACTCACAATTGGCATCTATAGCACACAGTTTTAGACTGAGGTATTTTGTTCTCCTCCAGCCTACCAAACACAATAGTTTTTTCACAACTGTTTTTTTATGATTCTAAAAAAACCCTGTTTTTTTTTTCTTTTCCATCTTTTTATTCTAAGTGACAGATACTGAAGCTGAAAGTGCGGCTCTTGTTTCAGTCAGACAGGCTGTCAGGGTACTGGTTGGCCTCAAGCGTACAACAGAACATCCGCCACTTGACAGGGAAGAGGCTGCACTCCTGTTTCCCCTGAACAAATAAAGTGAGACTGGCTTTTCCCTTACAGTACACTCATTCAAATATCCTGGTTTATTGCCATTTCCTTCTCTCCTCTCTTCCTGGTACTATACACACATATGGTATGAGCTACCTTTTATAGTATATGGGAAATTCCATGCAAAACTGTCACGTCCATAAAGCCAACTAAATACCATGGCATTGTGTTGCCGTTATGGATGTGACAGTTTTGCGTGGAATTGCCCATATACTATGAATTATGGTAGCAGTATGTAAGTAATGCATGTTTTTTTCTTGTACCATATGAAATTGTATTGCCTCAGTGATCCACTTGTCTTAATACATGGGCACAACAATAAAATATTCACTGTAATTATTGTATGTAAACATTTTCTACACATTTCTGTCCATATAGCTAAACAAACTTGATTGGCCAAAGAAATAGAAATTATACATTTACAAGTCAAGACCTATTGAAGACTAGGTGCATAAAGAATAGATATCCTTTCATTTCAATGCATTTTAATTTGGATTCTCTAAAGACTGTCATGTGCAGTTTTAACATGAACCTACAGTATATTAGCAGTGTTCAAGCTCAGCAGTATTTGGCGGACTCACCTGAAGAGAGAGATAAAAAAGAGGAGTCAGGTGAATCAATGCGGCTCCAGCATTTACTGCTTCTTTTCTCTCCACTTTCTTTCGTCTTCGTCTCCTTCTCTTCTTCATGATCACTGGCTAGACTGTGGCCTGTCACCTCTTCATCCTCGTCTGTACTGTCCTCATCGTCTTCCTCACCGTGGAGTATGGCCATTACTTGTGGCTGGCGATCCTTCTCAATGGCAAGTAGCCGTCTGTCACACACACACACACACACACACACACATATAAACACATTTCAGAAATACATGGCAAGTGTATATTCTACCCAGTGTAAAGGTCAGACAGTTAGGCAGTACTTGTTATGCTCATCTCTCCAAGCCAGAAGCTCTGCGAACACGTCACTGCGGTTCCACTCTTCTGACTCCTCGTATGTGTCATACGTGTGCTCTGGAACATGGCTTGGCAGCCGGTAGGAGTTGGGGGGGAAGGCAGGGGCTTGGGGCTGGATAGAGAGAGAGATGAGAGGGGGATGAGGAGAAAATGAGAAGAAACTAAACACAGCAGGAGAGTGATGGGTCAGGTTTGACTTCATGTTTTTGCGTTGACACAAATGGAAAATGGAACATTTTGCTATTTGCACATACATTTAAAAGGCTTACAATGTTTACTGTGTAAAAAAAAAAAACTTGACTGACATGGAGTTATATTAGACTTAGGCAAACCACCATAAAGGGATTTGGTCTAAATGGCTGCTGTTGGATTTAAGTTTGAATCAGACCAATCCAACACCTCATTAAGGCAGACCTCAAAGTAGCAATTCAGCTTTAAGCACAAAACAGCAAAGATGGGTGCTGCATGATGCGTGCAAGTTTTGGATTTAGCTTCAGAGCAAAGCCTGTCATTTAAATGACCTGTCTATGGACATCTCTGGACTCTCGTCACCAAGTGCCATAGTCCCATCTGGCCCTGCATGACCACCCCACCACACCGACAAAACAGCTGTGTTCGGACAGAGACAGCTGTAACCCAGTTGCATGACTCTTTCCCTGAGCAATTTCCCTGTTTTTACAGCAGTTATGAACCCCACCCCAAAGTTAATGACTTTTTCAAAGCCGTTGCAATCGCCATGACTGATGTTTACTTTATCATCGACAAAGCTGTTGCAATAAATCGCAGCCTTTTATCATGCCCTCCAGGGCTCCTGTTTGCGTTTGTGTCAAAGCAGACGTGTGTGAGTTCAGCTCGGGTTTAACAACAATCGGCTCACCTTGCCCTTCTGTCTGAGAGCTCTAAGGGCCTGCACAGGGTTTCCACACAACAAGACACGGCCCGCTCCTGGAAGAACAGAGAGGTGCTTTACTTATGATGGTGGTGTTAATGTGCGCAGATAGCTCAGGTACATGTAGCTTAGATAATCAGGGGTCAACTTTTGTGCACTTCTGTGAATGTCCCCTGGGTGGCAGTGTTGTGCATCATGCACAACTCCTGTCATACACTTTGGACAGGAGGACATACCACCACAATAGTTGGGGACAGAAACAATAGGTAAGATTCAATCCATTAAAGTAATTTCATCACTTTACCTACTTTAATAGAGAAAAAGATCAGATATTAGCAGCCATTTTAGCATTTGACTGATATGGACACTCACCATGTGTTAACTCGCTTGCATCAGGTTCTGAATTGTCTGGATCTGATTCACCTGAGCCAGGCCTGGAACTATAGCCTGGGGAGGACAGAGTTCTGGAACTGCCTGGTCGACTGGAGGGGCAGCGAGACGATCCGGGCCGCTGAGCAGAACCGGGTCTAGAGAGGGAACAAGCGCTCGCAGCCCTGTCCTCTATGGATGTAACACAGAAAGGTAGGCCTACTTCAGAGCACAAATGACATAATATAGTCTGGTTATTAACAGTTGTTAGCAGATAGCAGATTTCCTTTCCATTACAATGCATGCTTTTGGATACTGCTTTAGCTACAACGTGTCTATGCTCGTTCCTCTCTGTCACGAAACAGTGGTTATACTGTATGCATAACCTTGGGGTTTACATTGCATCTGGTTTTGAGCATCAAAACGCAACAAGAGAGGAAGGATGGGTGTACGTGACGGCACACTGCTGCTGCTGCCTCTCACTACCTAAATACTGCATGTTGCTGCTGGAGGCATTCTCCTTAATGGACTCCTTTAGCAGGGCCAAGTCCTCATCAACCGCGGCTCGGCTCCCTGCCACCGCCTCCTCCACCGGGACGTCGTCCAGGTAGCGCAGCTGTGGGACCAACTCCCGCACCGCCGACCAGTAGCTGTACTCCTCCGTCTGTCCGAAGAAGTGAATATTAACACGGCAGAAAGACCCCACAGGGATTTACTACCTAAGCTTGGCAAAGGCTTGAAGCCGGTCATAAAGTAAGTTACAGCAATTCAGGGGGGGAAAAAAAAACATGTGTTGAGCTTTACATACAAATGGAAATCATTATAGCAAGTGAAAGAAAAACAAATAAAACAGAATCAGCTACAGAAACGTAAAAATGAAGCTGAAAGTAAACCAAGGTGGAAGGAAAAAATGGAGAACAATAGTGAATTTGATCACAAAACATATAATGTGACCTCAATCGACTTCTTCTAACCATGCATAATAGTGTGTACACTAATATCCCATGTATATACTTGGCTTTGATCAAGCTAAAACAGAGCCAACTGAGTGAAACAGAGAAGACTCTGGTGTGCAAGACCTACGCTAGCACAGACAGGCCCCTTTATGTGCCCACACTTCCATGGCAAATCAAGCCCAGAGAGAGAGAAGGGTTCAGAAAAAGAGAACACCCCCTTACTCTCCTCTCGCAGACTAATGCATATTCAAATCAGGCTTTGCCCTAACTGCAGGCTGCCCTACTTTCATAATTCCTAGTGGTGAGTGAGTGAGTGAGTGAAAATAAACTGATTACTACGTGCCAGAACTTAGCCGGGGAATTAAATAATGAAAAGCAATGCAATGCTGCCTCCTGAATCCTACAGAAATGTGTCAAGAAATAATTTTTCAAAAACGTCATCTGTGTTCAAAACTTGTTCTTTTTTTACATTGTTACTGTTAATTATGTTCTTGAGTTGGTCAATAAAACTATACTTACATAATTTGGAATACAATTATTTTGAATATACAGTTAAATTCAGTTTCACTAATATATGGTCCATCTCTACTTTGTGAAGAAAAAGTAAGTTTTTTTTTTTTTTTTTTTTTTAAATACTTGTATGTATGACCATGTATTTCCAGGCATCTCATCCTGGAAACATCTAGAATCACACTGCCAGCACAACGTCAAACATAAGCCAGTGTCTTTCATGTCTCTAAGGTGATTAATTGCATTTGGATGGCCTGTGGAGCCATTATCTCTCCCCATCCCCACAGCATGGACGTGGTGTGTGACCATGGCTCGTGGCCAGGACCTGACGCCCAAAGCCCAAGAGTAGAGAGCAGAGAAGAGAGGCCAGATGAAGCCAGATGATCTGATCTGATCGACCTCATCGCCTCCTTAGAACCGGCTCCCAATCTGAATCCGATGCTCTCGTCATCAACATATAGAACATCTCCAGACCAAAGCTGCAGTAGCCAGCACCACCAGTTATCAGTAAACTAATAACGCACATTGTGTAAAGAGGGTTCTGATGGCTATTGTTTGGTCCTGGTTATGTTTGGCTCAGGGGTTTGATTTAAATGACAAACGGGTGGGATAATATTTTTGTCTCGCATACCACAACCACAGATCAGACATGACGGCATGCAATTAAGACATAATACATGCATCCCAAAATTTTTTTGGTGTTATCTCAAGTCTGAATCGGTTTGCAGGCTAGCGATGGAAGCTAGACAGGAGGAAAACAAGTTTAGTCTAAGGACAACAGGCTGAGGAAGGAGAAGCTGTTGCAGCGAGCAGAGGGATGGTCTCTCTCTCTCTCCCTCTCTCTCTCTCTCTCTCTCT
Source organism: Alosa sapidissima (assembly GCF_018492685.1). Classification (NCBI taxonomy): domain Eukaryota; kingdom Metazoa; phylum Chordata; class Actinopteri; order Clupeiformes; family Clupeidae; genus Alosa; species Alosa sapidissima. Next base: position 29,717,208 of record NC_055967.1, read on the forward strand.
CCACTCCCTCCTGCTTTACCTCTGTGGCCTCTGGGCGAGGACAAGAGCAGACGGGGTTCCCCTCCAGGGTCAGAGTTCTGAGCTGGCTACACAGACCCAGGTACTGGACCTGCACAAGATCGTCCACGTCATTGCCCTCCAGGTCCAACACCTCCAGACATTCCAGCATGCTGACCTGACTGAGGTCTGAGATGTTGTTGTAGGCCACGTACAGCTCCTGAAAATAAAGGGGGGGGGGGGTTATTTCTTCGGCCCACAAGAGTGAGAATAACACTGAGAGGAATGATGACTATCTTATCCCCCTTTTGAACAAAGACAAACAAAACAGAACTGAATCAACGCTGATTGTTATAGTAAACAACAGTGCTAACAAAACCAAAAGTATTTTTGTATTTCATTTTCATTTTACCCTATATCATAATGCAACTTAAAGAACTTAAAAATTACCTGATTTGCTGACTGAAAGTGGGTTAGACCAGAACATATATATAGTTATATTTTAGCTATAGGCTAGCTAAAGACTAACTGGTCCAATCCAATTCCAGTGAATTATGCTAAGCTAGGCTAACAGTATCAGACTGGGTTATTGCATGCACAAAGAGAAGTGTTATTTATCTTCTTTTCTTACTCTGGGGTATACAGCAAATAAGCTTGCTTACTTCCCAAAAATTGGGTGTATTCCTTTAAAGTAAACTGTTCAAGTCATGCAAGGGGGTTCACTGGAGGGGCGCTGAGATGCAAGTGGCGGCAACGTCTGTACCACTTCCAGGTCCAAGTCCACAAAGGGACCTGGGTTCGAATCCGATCCCGATCCCACCCATCTCTCTCTACCACTTGGTTCTTGTAACTCTTCACTGTCCTATCTGAATAAAAGGCAAAAAGCCTAAAAAATATACTGGCACACAAAAATCTCTGTGCACCTCTCTTAAAAAAAGGAATATTTGAACGTCTGTGTGCTCCAGTGAACTCCTTCTTTACTTGCTGTACAAGTGTACAAGTTGTCATGTACTGTAGCTCAAAACCTATCCCTCCCAACCCTGGCCCCAGTGAATTCAAGCTAAGCAAAAAAAAAAAAAACCTTGAGAGAGGAGAGCGCGGCGATCCCATCCAAGTCAGTCAGGCAGCAGCGGACCAGCCAGAGGACCTTCAGGTGGGAAAGAGTTGTTCCGAGGTCCCTGAGGAAACACTGACAACAATGAGCAAGCACGCCCTCCCGTTCTCCTCACTGCCATTTGCGGGCCCATTTCCTGTGTCCAATGGACTCTGACACTTTATCCAGAGCCTCAACACCCCCGAACGGGAAGTGATATCAAGAGCTTTACAGACCTCTGGCAGACCCCCACCCCCCACATCTCTATATAGTTCACAGAGTTGTGTATGTTGGAGTGTGTCTAATGAACACTCCTGTTCGCTTCAACAGCGGTGTGCTATTAGTGGAACCTTTGTTAAACCCACTTATTCCATGTTTAAGTCATGCAATCTGCTTTAACGGTCATGTGCGTGAGTATTAGGTTGGAGGTCAGGGGTGATGCTGCATTTTTTTCATAATCATTCCAATGTCTTAACAACACACATATGCACACGTGCATCCACACATGCACAAACACACACGCACATACACACACACACACACACACACACACTTAAACAGCTGCAAATGCAATCAGGCCAGTTAAGAATCTCCTATAAGCAGTTTCATCACAGATATAGACACAATGGCGAGACGGCTGATTGAGACAGCTTAATTAGATGTGTTTTGTCCAAATTCTGTCAATGGCAGGTGGACTTGCACACCAGATGGGCTTCATTCACAAAGCCAGCCAGCTCAGAGACGGGGGGGGGGGGGGAGTAGAGCAGAGAGCAGAGGATTTTCAGATATATGACCTGGTACATCCATAGCAGTCAGGAAGCACCTCAGATTTGCTGCTCCCTGAAGCCCGCCGTCGCTCCCCGCTGTCCTCCTGTCCGTCCACAGAGCTGCCGTGCACCTGTAGCCGATCACAGAGCTTTGGCAGAGCTCACAGGACCCATGGGTGCATTAAGAGTCTCTGTCTTTCTGTCTTCAAAGCCACACCCCTACCACCCCTCACTCCCACCCCCAATCCCCCAACCACAACCCAAATTCCAGCGACGGAGCTTTCTCAGACGAAGGCAGGGCGCAGCACAGCACAGCACAGGATGCGTGACAGAGATTTCCAAGGCCAGCACTCGAAGCTCTGGTTCTAATTACCCGACCCTCTTACAGAGAGGACAGAGAGAGAGAGCGTACCCCCCCCACACACACACACACACACACAAACACAGTGACTCCTTCCTGTGTTAGCAAAAGAACAGGCTCAGCAAAGTCAGTAACCTGGCGTTTTACACAATTTCACTCAAAGGACCTCAACGTCATATCCTTTATATATAGGTTATGACCATGTGAAATTAACAACTAAATCAATGAAAAAATATAGAAAGAAAGAAAGAAAGAAAATGTAAGAGGGCAGGTGGTTGGTCATCATAACGAAAGAAGACTGTGGAGAACACTCTTACCTCACGGAAAAAATCAAACTATTGCTCATTCTCAGCTGTGTCAGGTTGGGCAAGTAGGTACCTGTGAGAAGATAAGATTATCAGGTCAAAGTTCCTCGGAAGTCTCCTCTGATGTCATCCATAGTGACGTCCAACCACACCCAGTAGTCTGTTTAACTTTCATTCTGTGTGTTTTAAACACAGGTGATTCACTGTTGCCCCTATACCTTCATGTCTGTGCAAGCTCCTGTACAGAGGATGGTAGATTAAAGTGTTGTCATGAATCATTATCAGTAGCCAGAATCACTCAAAGGGTAATTATTCCAAGACAAAACATAGTCACGCTAGAGGAAATTCATCATCAACAAGAGTAATATTCCTCAAACTTCCAACACCTTTATCCATCTGCATACTATAGAATTTTTCCCTTACCAAAATTGCCAAGGGTATTATGTTGTGTGTCCACACACAGTTCCAACATGGTGACTTTGCCAAGGTCTTCTGTATTTGTCAGGGCTTTCTGTGAAAGCGCACAATACATGCCGCATTGGTCAATCTAAATGAGAGGCCTCTTAAACACCTTTAAGTTCAACTGGATTTGATTTAACTTAAGTCTTACCAGCTTTTCTGAAGACAGATTAAGTTCTGTCAGCACCTCCGCATCTTCATAGTTTGTTGGAGTGGGATTCATCTGACTAGCTCCACCAAACTCTGTTATTAACATACAAGCTGTACCTGGGCGACTTGCACACCTGGATTTTTCAAAACTGTCCATCATCGACATCAGGTTTATTACCTGAATAGTTCAAATGAAAAGCCTTAGCTAATGTTAGCATTATAAAAGGTCTTAATGTCAAGAAAATATTTGGGGGCAAGTTAATGAAGCTAACGTTAATGCATGAAAGGGTACGTAAACGTTAATGCATGAAAGGTTATATACTTTACCTTCTCACTTGAAGTTAGGATGAGGGGCTAACGTTGCCTTTGTCGGACTGCTAACGATAACTATGATAACGTTAACGCTAGTTGATTTCTAACCATAAGTTTCTTATTCTTAACAGATACTGAAATGAACCACGTTCTACTAAAACAATCATATATAATTATTCGTTCAGTGACATGTCGAGAGAACAGGGCTGTGCCCAAGTATTAGCTGATGACAGAATAAGAATATGTTTTTGAATCGCACCGTCCTTCACCAAAAAAATCTACATTTTGCAGCTAACAACAACACATTTTGCCATGTAAGTTTGGTTGACAACGGTATACAACTTCCTGGATACCGCGAGCGGGAGGGTCTCCCGAGCCTTTAGGGATCTGTAGTCCACTGATGTGAAATCCCCTTGCCTGTGTCCCGAAAGGTCTCGTGTAATTATTGGTTATGCCGTTACATTATGTATAGCATGCAGAGTGGAGCTATACAATTATCTTACGATTTGACTAGAAATTAATCAACAAAATACATGCAAAGGATTCCACCATGTTGTTGGTAGCGTTTAATTGGCTATGCTCTCACTGTGAATTCATCAGAATTCAGTCTGTAAGTCAGAGAGAGTAAAGATATGCACCACATGAATTAACCCGAGATTACATTGTAACAACTAATATTGCCTCAAATCAGTGATCCAGAGGCTTCATTACAAACGCTCTAACCGGGGCGGTGTTGTCGTGTGGGGCTGGGCGTGGGCTGCAACAGTCCGCACTCTCAAAGCACATTGTTCGCTGCTGTCTGACCTCACCACACACATCGACCTTATGTTCAGAAGAATTCGAAAATAGAAGTGCCTTCCCGCGTGTCTCCGTTAGCACAAACATCTACGTTTAAGTCAAGCCGATCTGAATTAGGAATAGAATACAAGACGAGTTGAAATCCTGCTGAAATTTGCACTCAAGTGAAATACATCGACTCTGCTAATAGGAGTGCTATTTGTCGTAAGTAGACGATTTTTGTTTCCTTCATATCTAAAATATTTTCATTAGGCTACGTGTTTTAAGATGAACGACCAGTCTGTGATTTTGCCGGGGAAATCTGATTCCAATGAAATAGCATAATCCTCCGAGAAAAAAAATCCAACATAACGTTAACGTTGTAGCACTGACTGCTACAGCAGTAACGTGAACATAAATGTTATTGCGATGCAGCTTTTACTTGCCATTTTACATTAGACACTGGTATCCAGAGGATTTTGACAAACAGCTCAACATACAACACATAGCATACTCCCAGTTGATAAAATGAGCGATTTGAAAGCCTATGCGGTATAAATGGTAGTATTTGGAACTCGGCAACTGTAGTAAGCATAGTCATTTGATAACTTCAGTACGCATGTTAGCGTGAGGCTTGTTTTCAAAAACTTCACCGGCAGGTTTAATCTCTTGTACAGTGTAAAGAGCGCGCAATTACGATAAGTACTTGATTACCTTTTATTTACCAGCACGCACCACTGGATTTCTGTTAACATTTTCATTGCTAATGCCAATCAAAATCAACCAATTTTGGCCACTTCCATGTGACAGTTGGGTGTAGGCTACATGGGTGACGCCCCGCAAGAGTGAAATGTAACAGTGCGGAAGTTACATAGCCTACCATTACTCGCTCATTCACTTTGGACACATTGTCAAAATCATTCAAATAAATAACACATTCAGGTTGGACGAGTTTGTGTTTGACTTTTAATTTGTGCTGGTGAATAATACTTTCTGTAATCGTGCACCAATTGCTCCCCTTTTGTGTTTTGGAAAATGCAAGGCTGATGTGCGCTCAGCTTCTTGACGTGCATGAATGAGCAATACTGAGGCCAGCGATGCAGCGCCTTGTTTCATTTTTTAAATAGCATGGAATGAACGGAAGAGTAGGCTATGTCCTGGATGCCAATTGACCGTCCCTCTGAAAAGTCGGAAATTAAGAAGGTATTCTAATGTGAGGTTCTTAGTAGTTTACAAACTGCTGTTCTGTCAGTTTGTTTCATGATGAGGTAGCCTAATGAATATGGTGTAGTGGGTTGATTTTGTGTTGTGGAACATCCCCTGACCTCCTTTTTGTGTATCTGGTGTAGTATGCTATTTGGAGTCTTGTGTTTACTCTCTGGACCAGAGAAAGAGGGTGGAGGTGACACAGTTTGCTCTCCGAATATACTTTGAATAGTCCTGCATAGATTTAACAACGTCTATGCCACGGTTAGTGTGTGTTACCCTACTCTTTAGTCTTCCATCAGTTAATTATAGCATTGCAGAATAAGCTAGTGGTCATTGTCTGTTGTTTTTTAAAACATGCAACACCTTCGACACCACTTTGTATGATCACCAGTTAGGCCTTGACCTAACATATTAAGCCTCACAAAAATGTAGGCTACTGCATTACCGCTGTCTCGTCCACACCGTATGCATAGATTGGGTAACGTCTGACAGGCCCCTTGGTGTTATTTTTGGGAGATGATGTCAGAGACGAGAGATGGTACTGACTACTTGATGGTCTTTCAGTATTTGGTCTTCTTGTCCCTTGAGAGGTTCATCTTACCAGAATCACTCCATTAAAAATCAATTATTCCCACTGTAGACTGCTAGCAGGACCAAAATGGATATTTTAACCATCCCAGTGTTTCAAAAGGATTGGGAAATCGAAGGGCTGATGTATCCATTTTTATCCTCCTGTCTGATCTTTTTTCACAGTTGAAGTTTTTCGGAGGTTGTCCTTGGATTCGTTTTTGTGTGTTTTCATTTTTAGCTCATCATCCAGCTTTGAAGCTGATAGCCACTGGAATTAACATTATGTTATAAAATACTTTATATGGAGTATAACTTTGATAACTAGCTTAATTTGATTTCTCGGAAATCCGTTGCACCAAATGCAATTTTGGGTAATTTCTTCTCAAACTGATCCAAAAGGTTACACACAATTTCATCAGGGACATATGTGGAGATTTCTTCTCTTTTTTTGAAACCTGTAGGTGTCCGTGTTTAGGTAGGCTATTTGAATTCTTTCTGGTCCTATAGCTCCTCCCTTCCAGTGCTTCATGCCCTTGTTGCTGTGTGCGGAGAGAAGTCCCGTGGGGTAGTCCACCAGCTCCCTACTCACAGCCTCAGTATGCTGTCATGTAAGATTATCCTCAAGGTCCTGGCTTGACTATAGTGTTTCAAAATGAACTGTTAATTTGCCCTGCTCATGGTGACAGGCTATATTTATGTTTGCTCCCTTCGCCAGACGAGCAGTCCCTGAGTGCTGCAGAGTTCCCTGAGTTTCTCTGACCTTAGTGGCTGTGGTCTGTCTGTGGAATGTTTTGTTTTGTTCTTTGTTGTTTTTTCCCTCTAGAAAACGAAAGCAGAGGTGTTGCTTTTATTGTGACTTGTCCTCAAATCTCTGTAGTCTTTGGTCCTAAATTGTTTTCTCTGTTAAACCGTTTTCCCAGAGTTTTCAGGAGAGTTATCCAGATTGTGTTACTTTGAAGAGGAGTATTCTCTGCCTGAGTGCGGTCTAAGAGGTGGATGGCATTGGGGAACATCCACCAAAGGGACCAGGCTCTCCTCAGCTTTAGCTCTCCTCTCACACACTACACAAACACACTCAAGCCTGCCAAGACAACAAGTGGCAGCCAAGTCGATAGCTTCAAACATTTATTTCCTTCTGTTGGGGTGGATTATTAATCAGCCCAGCGTGCGGCCTAGTTAGCAGTGGGGAGTTGGTTGGTTTTTGGATTGAGGGTGTGTGTGTGTGTGTGCGCGCGTCTGCCTGGCAGTCAGCTCATGTCTAATGCAACATCTCAGCTGTCTCCTCCCGCAGTAATGAAGACCCTCATGATTAGGGATCTTTCATGTGAACAATGCTTGAAGCATGAGGAACCAGCAGTCTCTCCAAAGCATCATATTATAGAAAGCTCCAGCACCTTGAGCTTGGCTATGGATAGCTTGATTAGCAATGGTAGTGTCTAAACACAGCCAAAGACATGTGTAGGGGTTCTGTGATGTGAAACACCTGCTTTGGTCTGTGTTCTGTTTTGCCTCTCTTTGTTGTGCACTTGAACTCTAATAATGTGCCCATTAGAGTTCTTTTAGGCTAAGGTTAATTTATTGCTTTCCATGGGGTATAGGGTTTTTCGTAATAGTCGTTCCCTGAGGGCTTGCTTCTGCCTCGCCTTCTGCCTCTCTGTCTCCTGCCCATTCAGGTTGAAAGGCAGCTCTTCTGCATATCCCAGAGTTTTTGTTGTTGTTTTGTCTGTTTTGCATGTGGTAAGGTGAAAGAGTGGGGGCATTTTAGAGTGAAAGTTATGGTTGTCAATCCACTGAACTAAAAGGACGATGTGTAGTGATGCACTCTTAAAAGCGAATGTTTTGAAAACAACACAACTTGTTTTTAACACATCTCTGTGTCCAGATAGGGACAACACAGTTTGTGTTGTTTACTTTTCTATTTGTTGCACAATATGTGTTAAAAATAACACAACTTGCCTTGAAAACAACACAACGTTCGTTGTTTTTTAAAACATCTCTGTGTCCAGATACTGATAGGGACAACACATTCGTTTTAAGAGTGTGGAGACTGGAGACAGCCTTTACAACCACAGGTTGCAGTTACAATTCCACAGACTGACGTTTGAGGTCTGTGTGTGTGGCCTCTCTCTGAGTGCCTTTTATCTCTGTGGACAGTGAGGACTAGGCTAAATTGTAAGATGTCATGCATTCTCATTAATCATTAAGCATTTTTTAAACCGCAGCTTTGGCCATCAGTGAAGTTCCAGTTCTACTTTATTAATTAGCAGGTATTTCCAAGACTTCTCGAGAATACAACTATACCCTGTGATGAATTTAGTCTGTTTTCCCCTCGAATATTTGTGGACTTTCCCCTCGAATATTTGTGGACTTTCCCCTCGAATATTTGTGAACCGCCATGTGGGCTACTACTACTACTGTTTCATTTAGCCCTTAAAGCAGTGAAGTTTGCAGGGACCAGTATGCTATTCAAAGTCAAAGTCAAAGTCTGCTTTATTGTCAATTTCTTCACATGTCAAGACATACAAAGAGATCGAAATTGCGTTTCCTACTATGGAGGAGACAAGACATATTTTACCAATTAGGTCCACAGACAAACATAACATTCAAGTAAACAATATAAAAAGTAAAAATAAGAAGGCACATACAATGAAGAAATAAGAGCAGCAAAATTTGGTAGAAATTGTGCAATTGTGCATACAGTAGACAGTCAATATAATAGTGCAAAAGTCAGGCCAATAAATGGCTGAGGTAGTTTTGTTTCACACAAAGGTATCCAGCTCCACCCTTTACACAAGGGCTGATTATTTTGAGAATCCTCCAAAGCAAGAGCACTCTGTGAGGGAATTAGGCTAGTCTGCCTTCTATGCATCAATTTATCAATCACAATGACCTCATGCATGCATCTGTCATTTTGGACTGAGATGAAAACAAATTGACATCTGATTATTCTCGGTAATAAACCGCCTAGGCTGTGTTTTGAAAAGTGTTTGACTTGAGAGAATCCCTGAAGTGTTCTTGACTAATAGAGTGGCATTCTTCTTTGTGCTCCATGACATCACCCCACATGACATCAGAGAAATCCAGAGTGAAGGATATTAGCAGTAGGCTAGGCTAATTGTTCTTTTGGCTGTGGTATGTCTAGTTGAGAGACTGAGATGTTTTAGTCTTGGTAAAGGTGATGTCGTCATCAAGAAAGATTATGTTTATACTGTATTCTCTCAAATGAAATGCTTTTTGTCATTGATTTGAGTTTGAAGCCTGTAAACAAACCAATGTCACCACCCTACTCACAAGACGCAACCATCTACGCTGCCACTTTCAATTAGGCCTAACATATTCAGATCGTTTTTTGTAAGTGAACTTATTGTGACCTTCACTCAAGACTCAGAGTTGAATAATCACATAATGCAGAGGATGAATATGTAATGAGATTGAAGATGTCTTATTAACAGCAATAGTCTTAGGCTGTAGTGGTCCAAACAATAGAATAGTCCTTGTTATTTATATTTTAATTAAATTAAAAAAGTCTAAACATTGCATTTGGGAAGTAAACACATTTGAGCTTGTCATGACAGACCAAAAGAAAGAGATGTAGGAATGTGTGTAATATTTTTCTGTTAGGCTATTTATTGCCATACTTTTCTTGTTTTTTTGCTGTTGTTTGAACTCTTTTTAAGTTTTCACAGATTTTATTACGGACTGGAGGCAACGGGAGCCCTTATGCACCTCTCTCAGGTTGCAGCCATGTCACTGCCAATATATACGTTGGACAAAGGCGCGGCCTATGCCATACATTCAGAGTTCAGCTCGGTCCTCCTCTAGTCGAATGAATGCCTCAATAAAAGCTCTATGATTTATGGCCAGAGCTACCATATTTAATAGCCTCTGCCCAGCAAAGGGATTGCGCTGAAGGAAGGGCATTGAACAGTGCACCTGGTTGTAATAAAGGTTTCTCAACTTTCCCCATTTGGGCAGTTTATTTCCTTCCCCTTGACATTAAATTGTCTTGCAATGCAGATAGGCCTGTCACAATAATTAGGCTGCGTTATTTTTTAGAATACGAAAATATCAACACAAACTTTTGCTGATCTTGATATTGCCCAACTGTTGTGTTTACATTTGTGTCATTGGTTTTAGTCATATTGCAGATTTGTGTTTTAAAGAGATGTCCTAAAATATAGCAACAACTAACCTATCCTAAAGGCCCGCATTACGGTTATACAGTCATGCATATTGGTATCTCCAAAGTATACTCTTTTTGCTGTAGCGAATACATCTTGACTCTTAGCAGTGCAAGCTGTATCATCCAATCACAGTGTTTGAGATGGGAACAAAAAACAGTTGCAGGTGGAGGTGTTGCATTTTGCATTTTAGTGTGGTTTTTGGTTTTATGATATTGCGACAATAATAGAATTTTGCACAATATTTTCTGAGACAATATATCGTCGGACAAAATAAAATAGTTATTCTAGTTACATTTGATTCATCTGCCATCTGCTAAATATTTTTTTGAGGTTATGGCCTATATTCTTCAGGAGGCCTGCCCAGTTGGACACCCATTTTCATATTGTGCTAACAGATCTCATAGTCCCCAATCAGAATAGTTTGAGGGTTTTGTTACGCGAACAAATCTTTTAAATGCGGCTCCTCCACTACTGGGCAGGGAATGGACACTCGGCATGGGCTATTGACCTTGATTTAGGAGCTGCAGTTGATTGAAACCTGATACAGTGCAGCGTGTAATGGGTTAGGCTACCTCTCAGCACATCTGTTTTGCCATTCGCTTGCTCATGGGTGTGCCCTCTGAAGATATCCCTTGGGGGAGAAGACTACAGAAACAGAAACACTGTTTTGCTTTCATTGTTACTCGGGGTGGATTATTAATCTGTCAATTCCTTTGCATTAACCTCTATTTATTTGATCTGGCTTTAATTTTATTCAAACACAGTTTTTAAAAACTGCTGTATTTTAGGGGCGAAGCAAGGTAAAGGATGGATTAAATGAAGATTTTGCTTTTAGTTTAACTGGCCTCAGCTGCAGTAACTGTAGGTGTCTAAATTGACCGGACTGCAGGGACCACACAGGCTGTGGACAAGGCAGCAGTGGCTGCCACTGTGACCAAATGCAATAATGGCTTTGGCCGTCGACAGGGTAACTCAATCCCTTGATCTTCTGCCCTGTGATGTCTTGGTCTAAGGGGAGATTCAGCCTCACCCCAGCTAGTCCTGTGGCTACACTTTATCCTACCTACCTACCCAGAGGACCCTGTAAGTGTGTGAAACGAAGCTACTAGCTTCCCTGCAGAGTAATCAACCTAGCACACAAGCACAGCACATGCACCACAGAAAGGGGTCACTGCAGCCACTGGTGCTGGATATTAGATTCAACACAGACCTGATTACTTAAGTGGCCATTCCAGGCCTTAATGGCCAGGCTGCGAGGATTCCCCTATTTGAGGCTACTCCGGGCCACACAGGAAATGGAACAGGCCGGGACAAAGCAGGGCAGGGCTGTTACTGCTGCAGCATGGCACAGAGAGGGCGTGCGACTGCTGGCCACAGTGGAACAAGAGTTGCTGCTTATTGGTGCGAAAGGTGTCATTAGAAGTCCAGGTGTTTCCTCAAGCCTGCGTCCAAGCATTCTTTAGTTATTGTTTTATTTTCTTAATGAGCTCCTCTTGTCACATGTCCCATCTGATAATGAGATTGTGTTGAGCAATTTGATTAATTTGGAATTAGGCTACTTTGACATTGTGGCCAGCAAAACCTCCCTTAAGGATGCCCAATAAAGCATAACTCTTTCTGAATCACTGTTTCTGTATCAGCAGTTCTTGCTCTTGCAGCTGAGCTCAAGATGTGTGGCTAACTGTTCTAGAAGTATGGATACCTTAAGAAGAGGAAACTAAAAGCATGAATGTCTATAGGCAGTGGTTTGTCATATGGGCGACAATGGGCAACCACCCAGAGTATTTGTTAGCCTTCATTTGTGCGTCAAATCAATCATATGGGGGGCGCTGAGGGGAGTGTTGCCCAAGGCGTCTTACAAGCTAGGACCACCACTGTCTACAGGTAGAGGACCCTAAAAGTATGGATGCTTGTTCTAGTAGTGAGGATACTAGAAGGAGAGGACATGGAAGTATGGGTAACTGCATTAGTCTTAAAGGGATATTCAACCATTTGGGGAAATACTCATTTTCCACCTCCCCTTGAGTTAAACAATTGTGTTTTACCTTTCCCCAGTTCATCCAGCCGTTCTCTGAGTCTGACAGTAACACTTTTAGCTCCAGCTCATTGAATCAGATTAGACCGTTAGCTTATAGCAGAGATGCTAATGGTCTAATCTGATTGAATGAACTGGAGCTAAAAGTGCTACTGTCAGACTCTGGACCGGCTGGATGAACTGGGGAGGTGGAAATGAGTGTATTTCCCCAAATGGTGAAGTATAGCTTTAACTGTATTAACATTACCTGTTCTTCCCTTAGGTAAAAGATGACGGAGTACAAGCTGGTGGTAGTGGGAGCTGGTGGCGTTGGCAAGAGTGCGCTCACCATCCAGCTCATCCAGAACCACTTTGTGGACGAATACGACCCCACCATAGAGGTAACGTGCATGTGTTTTATATAGTTTACATTATTTTCACCCTCACAATAGAGACATCACATTAATGGCTACTGTTTTTGATATGGAGAAACTCTTAATGAAATCATCTAGATTTGATAACTGCAACGCCTTATTCACCTGTCTAAATCGTCAATCCAAAAGTCTAAATTTAGGGAACACATCACCCTACAGTAGTTCTGGCCAATCTTCACTGGTTGCCAGTGAGTTTTAGGATTGATTTCCTCCTTATAACCTATTAGGTGTTACATGGTTTGGCACCTGACTATTTAAAATATTTATTAACCCCCTACTGTCCGGCCCCTCAGATCCTCCAGCCTGGGACTTTTAGTTGTTCCAGAAAGTACTGTCAGAAAGAACTGTCAACTAGGGGTGACCAATCGTTTGCAGTTAGCGCACCCAAGCTTTGGAACAGCCTCCCTTATAACATCAAATCTGCACCATCAGTGGAAAATCTAGTCTAAAGACCCACTTATATACAATTGCCTACAATTCCTTAAATAGTGAATGATTCCACTCATGTCTGCTAAGTTATTATAATTATTATTATAATCATTTCTGTTTGTTTATTTTGTCTTCTCTTGTATATTTTTCCTTTTGAGTTAAGTTTGTGTTTGGTAGTTTGTCCTTTTATTTATTATTATTGTATCATTATTACTATTATTATTAATACTATTATTATTATTATCATTATTGTTATCATTCCTATTGTTTTTTGTTTTTGTTTTGTTTGTTTGTCTGTAAAGCACTTTGTGCTCTGTGCTTGAAAAGTGCTATATAAATAAATTGTATTATTATTATTGTTAGAAGCAAATTTAGAAGGATGACATTTTGAAGACCGAGGGGTGAAGATTCTGTATCGCTTTCCTCTTATTGCTTTCTAATATAGTTATAAATATGATATAAACTGAGTACCTTATCATATTGTGCTGGTGAATGAAGGACCATTTCCCATTATCATCGCTGCTCTGATGACACTCTGCCCTCCACAGGACTCCTACAGGAAACAGGTGGTGATTGACGGGGAGACGTGTCTGCTGGACATCTTGGACACTGCAGGTCAGGAGGAGTACAGCGCCATGAGGGACCAGTACATGAGGACAGGGGAGGGCTTCCTCTGTGTCTTTGCCATCAACAACACCAAGTCCTTCGAAGACATTCACCAGTACAGGTGTGTGTGTGGGTGCGAACGTGTCTGGAAACTACCGGTTAGAATGTTTCCACCATCTGGATTGGTCTTAACCATTTTTAACCACCATTCTAAGCTTCCATGTCAATTAAGTATGACAGCCCCGCTCAAAACAGCGTGCTCACAAGAGCAGATGTAGTGGTACAGGACAAACTGTAGGAGAAAAGTATATAAGTATAAGTATATATACTCTTTTGATCCCGTGAGGGAAATTTGGTCTCAGCATTTATCCCAATCCGTGAATTAGTGAAACACACTGCACACAGTAAAACACACAGTGAGGTGAAGCACACACTAATCCCAGCGCAGTGAGCTGCCTGCAACAACAGCGACGCTCGGGGAGCAGTGACGGGTTAGGTGCCTTGCTCAAGGGCACTTCAGCTGTGCCTACTGGACGGGGTTCGAACCGGCAACCCTCCGGTTACAAGTCCGAAGTGCTAACCAGTAGGCCACGGCTGCCCCTAAAAGGCAGCGTGGAAGAGTGAAGGGGGGCTGAAGTGCACCCAGGACTATGTGGCTATACTGTAGCTAAAGAAAGCACAAAGTGGAGGATTGCAGTCCCGAGCCAATGACATTGATCCTCCTGTCTCAACCTGGGGATGTCTCCAGTCCAGACAGACACGGAGACAGAGAGAGAAAACTGAAGGGGAAACATGAAAGACAAGAGAGGATAAAGGGAGAGAAGGAGTGAGGAGAAGGATGAGTGCTGGGACAAGAGAGGATGAAGGGAGAAAAGGAGAGGACTCCTATTAAAGGAGGAGTGCGGAGTTTGGGTCTGGAACTGAGTACCAAAAAAGATACAGAACTGTGTAGTAGATAGCAGGCTAGTGGGAGTGAGAGAGGCCTGATACACACAGTCCAAATGTTGCATCAAATCACCGCCCGTCTCTGCTGAGTAATCCGACAGAAATACATCAGTGAATTCATGGTGCTCCTTTCTCCTACTCATTCCTACACACGGTCTCTCTCTATCTCTGTCAGACACACACACACACACTGTCTTTTACAGTGCTAAAATTGGATGTGGTCGGTGTAGTTGAAGCGGAGTTGGGAGGCATGAACAAACACTCAGGCTCTTTGTTTAGGCTGTGCTGTCATTAGGTAATTGTGAAGGATTAGGTTGTGTCAGGTGTAGCTGCAATTTAGTGTCACATTATTGTGTTACGTATTGGCCAGCTCATTGAAGTCTGTGCCTGGAAAAGCCCATTTGGGCCTTACCGTACACTAATTTACATTAGAATCCAGACATCATCTCTCTCTCTCTCTCTTGCGCACACACATTTAATTTCTCAGACATAGTGAAGTAGAGGTTCACATCTGCTCCTTCCGATTTGGTATGGTGTTGACCTTGTGTTACTGTTCAGCAACAACTTACAGCAGTTCATCAAGCATTACGCAGTGACCTGATCTGGCATTAGAAGCATCACCTCTCAAACCTGATATTTCTGAAAATTATAAGCTATAGACCTTTCTCTACAGACCTGCAGTGACTGGTGTAAAATCTGAGAACATCATTTACAGTAGTTCATAAACAATGTAATATAGTGATTTTGAAGGCAAACATTGCAGATCTTAGATATACAAAAAAACTTGCTACCCCTGAAACTGTACACAGTCTATTTTAACCAATTGTTAATGTGTGAGTTATCAAACATGTCGACTGGTAAGTGGAGAGAATTCAGGCGTGTGAAAGTCTGTATTTATGCAATTTAGTGCAATTAGTCTTTAACTAGGCCTTTTAATAATGTGAATGTTTGCCCTGCAGGGAACAGATCAAACGGGTGAAGGACTCGGACGATGTGCCCATGGTGCTTGTGGGTAATAAGTGTGACCTGCCCGCTCGGACAGTCGACACGCGGCAGGCACAGGAGCTCGCCCGCAGCTACGGCATCCCCTACATTGAGACGTCGGCCAAGACCCGTCAGGTAGCGCTTTCGCTCTGGAACGTTTCCATTTATCTCCTGTCTCCCCACAGACGGGGCAGTTTTCTCCCCATGGAGAGAACTCTTGGCCCTTGTTTGGTCCCTCACAATATCCTGCTGCACACCATCATTCTATTTTGATCACCCTGTGATTTTTTTTTTGTACTTGTAATAGTTTACATTTGAGATTGGGTATACATGATCACAAACCAGTATGTGATAATCCCCACCAAAGGTATACTCTGGCCTCCAGGCACCCTCTGTTAAAAAATAAAGGGCTTGGCCTTATTCCTGGAAACCTGTCATTTATCAACATTATCAGTAATTTCACAAAATGAAAAACACAAGATGATATATTATAATGAAAAAAAAATGCTTTGGGTGATTCACATATTCAGATATACAGTATGTTGCTGCTTTCTGAGACACACACATGCATGCATACTCATACTAAATCAAATGTGCACAGACTGGGAGGATAACGTGTGATGCTGGAGGCATTTTATAACACTGCAGGCAATGAGTCATTGCCAAGCTGAACTGCACCGGTCTGTCTGTGTTCAAGGCCCTTGCGAGGCAGACTGCCTCTGCTTCAGAGCTTGTCAAACAGAGCTTTTGTGTGTGTATGTGTGAGGTGGAGAGAAGGACTACCCAAGCATATTTGCTATCCAGATTTCCTCTGAAAGCTCATTTTTCCCCCTGTCTATTAGGTTAAAAAGCTAACCAGATGCGTGGCATCCATCCATCATAAATCAAAACCTTGACCACGCTACTGCAAAAATAAATCATACTTCGCGATTGTACTGACACCAGATATTTAATATATTGTTACATTTTAATGCAGATTTAATTAACCATTGTTACATTTGATCCTAAATACCGTACATAATAGTGAGTTGAGATTCTCTTGTGTCTCTGTATGTATTTGGAATTGCTTGTGATCATGACCCACATCTCAGACCCACATCAGGGTCTGTGTGACTAATCTGGCTACCTGCGTCTCTTTTGACTCCTGCTCTTTCTTGGTTCTCTGTAGGGAGTGGAGGACGCCTTCTACACACTGGTGCGTGAGATTCGACAGCACAAATTAAGAAAGCTGAACCCGCCGGACGAGAGTGGACAAGACTGCCTGAGCTGCCGCTGCGTGGTGTCTTGATGAAGGTGTGTGTGTGTGTGTGTTTGTTTGTGTCAGCCAGCTATCTTCTGCAGTCTTATCCTCTGCAGGTACTTGTCAACCGGGATAACACAGTTCACACAAGATCTCTGCTGCTCCTTAGGAAAAGTTTATGAAAAATTATAATTTTAGACACTTTCTTTGGTGGTTAAGTTCACAAAAGTATGCATTACAGTAATAGGCGTTGAGAAACGTCTGAGAACTGACGCAATCTAGAAACGGATGGCAGAAACCAGAGATGTCATCTGCGGAAGATGGTATCAGTTCCTTTCATTCTACTGTAAATAGTTTCCCAGCAGCATTGTTCATAAGAAGCAATGTGGCTAGATGAAACTGGATAAAACATGCTGAGATGAGCATATCACCAAATAACCAGATAATTTCAAAGATTCTTTCTTGTTTTCAGAGAGAAGCTCTTGTAAATGATTTCTCTGTCCGGGTCAACAGAGCCAGGAACTCTCTTCGTCCTCATCTTCACAGTTGTGATGTGTGTTGTATCAATATGTGCCGTGTATATTAATATGTGCAGTATGTCTGTATGTGGAAGTAGTTTTATGTGTGTATCTTTGTGTGGGCCAATAATCATGCCTGTCCCCTTGTGGATTTGTACAACAATGTATGATTTGACCTGAAAGATTTAGCCTTTGTGTGTTTCACACATCACTGACACACTCTCTCTCTTTCTCTCGTTCTGTAGATAACCCACCTGGGGGTGAGGAGTGGACCTAAATATACAGCTCTGTGCCCATAGAAAGGACTG
Organism: Alosa sapidissima; assembly: GCF_018492685.1. Lineage (NCBI taxonomy): Eukaryota > Metazoa > Chordata > Actinopteri > Clupeiformes > Clupeidae > Alosa > Alosa sapidissima. Next base: position 29,734,870 of record NC_055967.1, read on the forward strand.
GAAGATGGACCACAAGGATGTATGGATATGGAATCAACAACTGCAAAAAAAAACAAAAAAACGAGAGACTTGTTATGAAGAGCAAGCACGGCAAAAAGCTGACTGTCACATCAAGACTATGGGAGGGAGGCAGAGGCGACCATCCACCCCAGACGCTGCCTATATCTCTCCACCACCTCTCCAACCTCCCTCCTGGGTCCACACCTACCACACAAACACCACTAATAACTTTCTTTTTTATTATTTTACTCCAGTATACTAATGCTGGGCAGCTCCAAGGATTTCAACCTAAGTTATTACTGTTTAAAAAAAAAAACAAAAAAAAAACACTGGTCTCAACACTGGTCTTAAATGGACTGGGGGCTTGCTTTTGACTCCTTGTTCTGCGTTGCAAAATGCGAACTCTGCGCCTTTTTGGCGGCGACTGGACTGCAGTGACCTCACCCCGGGAACCTCACCCCCTCTGGCACGCTTCAGGAAAGGATCTTGTTGAACACACCCAAACCTCGACAGGGCCCCAGACAGCGGAAGACTGAGCCTGACGGTCGAACAAGGGTCATGACCTCTTGACTGTCTTAGCCATAATGGACTTTTTCCGTGTTTAACTTTAAACAGTTAACAAGGTAATATTTCTGGTGTTAGGTTTTATGTTTTGATCAAAATGATCATGATACCCCTGTGAGGTTGGTTGTGTGTTTGTGTGTGTGTGTGTGAGTGTGTGTATGTTGTAAGTGATCAAGTATGCGTTTGAATGTTTTTTTGGAGGTCTTTTTATTGGGACAAAACATCTGACTATCCCAATCTCCCAGAGTCTACTGGGGCATTCTCACTGACTTTGGTTGAAGTGCTCATTTAAAAGTGACCGTACTCACCTTCAGATATACTCACACCCTTGAAAAAATAGCAGATTTCACTACTAAATGGAATATTTGCCTTTAACCTTGTTTTGTTGAGACACGGGGAAACTTACAAAAGTATATAAAACATTGAAAAACTGCACAGAGCAACGTCCATGCTATGAAAGCAGGACTTCAGAACAGAGAATGGCTAGTGATTCATTAGCTGACTTGAAGCATTTTGACTAAGTCTTCATCATCATTGCAATCGTGTGTCTCCAGGGTGTCTCCTGGAAAAACACATTACCATGTCAAAAGTACTGTCTGCAGTATAATGTTTTGCAGAGATGCAGTAACAAATTAATTCAGAATCTTAATCAAAATAGATGAGAGCATGTCTCAGCAATACTATTGCAGTAATTCTGAACATTACTGTGACGCTGAAAAAAAATACCACATCCAGCACCCACCGAAGGAAGTGCTCTTCTGTGGTTTAGTTTGTAGTATAGTGCAGCATGGCAAGTTACTCAAGACTTCAGGTTAATGGCACCACACGTTCATGGTCATCTTCAGGTTAACAAATACTTTGCATGGCCATGGATGATTTGGTTGCTTTGGTGTCTAGTCTAGGAAAAGCAGAGGGTGATGGGTGTGGTAAAAACGTACTGCTAGACTCTTAAGAAATGACACGAGAACTCTACCGCACACCGAGATCTCCCAAAAGGAGGTCGAGATCCATTAGGGTGTTTTAGCATACCTCATATTCATCAGTGCCCCCAAAAGATCTCGTTCCAGAGTCGCCAGTATGTCACTGTAACTGGAATGTACGTAGAGCTTTTGCTGTGTTCGACTGGGGTTAAGTCACTGTTTTGGAACTTAAGAACCTTGTGAGATCATGGTATGAATAGACAACTCTTGTGCCTCTCCAACCTCTATCCGTTTGAAGCCTTATTGCAGGCCTTAGTAGTGAGCGTTTTGTTTTTCCTTTTCCAAATGTTCACAGCAGAGCCTTATAGATCTCTCTCTCTACTGGGGTGGCATGCTGTTGCTCTGTGCAGTCTCATTAACTGAGAATTTATGTTTTTAGCACAAGGATCAAACTAGGTGTCGGTCAAAAATAAAAAAAAAGATAAACATTTTAGTGGCTGTGTATTCCAAGAATATGGTATAATGAAAGGCTGCACTGTAGATATTAGAGGTTTGGTGCAATAGGAAAAAAATACTGTCCGAGTACATAAAAGAATGGAAATAAACCATCTGTGACGCTCATTTGCCTGTGATCTTTCACTGATCCATGATGCCATTTATTGTCCGGACGAGAACCTTTTTGAGATGTGACCTTTGAAAATAGTTTTTCTTGGCTAATCTACAAACTTTTGAAGGTACACATTGTAAGAGTCAGCATAATCTCTGAAACCAATTTTTAAAGATACAGTTAAGGTAAGTTTAGTGTTGTGAGTATGACTAAGTATATTTCAACTACATTTCTGTCAACCAGATATGGCATTTCTTGTCATACCATTCTTCCAATGTATCTTTTGTTTGAACAGCATGACATCTGATTATCATGAGGCACCAGAGAGCTGATAAAGCTTAAAGTTAAACTAAAGTATATTTGACAACACCTATGCTTGCTGTGTTTGCAAGTCTCGGTCACAGACCATTGGCTGAATAATGGGAGACCAGGTTGACACCCAAAATATTACTATAGTATACTGCCCCCATCTGGTCATCCTTGCCTTTGTCATGACTGAATGTACATTTCACACTAAGCAAACATTGTACATTTTTAAGTCTTATTTGTATTTCATGTTATTTTCAAATTACTTTAAAATGAATTATGTCACTGTTTCAGGGGGAAAGGTGTGTGTTTGTCTGAAATCTCCCGTTTCACATTAGACGCTGATTCTTTTGTTAGTGATTCTGTCCTAAATTCATACTGATATAAATTATTCAAGTCATCAATTTTTTGTTTTGCTCTGTTAAAGAGAAAGCAAAGAGGCTAAGGTTAATGTTTAAGGGAAAGCAGGTCAAGTAAAGATGTCCATCATGGTGGATGTGAGCACGATTTCCTGCTTGTGTATGGATGCACATTAGTGCAACTTTCCAAATAACAAAACATAATGTTCAGATAGCTTAGTTTTATCCCTCACATGGATCAGTCAAATAAATCCAGGTTTGATAATGGCATCTTATTGACTACTTTTACAAGAACATTATGTATAATGCCAAAATGTGTTTTATGGCGTTATTTTCTTTTCTTTCTATGATGTCCTTAAAATTATTTGGGGAAGTGTACTTCCCTGTAAGAGACCCAAATGAGTGATTACACATTGACCAAAGTTACCACCCATTTGATTGACTTCTGTGGTCTCTCATTGGTGATTCCCAAGGAATAAAGCAATAAAAAAACAACAAGGTCACTGACCAAAAACAGTGAGCACACATTTAGATAAACAGTTTTCAACACTACATAGGAAGAACGTTGATGTCACCATGTCTGTAACTTCCACCACCCTGAGAAAAATGTTGCCAAAGGTAATGTGCGATTCTCCTTTTTCAAAATATTCCGCATTTTCATAAACTGGCTTTTATCTAGCTTTCCATTATAGTTTTCTACTGTAGTCTTTTATCATGAAAATATAAAGTCTATGTGTAGAAATGTTTTGTTCCATTAGAGATGTGGGGAGCTATGGGCAGCTATGATTATTTTTGTCAAGTATTTGGAATTTAAATGCAATATTATGGAGTATATAGAATTGAAGCGGTGAACTGCTGTTTTTTTTATGGTAACGCTGGTAGCTGGTGTTTATATTTATATTTGTGATCCTTTAGAAATATCACCATAAGAAAGAAACTATTGCTGAAGTTATTGCTGCCTTGTCTCAAAACAAGCACCTTGTGCCAGTCATGGACAAATTTGGTAAGTTCATCATTACAAATTTTTTTTCAAGATTTCTTAATAATAATGTCTACAACTACTCCATACATAAATGTTCACAATTTCTAAAGTAATTAAACTAACTGAAATAATGATTCTGTAGTTTTCAATGATGGCACCACCAAGACCCTACTGAGCCTGTCTGGAACCATTTGGATGTGCTATGGTGGTGAGGCTTAATTTGCATTTGCAATATGACAAACAAGAGTATATTGTAATACTTTATGGCCATTGACCAGCCATCACCAAAGAGGGTTTACTGCCAGGTCCAAAGAGCGACATGGTACAATAGTTTATATTTCACAAAAGTCAATTTCTCCCTCCTGTTACAGATAAAGGATACAATATTCCTGTAAGCTTATGGCTTGATGAGAGATACCCTCGAACTGCCCCTATCTGCTATGTGAAACCTACATGTGAGATGATGATCCTTTCAGGAAAGCATGTCAACAGCAACGGCGAGATACAGCTGCCCTACCTCAATGAGTGGAGACATGTGAGTACATAGGAACGCTAAAACTAAGTTTGGTAGATGAGATACTAATCTCTAACTCTTACTTTTTTACAATGTAAACGTTTTTGCTAAATAATTGTTTTTCCTATGTTCATTACTTATTACCACCTTTCCCCCTGACTAACCGCTGTATATTTGCCCCCAACAGACTGTATGTGACCTGCACACTTTGATTCAGGTGCTATCTCTGACGTTTGGCGAGAGTCCTCCAGTTGGCCTCCGTCTCACCAAAGAGGAGTCTCAATCTAACTGTAAGAATATCATTCACACTCTTTAGCTCTCTCTCTGCGCTCCCATTCCTGTTCACTGATTCAGGAGACATGAGAGTTGATTGATTTCTGAAATAATGTAATGCAAGAGCTTCTAGCTACTTTCTGGCAGTTTAAAAAAACATTACTCAAGACCGTATCATAAAAAAGTCTATCAGTTTTCTGACCCCTAATACGTAGCAAGTTGATAAGGAGGAATGTTTTGCCCCAGTTTCAAAAGGGTTTAATGAGCAAAGCTAGGAGGAAAAGGGGGTATAGGGTTTAGTGACAAACCTGGGTAAGTTAACCCAGAGTAAGTGGTAAACCTCCTAACAAAAGAGCTGTATTGCTTCATTGTCCTAACAAAACAAACTTGTTGTAGGACGTTTACCACTTACTCGGAGTTAACATACCCAGGTTTTTTGTCACTAAAACACATACTTTGAATACCCCCGAGCAACAAATTACCTTCTGTCCTCCTACCTTCTGTTTGCGTTTTTCATAGACGGCCATCATAACTTTCAACACATATGTAACGTTTTTATAGTAAAGGAAAGGAATTTATTAACCAATACTCATTGCTAAAACCTTAAAAAGCCCAAAGCTTTCGTGCTGCAAATACAGTGTTCACAGTGTTGGGAGTTTCACATTTTGCTAATAACTGTTGTGCTTCACTGTTTTAGGTGCAGCTCAGCAAAGACACTCCAATATCTACTCAACACCAGAGGGTTACTCATTCATGTTACTGAGAAAAGATGATGGGCTCTCAATTCAGAGGGAAAATGAAACATGCTGCTAGTAGCCATCTCTAATGTCTTCATTCTTTACGTTGAGTTTGCACTTTCTGTTTGCTCATGCACCATTTCATTAACCTGTACAGAAGTTTGACATTTTGTTAGACTTGACTAATTTGTTGTATTTGTTCCATTTCTTGAGTCTGGGTTCATTGTGGAGGAGGATATGCTTCTTTTTCAGCCTACTTATGAGAACGATGAATTCCAAAAGAATGTGTGGACACATGGATTGTGTTTTTGTAAGCCTAGAAGGGTATAGATTTTTGATTCATTCTGAATTTGTATGTCCAGTTGAATGTCTTACAAACTCTGAAGAAAGTCTTAATCCTTTATATGCAATAATTCTTGGAAAAATAAAGTTACGCCTGAAAGGTCTTTCCTGTTCTCATTTGAATCATATTTGCACCTTTGTACACACCTGATAATAATCAAATTTTTTAGAACTTCCTTGACATCTTAGACAGATATTGATCTTCCACATCCAGCCAGTGTTAACTTTCACAAGAATTTTAGTTTAGGTTTTTTTTTTTGGGTTGCCAACTGTAAAATGTATTTAAAGTCACACTGTAGTCCTTTTAGCTTTGATTTAGTCAAGCTTAGTGGAACTCTTAAAACTTAAACATTTTGTAATCTCAATTACAAAAATTGTAATTGTAAACTGTTAATTTATGTGTTATTGGGGCATCAAAACAATCATTAAATTTTAACTTTATGCCCATGTTAGTTAAAGGTTTTTTATCACACCAATCAACAGCCATACATGTGAAATGTACAGTGAACCCAGAGAAAGTAAAACATTATACAAAAAGGACTTTATTTACTATTCAAGTTTTTCCTGAAATTGCGCTGTGCCTACAGTATTTACAAGGGCACCTCTATAGAAGGCTGAGAACCTCTAGTTTTTGTAAACAGTCAAAATAACTGTGCTGTACTCACTCAGAGTTACAGAGGCTAGAATATAGTTTTTTCTTTCTGCCGGATTACAAGCATCTCTGAACTGACCACATTTCAGCCCTCTAGGTCACTTGATATCCCTTAGAAACACAACTGAGCCCTAGCACCAGGTCTTGTGAAAAATAGGTCTTCCAAAAATAATTCTGTGGAAATGCATGGATTCCAGTTACTGCTACTGGAAGAAACTGGAATCCATGCATTTCCACAGAATTATGTATCCCTTATCATACCTGTTCATTCTTACTCGTCGCTCGACTTATCGTGACTAAATTCAAGATGGCTGCAAACGCTAATCTCCGTGAAGATACTGTCTGTATAAATCGTCTTGCAAGTAAACTACCAGTGCTTTTTCAAAGTTCTCAATGTCTCGTTTTAAATGTCAAGGCCCTCGGAAGTCTACCAATGAAGTATGGAGCTACTTTGAGCCTCGTAAATGGTGTAAAACAGTGATTTATTTGCATGGCTAGGCCGATGCCCGAGGCACCCCCATCGAAAAACTGTTGGTAGCATTGGCTAACTAGCGCCAGATTTCTGAGTGCAGGGGACAAGCCCAAATGAGCTAGGAGACATACGTTCACACTCAGTATCATGTTTCAACACACTTTAGGTCAAAATCACACCGGAATTCTCCTTTAATTAGAATGTTACATAAGAAAAAAAAAAAAGACATGTTAGGGTTTATGCATTAAAGAGAATTCTGGCCATTTTCAACATAGGGCTCTGTTGTTCGAGGTCATTTATTTATTTATTTATTTATTTAAATTGGTGCCGCAAAGATTGAGTTATCCTGTCAGTATCGCTGCCACACAAATGGGTGCTTTACATAAACAGAAGCAAACAGGAATAGCTAATAAAAGCATAGAAGGGCAAAGAATAGAATAGAATAGAATAGAAGAAAATAATCAAATTAAAGAATAAAAAAGGAAAATACAAAACACACAAGGTCATAGTAAATAAAAGCAAAAAAAGGGCAATAGTTTAAACGTGTTTAAAAAGTAAGAATAAAAAGCAACACGATGAATGATAATACTAGTCAAGCATTCAATGAACAGCAGCATTCTATGAAGTACTGATTTCTTTTTTTGTCTTTTTCCTACCTATAGTGCCTCAAACAACAGAGCCCTATGTTGAAAACGACCTGAGTTTTTCTTACACTTTACTTATCTTGGTTTAGTTTCAGAAAGGCACTTCTTTCCCAGATCATTCTTGCCCTCTTGCAACGTGACCTTGTCAGGTCTCCTGTGAAGCTAAACGCCCGCTCGGCAAAAGCCTGTGATGCAGGCATTGCAAGTAAATCTAGGGCCAGAGGCTTCAAAGTCACAAATGTCATTGAGTTCTGCGCCAACCAAAAGTCCATGCCAGTCTCAAAATCTGAAATGTTCTGGGATGAAAGCTCCTCTTTGTATTTTCTCAACTCCTGTAGAGTCTTGGTCATGGGTGGCTTTGGCCGTTTGGAGGATGCCAACTTGGCAGACAAAAACCTAAATCGTGGTCGCTTTGACAGAGGCTCCTCTTTAACAACATTCCACGATACATCCCCATAATCTCTATCCAACTCGTCCTCATCCTTTATTGTTGTGGATGCACTGAGGACGAATTTTTCTGCTTCGTTCAAAAGTTCCTGGATTCCATCATCTGTGTTGTCAATGAGAGCATCTCTGGAAACTGTTGGATCAAGAAGGCAAGCAGCTGCTGCGAGTGGAGAAAACTTGGTCTCACTGGGAAACAGGAAGCAACTGAAGCACTGTTCTAGGTTAACTTTCATCTTCTGTGCCAGACCACGCAGGTCTCGGTGAGCCGATTCCAGGGAGAACTGAGTGAGGTGAGAGGTCAAATCCAGTAATGCCGGCACAATCAAAGACAGCGACATTGTATCACTTTGAAGGGTTACTACATGGTCAGCAAAGGGCAGCAAGAGATCTCGGACAGCTATCATTTTCAACCACTCGTCTGACAGAAGACAAGACAAACCCATTTCATTTGCAACTTGCACTACAGAATCTTTCCCCTGAATAAGTTGCGAAATCATCTGATAAGTGCTGGACCACCTGGTCACACGGTCTTTTGTTAAAGTAAGTCCAAAAGGCTGGCCAAGTTTCTCCATTGCAGTTGAAGACCTGCAAAACTGTTTGACAACTGCCCTCACCTTTTCCAAGAGCCGTGTAACAGAGACTTCTTTGTAGATCATGTTGACGACATCCTGTAATGTGTGAACGAAACAGGGTGTTCGCTCAATGGTAAGGGCTCCATACCTGTGAAACAGATCAAACAGACAGAGGACTTCAATATTATTTGAATGGGAAATGTGTCTCTACTTTAGGCGGGGATCACATTAGCCAGCTGCAAGCGGCAGGTTTCCTTTTGTTCTCTATGGTTCGGCAGCGGAACGGTGGCAACGCTGGCGTAACGCTAGCGTTGAGCAAGCTGAGCGTTGAACTTGGTTCAACTTTCAAAGCGCAACGCGCAACGTATATATTAAATTATCAGTTAAGGCAAACCGTTTGTGTTACCATAGGAACGAGATAGAACTTATTATAGTCTGAGCGTTCCGTTACGCTTGCCGCTGGCTAATGTGATCCCCGCCTTAAAGTACAATACTTTATTATTTGGACAAAATGTATGGAGGAGGGTGTGGTGGTGGGCCTACCAGGGGAAATAGTGTCTTTGTAACTACAATGTGTTTATGAATTAACTGTGGATACTTCTGGTCAGAAATGACCACACTGTTTGCTTTAAAGGAACCGTATGTAAGATTGTGGCCAAAACTGGTACTGCAATCACTTTCAAATTACTGTAGAGCGGTGTATCCCTTCCCCCCTGACTGGCAGAGCTGGCAACCCGGATACCAAAACACTACTGACTTCGTGATTAGTAGATAGGTGGAGGGTGGCGCATCAGGCCAAAAAACAACATGACAAACAGCAGTTGAGGGCTGCAACTTCACTTTTTAAATGACAATATACTGGTTTCTTGATTTCTTAATGTCTAGTGACATATCAGGGCCATTTTATTATTAATTGAAATACATTTCTTACATACGGTTCCTTTAAATGCTAGCCTATATGTATACACGTATGGGTAAGCTTATGCCTATTTGTTTGCTGCTTTCATTGTCTTGAGTGTGTGCTGCTGAAGAACAATTGGTCCTTAATGTGACAATACAATAAACTAACTGAACTGAATCAAAGCCATATCACTTATGGCAGGGATTCCCAAACTGTGGTACGCGTACCCCCGGTGGTACGCGAGCTGCTTCTAGTGGCTACGCGAGATGAAAAGGGCTATGGTGGACAGGTGTAAAATGTATATTTTAAATCTTTTGTAATTAATTCATGAATAAATACATAATTTCGAATCAGGTCATAATGATATGGAAACATAAAATTAAAGGATATCATTTATAAACTCTGTATGTGTTCATCAAAAAAGGGCAGCTTATTAAACTTGACGCCTGGAATAGCTAATAGAATGCGTTACTTTTGAATACGTTGGATGGTCCATGGGGGGAAAGTTCCGCAGATATAACAGGTTTTTGAAAACAACAAAAACAGAAAAGAGGGAAGGAGCAAAGCAAGGAGTTATTTCAGATGGGCAAGAAAGGTAACATTAAGCTAGGCTTTACATTTAACTAACTAAAGGTAGCCTAAGTTTAGCCTTTCTAGGCTGTATAGCCTAATGTTGTCCAAACGAATACATCCTTGTCAGGCGTTGTTGTAGGCCTATTATAAGATATATGTGTATGTGTGTATGTGGATGTAGTTAGGCTACTATGCAGGGTACTTTTCATAACTTTTTAACTGACCAAATGGACGCACCTAAAACCGGGAAACGGACAAATATTGTCAACGCTGGGGGGGGGTGCGTTACGTTTTTATGTGTTTATGTGTCGGATGGTGGGGGTACGCGAGCCGAGTCGGAATGTAGGCGGTGGTACGTGGGGGGAAAAGTTTGGGAACCGCTGACTTATGGCATAACTCAGCACACAACAACAAAGGTTTACACTTTTCTCCAATCATTCAGATATTATGTTTGACAGAAAAGTGGTCAGTCGGTCAGTCAGATCTTCATCAGTCATATTATGTTTGAAATTCTATAATGGGCTTACCTTGTCTCCTCATCCTCATATTCTCCCTCACTCCTCCCATCATCTTCTGAATCAGTTGAGCTGGGTTCCTCCTCCTCCGGTGTTAGCGCAGCAGCTAGTTTGCCCCCATTACTTGTGATGATTGTAAGAATCTTGTTTTCTGGTATTCCCCAGAGTTCAGTGCACCGGTCAAGACAAACTTTGATCGAATGGGCAGCAAGTGGATGGGAGATCTCTTCAAGACCGAGCAATATGTGTTGAGGTTGGTTCTGCATGGTGCAAAAGTAACACGCACTTATACTAAGGAAGGAAGCCCCGAGTCCCTTGGTTGTCCAAATACCAAGACCAATTGTTAATTTCCGTGCAGTGGCCAGTCTTTCTTTAAATTTCTTTCTTTCATCCTCATAAATACCTTCAATAAGATTGCTGATCTTGGTTTTATTTGGTATTTCCAGCCTACTGTCAACCACCGCCATCATCCCAATGAAGTCCTTGTCCTCCACTGTCCGGACTGGCAGACCGGTCCGACCTATCCACAGGGCTAGAGCTCTCTCTATCGCTTGTTGTTCTTGAGGATCTGGATGATACACTGGTTCCCAAGTCAGCACCATCTGATTGGTTGTGTGAGGTTTCTCCTCTTCAATGCATGTATTCTGCTGTGCATTTACAGTCTCCGTGACCTGGAGGATAAAAAGTGTTTTATATTATTTCAGCAGGCAACCAAATTACTTCTTATAGCAACCTACTGTTATCAAATCAAACTGTGTTCCTTGCTTTTAAGATCACAAGGAAGCAACTAAAAACTGAATGTTGTGTTTATTTGCAAGTGTTGATGGCTACAACCATGTCTATCAAACCATTTAACTCTCCTAAACTCCTAACTTCTAAACCAAGTGTAAGAGGATTTCATAAAATCATTAAATTCATTGTGCTATAGGTATGGGATTTCCTAAAGTGGCCAATCAATCAGTAATCAAGCCTACGGTCATAAGGTTAGACTTAACAAACACCATTCCAGTTTTGAAATATGGCAGAGGTATCATTGTGTGGGGATATTTCTGAAACTGAAACCTTTCACAACTGAAGAGACAATGAATAGAGATCGATTTGACACAATATCATAAAAAAAGCCTGAAACTAAGGCTTGGGAGAGGTCTTGTACACCGGAGACTTACCCAATGCATACGACTAAAGCAACTCTGCAGTGCGTTATTTAAGTCCATCAACTTAAATGTTCCATAAAGCACTAATAGGGGGTCATGCAACAGACAGGCAACCTTCAATAATGTACTAAATAAATGTTTACAACTAAAACACTGGTTGTAGTGTAGGCTTTTCTATATCTTAAATCTTTTTTACACTAGTGAACGGGTGCCGATTTACAGATTTGGATACTTTTGCCACTGTACACTCCCATCCCCACATGCCTATGCACAAAATGATAACTTTCATGACACACTACAAGCAATACCTTAGAAGCTATCTCAATTACCCTGGCAACAACTTACCACTACCACCATAGATACTAGAAAGCTAGATACCGCATTGTCCGTTGAGCTCTATAACCCCCCAGTCACATAAGACAGCGACAAAGCGGCAGGCTGCCATTCATTTTCATGTATTGGATTCATACATCCGGAATCGGCTGTGGGCAGGACTGTCGAGGTCTATGGGAGTGGCCGTTTGCCAGCGACAAGCGACGAGCTTGCTGCTGCCACGAGCAAGGCGGGGCCAAAATAGACAAGAAGTCTATTTTATGCAAATGCTGAGCAATGCGACAAAGGGGCCGCCAATCGGAATGAAGGAGGCGTGACGTTCATTGCTTGAAAAGTTAACTCGAAAACTTTATCCAAGAAAGCTAACTAATTGAAGGCAGTATTTCTGGACTAACAAGTAAGTTCAGGGTTTGTGGCCTTATATTTTGCAATAGCTAATGAGAAATATGAACTTTTAAATCTAAAAAGTAAAAAAAAAAAAAAATACATCTGAAGTCATGTGCGAGCTATCTGTCAGCTACCTAGCACATAGAAATCGGTAGCAATCAATCATCCGCGAAGCACAGCCTTGGTTACAGCCGACTCAACAGCAAGTTGGAGCAGACACTAGTTGCAGTCTTCTCCTTCTCCTTGCCCGTGTCAAAGACGTGTGTCATTTTTGCCCCAGACACAATGCATACTCCAATTTCTGTTTTCATGTTAGCGCCTGCGCACTACAATTTAACTGTGATACTCTGCCCCACCAACTGGGGGCGGTACATCGAGTCTGAAAGTAGGACATTCCCACCGAAGAAGTTAAAAAGCAGATGGCTTGGCCAACATTGTACATGCAAGACAAGACATTTTTCTAGACACAGCAAGGTGCAGATAGCATATCAACATTAATTAACATTCCGTTGTCAATATTAAATAAATGTCATCCTTCAATGTTGATTCTTCATCAGTTTGTTTAATATTGAAAATTACAACTACAGATCAACGGGACTTCAGTGGTATTTCAATCAACATGGACATAATGTGGAAATAACAACTTAACTAAAGATCAAAGTGATTTCAATGGTATTTCAATCTAACCGCAGTAGGTTAAACCACTTTTAATATGGTATTGGGAAATCACATCCTGCTTTATCTACAGCTAGGAGCCTATTAGCCTATAATAAATGAGAGGCTACATGAGCTTGCTAAAGTGACCATTGACAACATCATCAATTTGAAAAACAAGTATATTTATTCACTCTTGTACAAATTCACTTGTGCTATGCATCACTGGCACACGTGAACCACCTGGTTGTAGTCAGCCCCGATCCTCCACATTCAAAGTTGCAGAGTGAACCAGCTCACTGAGGAAAAAGAAAAAAGATAGACCGCTTTAGATTTTAAAAAGCTGAACTTAACATGCACATTCAGTAGCATTATAGAATATATATAAAAATGTTTGTTGAGTTTACCGTCATATTGCTAGGCTGAAAATTGTGCTGGCATAACGGTGTTTAGCTGTGTCTCACTAAACCATGCTGTGCTTACTAACAACAGACAAACAGTTCTGTTCACCCAAACAAGTTTGCTGCCAAATGAACGGAAAATAAAAGTTAATGACTCAACGTTAAAGCTGCAGTTGGCAAGATTTTGTGATAATATTCACTGAAATCAACACTATGCTCTAACAGAACAACATTAATCTGACGGTTTTAGAAAAACCCGCACTTCTACCTCCACCTAGAGCCTGATATTTGTTTTGCAAAAATCCACAGCTCCCAGTTCTTCTGGTCCAATCAGAGCAGGGCTGTGTGAGATCTGACTGTCAATCACAGTTTGGTGCAGTCTGGTGTGCACTGACGAGCACAAAACTCAATGAGGGGGTGCTCGGTGGTAGTGGGGAGGGGCATAGGAGTTGCAAACATTCAAAAATTTTCCCCTCAATCTGTCAGACTTGCCAACTGCAGCTTTAACTTATATCAGAATCGCTACTAAAGTTTAGACGATTACTGAGTTTAAAAACTTGCAAAACCATACAAACGCAAGGGGCTACATGACACTAAATGTTAGACCAAGTTAGTTTAAACTTTAACGTTAGCCAGCAGCACATTCAGCCTAACATTTTGAAAGCAACCTTACTAGGACAATTCATGATACTGCAGAGTAACCGAACGTTATTGATGATGAACCTCCATAACGTTAAACATTAATTTGACAACAGCTAAAGACTAGCCTACGACCAACAAACATGAAGATATATTTATTTACAGCCTCTTATAAGTTATGTAGATTAAACATGCCCAATATTACTACAATTTAACAATGGAACATTACATAAATAAATGCTTACCATTAGAGTGCAGCTATGAAATTGGCAGAGCTGCAACACTGAACTTAACGTTAAGTAGCCTACACAGGACAGTTTTTCTTCGCCTTTACAAACTTGTCCTGCAAAAGCTTCCAACACTGGTGAAAAGCCAGTTCTTCCATGCCTAGCATCTTAGCTATAAACCTCCAGGAGTTATGACACCGAAAGGTATACTCGTACTCCTAGAGGGGAGAGTCGTACAATTGAGGGTAACGTTAAGGCCTATGCAGATAACACAATGTCTTCCACGATTGTCTTTTGGATGCCTCTGTGACAAGTGACGACACTATGAACAAATCGTGGCAAAATCAGGCTGAAATCGTGTAGTGGTCCTTTTGACGTGCGGTCTTAAATTTCTAGAGACACAAGACCCCTCACAGAACCGTAAAGATGATGCAATTCTCGTCACACCATCACCAGTGCTGCGTGGATGGGACGCAGACGAAGGACCATGTCCATTCCTTAAGGTAGCATATGTGAACGCAGCCGCCATATCGCTAGGGGCAAACACCTTAAGCGTTCATTATACCCGCCATTCTTGACCGGTCCCGACCGCGCAACAGTGTGACGTCATGGGAGCGCCATAACTATTTATACTCACGCGTGCACTAGTTGCGGTCTTCTCCTGAACAGAGGTGTTGCAACTGAGGAAAGGCTACCAACTTTGCTATTTCTACGGACTAGAAGAAGAAAAAGGTAAACAGTGGCAGAACTGGCAGCAGCATTGACGTCAATGCCAACAGTGACCAAGATGATATTGGAGTCAATGGATGAGGAAGAACAGCTGTGTTTGAGGCTGCTTGCAAAGAAACGAAGAAAAAGAAGGTGGAATGTTTGTCCTTTGAATAATGCCAGAAATAAATCTGGTGAGTTCAATATCCTCGTGAAACAAATGAGGATGATAGACGAAGAGAAGCACTTTGAATACTTCAGAATGTCTGCACACCGTTTCGATCAAGCCTTTCATGTACCATAAAATAACTCATCTTAACCCAGTAAGTTTACAAGAGAGACTTGCAGTCACTTAGAGTCCCCTGCCATCCAGTACCAGTCAGAATGCAGTTGCTATTAGAAACTAGGGACAACAACTGTCTCCTGCATAGTTTCCGAGGTATGTTCAGCAATCTGGCAGGGGTTGAGAGATGACTTCGTACCATTTCCTAAAGGGGCTGAATGGAAAGAGATTTCTCGAGACTTTTGGAGAAGGTAGAATTTTCCCAATTGTTTAAGGTGCAACGATGGAAAGCATGTCACAATCAAAGCCCCAGCGAACGCTGGAAGTGACTACTTTAGCTACAAAGGTGCGATATGCCCGTGTGACGCAAGATATCGTTTCACCATGGTGGATATTGGTGCTTTCGGCCGTGAGAGTGACGGGGGGATTTTCCAAAGCAGTGAGTTTAGCGCTGGTCTTTTGCAGAACACCCTTCAACTGCCACAGCCTGCGCACTTGCCAGGGACCAGCACCAACCTGCCCCATGTGTTCCAGGGAGATGCCGCTTTCCCTTTAAATGTGAACTTGATACGGCCATATCCAGGTACTTAACTGAAACATAATAATTCCATGTAATATTCCTAGCAAAATAATGCAGATTTAACACCGACAGACACCAGATGGAAAGACAGATACCAGCTGATTGAACCAGGAATAATTAAAACAAACATGTTCTGCTTACCCGAACATTTGTTTCTGCCGGCCTGAATTTCACAAAATTGCTCAGCCATGAAAGTTCCTCCAGAATTGGTGCAGGTCTGCGTCCTCCTGCAGCACCGCTTCTTGCAGCTTCTTGCGACCTCTTTTTTGCCTTTCCAAGTCGGTCGCGGAGGTTCTTCCAGATTTTCCGACATATGGCTTCCTCTTTTCCAACATTCATGGCAATTTCTCGCCATGAATTCTGGCACCTCTGGGCATCTCTATGCTCCTTCATGGAAGGATCGTAGAGATACCTGTAGAGGCGCACTTGCTCGGAAAGCTTGTTCTCGAACTCGTCCATGTCTTCCTGTTTCCGCTTTGCACACTGCTGAAAAAAAAAGAGTGGTGTGCGACCTCTGGTCGCGCACTTTAAATCCTGGCGGGTCGGGAATGGCGAGTATAATGGACGCTTTATTGTCTATGGGCAACACTTGCCGGCAATCAGAGACACCTGTCTGTTTTCCAATCAGACACCTATTTCTCCATTGGCCTCAGGTGATCGTTGCCCCCACCAACATGGCGGTGCTATACGTTCTGGAGTCCCATGCGGTATCTAGGTTTCTAATGCCTATCGCTGTCTCAAATCGCGTACTTCTGCACTTACAATAATTTGAGTGTGTGAGGGCGTTCACACTGAAAATTCCAACGACACGAAGTGCACTGCAAGTCCCTGGATGGTGCACTCATAATGGTCAAAAAGCTGAGTGTGGAACGCTGGACACTTTTCGCCCTCAACGGACGCCATCTTGGCTATATAGCGGAAGGGGAGGGAGCGTTTTCAAACTCGTGGTAATCGCGGTTGAGAAAGCTGAAGCAGCAGCAAAAACACACTTTACAAAGGTACAAGCAAGTTATAACATAAACTGTTCATGTTTTGACACAGTATGACCATGTCATTGTCGAATAGAGGACACCAATAAAGTTATATTTAAATGTTGCGATCGTCATTTCCGTTAAGTGCAGTTATATACTGTTTGATGAGAAGACACTTCTGTTAAAATTTACGCACTCCGCCAGTAAGCACACAGTGCACATAGGGTGCTGCAGGAAAGTGTACTCACGGAAGTACGCTAATCGAGACACAGCGTATGACTACAATCAACCTAGCCACAGCCGAGACTAACATGATTACCCTAGCCACCAGCGTAGCAGCCACTTTATCTTCCCTAGCTACAATCTATGTGCTTGCATTATCTGTAACTATAACAGATATTTTACGTAGCATAATATTTCGAAATTGCATGCACTGGTAATTTCTTGCATTTCTAATCATCACAGGGTGTGCTAGCTCGTACCTCCAGGTTAGCTCCTAAATGTTTTGCTTTGAGGTGATATTTCAGACTTGACGAACTCCTATGGTACGAAAATTCCTTATTGCAGATCTTGCACAGAACGATGCTTCTGTCAACAGTTCCATCTGGGCGTATTTTAAACGCAAATGCTCCATTCACTGGACCATGCAACGCTTTCTTGTTTGCCTCCTTCATTTTGGACTGGGTCAAAGGTCTTCTTCTTCTTCTTTAGGTTTTTCATTGGCGGGTTACTCCTACGGAGCGCATACCGCCACCTACTGGTAGGCTACACAAAAAATCCATTCCTTTAAATCAGCGAATCAGTGCTCTGGTAAAATTCTAGTGTGCATCCCTGCGTTTTATAGCCTGGAAAATCCAGACCCTGGTAATCTACAAAGATTAAGGTTCTGGCCACGAACAATGTAATGGAGCAGCACCAAGCATGCATTTGAAAATCTCACTGCACGCACTAGACCAATGTTTACTCGGAATGATTCCGGACGTGATGCCACTACGACCAATGTTGCGCTATCGTCATCAGTTTAACCAGAGACTTTCTAATGAAGAGACACAGCACTCAAAAAATCCTCCATAGAAATGCATGGGGCTAGTTTGTAACGCCAATACGGCCGTTGTCTACACATATCATACCCCTTCCTCGGCAAACGTCGGCATGTGAATACATTGAGCCAATCATGTGGTGTGATGTGAATACATTGAGCCAATCATATGGTGTGTTGTGAAGACATTGTGCCAATCATGTGTTGTGAACTCGCAGCCTGGAGCAAGATTGGTGTCGTGAAGCCTTGCGCACCCACGTTTCTGCCGACTAGGATGCCCGATGAGTGCCCAAAAGGCGTTGAAATATGGCCGCCGAGTGGAGGGACTTGCCTAAAAGGACTTTGGTTTAACTCTCCTCTGGACAGCCTATATCAGATACGCCGAGTTGTTCCCCTGGATGCAAGGGGTAAAAGTAACGTGCATCATTGCCATTTCATTGTCATTTACTTCATACCCCAGTACTGCAATCTGATTAAATTCAATGCAACCACTCCTCCAGAGACGGTTGATAAAGCTAACTATAGAATCCTGGCTAAATCATTTCAGTATGCCCTCAGCTGCATCCGTGCCAAATTTGGTGCTTGTAGATTAACTTGCACAAACAATAGGGGTGTAGGTAAGGCTCCATACTGCAGCCAAAACTGCTTTTTTGGACAGCGGCCATATTGGAATTGGAGGATTAAAGGGTCCAGATGCACCGGGTCATAAATATTAACATGTGTTCCCCATGATCAATTAAGCCGAAAAATATATAAAGTGGCCATATTGGCAGTGGCCATATTGGATTTGGCCGCCATCTTGGCCCCAAGGGTCGCTGGCTCCGGCGCCCTTGCTAAATCATTTCAGTATGACCTGAGCTATGTATGCATCTGTGCCAAATTTGCCGCTTTTAGATGAATTTGCGCGAAAATGTGCTTAAAGGCGAACTATGCAGGTTTTTTAGCTTGCAGGGTTTTTTTTAGCTTAATTTATCTTAACTTAACAGCATCGTAATCATGGTTATATTACTTTTTTTCGGGTTGAATGGTGGCCGTCTCGCTTCCCCCTATAGCGCCTGTGAGCGGAAAAACCACCCGTGCAACTTTGGGCCGGGGGTATTCATCACTCTGTGTAAACCTGTGTGTACAAATGATGAAACAATGTAATTTTAATGCTTCTCAAGATGAAATTGTGAAGAATTTGGGGAGTTCATCATCTACAGGACATACTATTTTTAAAACATTCAGAGAATCCAGAGAAATCCAGAGCTGAAAAACAAATTGGATGGCCGTGGTATTTTGGACCAGATGGCATTGCATCAACACCTATTTCCAGACCTGTCATATATCAGGAAAACCTCTGATAACCATTTTCTATTTGCACAGTTTGATACTCAAATCAAAAACTGCAGTGGACTCATCTGGGCTAAAGAGGAGAGAGCCTATCCAAGTATCCAACCTATCCAACTTGTTTTAGTGCTCAGTTCGAAACCCAACATCTATGAGGGTGTGGAGGAGCATTAGTGCCTACAGCATGGATATCTTGCACATTTGGCAAAGCACAATCAATTCTGAATGATGTATACAAGTTTTGAGCAACATACAGTATACTGCCATCCAGGCAATGTCTTTTCCAGGGAAGACCTTGAGTATTTCAGGGAAACAATGGCAAAATGAATTCTGCACATATTTAAACAGTATTTCTCCATAGATGAAGAGTCCAGGTGCTAAAATGGCCTATCTGCAGTCCAGATTTGTCAAATCAGGTGCATAATGAAATGAAAAACATGACTAAAACCCCATACTGAGCAACTGAAATCCTATATAAGGCAGGAATGGGTATAAGTATATATACTTTTTTGATCCCGTGAGGGAAATTTGGTCTCTGCATTTATCCCAATCTGTGAATTAGTGAAACACACACTAATCCCAGCGCAGTGAACTGCCTGCATCAACAGCGGCACTCGGGGAGCAGTGAGGGGTTAGGTGCCTTGCTCAAGGGCACTTCAGCCGTGCCTACTGGTCGGGGTTTGAACCGGCAACCCTCCGCTTACAGGTCCGAAGTGCTAACCAGTAGGCCAAGGCTGCCCCGAAATAGTCCGGGACAACATTTAATTCTTAAAACTCTAGTAAATGGTCTCCTCAGTTCCTAAACATTTACAGAGTTTTGTTAAATGACAAGGTGAAGGGCCCCAGCTGTGGCGCAACTGGCTGGGGCACCTGCGCCATACGCTGGTGACCTGGGTTCGATTCCTGCCCCGTGGTCCTTTCCGGATCCCACCCCTGCTCTCTCTCCCATTCACTTCCTGTCACTCTCCACTGTCCTGTCTGATTAAAGGCATAAAAAGCCCAAAAAATACATTTAAAAAATGAAGAGGTGAAGCAGTGGTAATGCTCCCGCCCCAACTTTTCTTGAAACATGTTGCTGGCATCAAATTCAAAATGAACATATATTTTCCATGAAATAGTCCACATTTTCATTTTAAACATTTCATATGTTGTCTATGTCCTTTTTGCTGCTATAAATATGGGTTTACAAGACTTGTATATTATCACATTCTGTTTTTATTTGTGTTTTACACAAAGTCCCAACCTTTTTTGTATTGGGATTGTAGTTCCAAACAAATCTCCAACGGACTCCATTGGAACTTCAGTGTACAGCATTTAGTCTTGACTATACATCTTGTCTATTATTTAATGTAACTTTATTTTATTAATTCCAAGTATTAATCAATTAATACAAGTAATGAATTGATACTTGAATTCGGGAAAAACAACCTCTGACCCGGATTGCAATGTAGTGGCCATTCATGACTTCTTCAATCCATCTAGTGCAGTTATTGGGCCTATTATATCAAGTGTGCAATCTGTTACATAGTTGCCTTTTAGATAGGCTACCTTATTTATTTCACAGGCATATCCATAGGGCATATCCCAATCACAAATGACCACCATCTGAATATGACTCTGACACCTCACCACTAGGGGCAATATATAGAAGAATGCGTTCCTTTTAAACGGAAATCATAGGGCAAGTGCATCTGTGGCTAAATGACAAACAGGAATTGTTGTTTACTGTATGCATATTGGGATCAATGTAAATTGTTCGTAGCTGTACAGTATTGTTTCTGTAAACCGCATTTAATCCAAAAAGAAACCGCACTCGAGTAGTGATTGAGTGCCTATGTTTGACTGAAGTCAAATGCCGTGTTGAGGCTAACTAGCCGAGCTAATAGTTAGCTATCCAGTTTGTGTTGACGCCGTTCTGGCCCTGGCTGGGATTAGCCGGGGACCAGTGAAATCAATTTGCTAGCGTTTATTTTTGGAATATCTGAGGATAAACGTTGCAAGAACGATTGACATTTTACACATACATTTTTAGCGTTTAAAGTGTGAAATATCAGTAAGGTAACCATGGCTGTCGTCAACGAAGGTGCGCTGAAGAAGATGCTAAAGGTGAGTAACGTTATCTGACAACAGCGTATGATGCGTTAGCCAGCCAGCTCGCCATCCCAAGACAGTCGACGTAATGTATGTCAAATGCAGTTTGGTTGCTGATTATACTTGTATTGTAACGACACTTTCTTCCTTACATTATGTTTCTAGTATGTTATACCTAGGTATGCAAAACAAACCACCCCCAAATGGACCCACTGACCATGTAACATTATGATAGGCAATGAGATAACAGAACACTTATCGTGACTGTTCTCCAAGCGCAATATATGCTAGCTAGAGAATTGGGAGAATTTTAGTTCGGTTTTTACAATGTTGAGACTAATTCGTTTTTCAGGGAAGAGGTAAATGGTAGTTGGCTAGCCAGAGTGTGAACTTCAATGTTTCAATTGAACTGGATGCTCGGTGTGTAAGTTATATATCCTGTGTTAAAATGGTTCTCTTCCTTGTAACTGTGGATGATTACACTCAATTTACTGAATTTGGACTGGACGGGATAGAATTTAGTCGTCTGAACCTTTTGTCATGAATGTGAATGTCTGTCTTTACATTTACAGCAATACAAGTACAGGGACTTGACTGTCCGGGAAATAACCAATGTCATCTCGCAGTACAAGGACCTGAAGCCTGTGATGGATGCCTATGGTTTGTAAACAGTCATTTGACAGATTTTGAAAGAAAAAAAAACGTATACATAACTATGAGGAGACAATGATGGGCAGTGTCAGATGAGATTTATTGCAAACAGTGTGATAAGCAATATAGGTGTGTAATTAGGTTTTGTTTATGGAGAGGTAACTCATATCCTCTTAATGTGCTTGGTGAGCTATAGGGCGAGTCATTTCTCAAAATAAATACAAAATGTAACATTAATTAGAAGGTATCAATTTTCCTTTAATCTCATGTTTCATTGTTTATGCTCGATTTTAGTACTATTCTAATGTCGTTAAAACCTCTGTGTACACAAGAAGCAGGAAGGACCCTCTGCAACTTAGTTGGCTGTTTGACACTAGATATTATGTAGTCATCTGTAGACTTTTTGCTCCTCACGTGAGTTAGTGGATATCCTGTATTTATTTGTTTTCAGTGTTTAACGATGGGTCCTCCAGAGATCTGATGAGCCTGACTGGAACAGTACCTGTCAGCTACAGAGGTAATGCATATCTCATATACAGCACAATACAGCACCTCATTTAGCTAACATGTGTTTGTGGTAAAGTAGTGGTCTAGTGGTTAGGAATCTGGCCATCTAAGTGGAATACCACCAGACAGTTGTGAGTTCCATCCCTGGAGCCACCACCATTGTGCCCCTGAGCAAGGCTTGCACCAAGCGGACTGACAGAACTGTAGTTGACGGAACTGTAGTTATTTCATTTCCAAGTCGTTCTGGACAAGACTGTCTGTTAAATGACAAAATAATGTGGGGAAAAAATAGTGTAAATGCAGTATGAAGACTCCTTGTTTTATTTTCTCAGTGAGCGTTGGTCTTGTTTAATGTGCCTCTACCCTCTCCTCTGCCCAGGTAATGTGTACAACATCCCTGTGTGTCTGTGGCTGTTGGACACTTACCCATACAACCCTCCCATCTGCTTTGTGAAGCCCACCAGTACCATGATGATCAAGACGGGCAAACACATCGATGCCAACGGCAAAATCTACCTGCCTTACCTGCATGAATGGAAACATGTGAGTCCTCTCTCTTTAAGTTCTGGGATGGGCAGTCAGTTTATTCATGTGACGACTGTTTATTTGTTCAGGCCATAACCGGAAGTAATGTTGCCCGATTGTGCCGCTAGGCAACCAGAGTCAACTTGGTGAAAACAAAGAGCTGTCAAATTCTCTTGACATACTTGACATTTCACAGTAGCATTCTAAATTATGTAAGGGATAATATATTGTCTGCGGAAAACACATTATCCCGCTTATTATATGGCTACTTGCATATAAGAAACTTCACACAATGGATCTTTTTTTTTTTTTGTGGCTTCCACTGAAAAAGCGAATAATTCGGCATACCAATAGAACTTGAAAGTTTCAGGTGTTCCGTGGTATTACTTGTTGACTTTCACTTTCAATAAGCGAACCAACAACTTGTGGAATGATATGAAAGATGTGAATCCGAAGCACAAAACTCGTTGCCATAGACAGTGGTTATTATATACTTTGCAGCGGTCATTTGACGGATAATAGACCTCTGAATGTTGGGAAGGCCCATTTATGTGAGTGGAACTTTCTGCAGCACTCTGAAGTGCCCTATACTAAATTGTAAAAAAGTTTTGCAGAATATGATGTCACTCTGACCAAAACAAATTGCACAATTTCTGTAAGCTTCAAAACTGTTCATATTTAGAACTATTAACTGACCATGTGAATTGACATCCTGGAAGGTTTATACGCAATTGAGTTTTATACGAACAGTGCATTCTAATAATGTGTGTATGTCTGTGTGTGTCTGTTTACCATGTTGGCCTTCCCTAGCCCCAGTCAGATTTGTATGGGCTGATCCAGGTGATGATTGTGGTTTTCGGGGAGGAGCCCCCTGTCTTCTCCCGGCCCACCACCCAGCCCCCTTACCAGGCTTTCCAGGCCACAGGCCCACCTAACCGTAAGCACCAACTCTCTCAGGACCAGCCTCTAAAGGAGTACCGTCACACCGGTGTGACGGGAATGTTGAGAAATGAACATTCTAAAGAATATCTGGGTTCATTGAATTCAACATAGAATTTTAGAACCTTCAATTGTTGCGGAACTTAGAATGTTCAAAAACCTACACCTTTAAGGGTTAACTGCGCGTTTGTGCTTGACAGAGCTGGAAAACAGCAGCTTTAGAAAGTAAAGGTCCTACTATCACATATTTCTTCCAAGCATCTACCAAAGGTCCTACTATCACATATTTCTTCACTAAACCATCTGATTTCGACTCTTCGGCCAGGTAGATCAGCTAAATAAGGAATTCCGCTGTGATATGTGGGCAGGTAGAATCAATGCCTGGTAGGACTTTTACTTTCTTAAGCTGTAGTTTTCCATCCCAGCTGCTTGATGAAACTCTGCTTGGTTTTGTGTGTAGAATATGTCAGCTCTGTTTGCCCCTGTATTAATGTTCTCCAGATGATTCAGGCTAGCCCTTAAAGGAGTCATTCCATAAGCCATTCCATGAAAAAAATTCTCATGATATTCTAGCATGTTTTGAAAACCCTCTAGGCAAAAATATTCAGATTTTCTTTAGCTGAACATGTATTTTGATGTTATATTTTACATGCATAATTGGCTTCACTCTGGTTGTAGTCTAGAGGAATACGCCTGGATTCAGGGGAAAATAGGGCGGGGGAATGTCTCTGATTACGAGCAAAGCTTTTTTCAATAGCCAATTGCGGAGAGGTGGCAGACCTTGTGAGTATGCACATGTACTGGGTGTTTCATGAAAATACCGCTGACAGCGAACTAACAACCAAAACGATGGAGTTTAGTTTGCCTTTGTAGCCATCTCTGGTTGGCCTTTGCTTAGGAAAATGAGACCTATCTTCTGCAGAGGTTTAAAGCAAATGTTCAATTTCAATTTCTTCAAAAATCGACTCTAAACATGCTTCAGTTACGTTTTGTATTGGCAGCCATTTTGCACTGGTTTCAGTAGGAACTTTTGCCCTTGAACACAATGGAAGTGAGATTAGTGGGTGTCTCTGAAAGTAGCTGTTTTCCGGTCGTTGGTTTTGGTTTGGAAGTTCGTTCAGCATGTTGCGAGCTTCTGGGTACTCAGATTACTCTGATTGGGCATTTAGTATGTGTATTGCTAGATTGGATTAGGAAGAAATGATTGATGATGCACTTTCCTAATTCCCCGTGCTCTATGGCCATTTCCTTTCTGTGGCCGTTACAGGCAGAGGAGGGAAAATATGACAATGAAGTGTAGTATATTAGTGTTTTTTGGCACAATATAGCATTTACTTATTTTATATTATGATTTTAAACAATTTTGGTACATCTACTCAGATAACATTGTTTCTGAAGTCCATACGTAATATATGGCGCATGACTTGATCTCTTGAGTCACAGTGGACATTTGAAAATAAGTTTGAGTCATCAATAATTTTACCACGCCAAGATGTACCCTCATCACATAAATGATGGTAGAAATAAATCACAATGTATCGCAAAATCAAATCACAGTATTCACTTTCTCATAACATTGTCTGACCTCTCAGAGACAATACCCACCCCTAATATAGAATGCCCACTAAGCTCTAACCTTTTGTGTCAATGGAATCAAGCCTGCAGCATTTTGCAAACACCCATGTACACATCCAGGTCTGCAGGGCGTGAAGTCTGCTCAGTCAGCAGTGCTGCTCTCTGCCTGCAGATGGCGCTCTCAGCTTGTATGTGTTGATAGATTATGTCTGTAACACCTCTCTCTCCTTCAGAGTCCTACATGCCAGGGATGCCAGCGGTGTCTCCCTATGGGCCAAATCCCAACCCAGGGTAAGAGCACTGCAGCAGTTCTACACATGACAGAATGTTTTGTCTAGTAAGACATAGACTCATGCTTATAGGGCTGGTTTATTATACACGGATTAAACCTAGTCTCTGAAGAAGACGCATGGGCGTCGAAACGTTAGTCGTTAGGTTTGCACTAATAACAATCACTTAAAGCATTGTGTGCTCCGGTCCTGCTCCTTGGTCCTAGTTAGACCTTGGGTCTCCTCTTTTGACTTCCGCGTCCTGTTCCGTGAGCAGAAGCGCACGTGACCCCCTTCTACTAGTCTTGGACTGAAAGAGAACTTAAATTAAGAGCTCTATTGAAAAGGAGAATGACTAGGACCAGGTTTAATCCTTGTAGAGGGAACCGGCCCAGTCCATAATGATCACCATGGAATCACTAGCACTCGGTCACATTGTGTTAACTGTTGACTGTGAGCATTGAGAATAGCCGGACGGCTGAAACGTCTGCTCTTGCTCCCAAAATTAAATGAAAAACTCCTTTCTGAAGACTTTGTTTAAGTCATTTCTTTCAGTGTGCGAACTACTCCTCTCTCTCTCTCTTCAACTCTTGGTTTAAACGCACCTGGCTAAACTCTAGATCATCTGAGCGCAACAATACTCCCCTGCATCCTCACATTGTGTTAACTAAATGAAATAAATGTAAATGTATTTATGTAACTGTAACTGCAACTTGTTGTGGCAGAGGGTATCCTGGCTACCCATATCCTGGTGGCACCTCCTATCCTTCTACAGCTGGCCCAGGTCACTATGGTGGTCAGACACCAGGACCTGCTGTGGGTGAGTAGCACAACCATCTACTGCAAGGAATAATTCACTTCCCTACATGAACAGAGTTTTTTATGGGGTCTTAAAAAGTCTATGGCCTTAAAAGTCTTAAATACATAAAAATGTTATGCATTAGTCGTACATATGCTTAGTAGACCTTAAGATAAGATGAGCCTTTAATGTCTCTTCATAGAGAAATTTGTCTTGGGCATCGAGATAGTGGGTACACAAATTACATTAACATAGAAGCATACATTAACACAGAAGGTGAACTAACACCAATAACACAGAGACAAAAAACATATATAGGCTAACCTCACATCCACACACACATACACACACACACACAGTCACAACCCCCCCCCCCCCCACCACACACCCCCACACCCCCACAGTCAGCCCGCCCCCCCACCCATACACCTATAACCCACAGTTAATATTGCACATGATATTGCATAGTCTGCATCACACACACACGGCCCTGTTCTAAGTACTGCATGCTAACATTATGGAAATATTGCACATGGTATTACAGTAGACCTATAGTTTATATTGCACACTGCCCTATTAACTCTGCACCAATGCAGTCAGTTCATGATAATCAATAAATAAATACCCCCTTACACACCCTCCCACCCCCACACTCAATATCTATACTAAGACTTACTGTTAAGGAGTTTGATTGACCAAGGGACCATGGAGTGTTTATACCTGTTTGTTTTGTGGTTTGGTACCTTATATCTTCTTCCTTCCATTTCATACTCGCCATGTAGAATATGTTCTGTGTCCTCTGCTATCTTTAGTCCTTGCCTTCTGACTGCTTCATCAAATAGTTCTTGCAGTGAGGTAGGGGGGGCCATACCCATTATCTTCCCTGCCCTCTTGATGAGTATAAGTATAAGTATATATACTCTTTTTGATCCCGTGAGGGGAAATTTGGTATTTGGCATTTATCCCAATCCATGAATTAGTGAAACACACTGCACACAGTGAACACCCAGTGAGGTGAAGCACACACTAATCCCGGCGCAGTGAGCTGCCTGCAACAACAGCGGCGCTCGGGAAGCAGTGAGGGGTTAGGTGCTTTGCTCTCGGGCACTTCAGCCGTGCCCTGCTTGTCGGGGTTCGAACCGGCAACCCTCCAGTTACAAGTCCGAAGTGCTAACCAGTAGGCCACGACTGCCACCGCTAACCAGTAGGCCACGGCTGCCACGAGGGATTGCAATTGAGATTTGCATTTAACAGACAGGTTCCCAAACCAAACATTACTTCAACTGTGGTCATTTTAATTTTTTTAACAGTGTAGACTGAAGTTGTTTTACACTGTAGTTCTTTCTCTCAGTGGTACAGATACATTGTATCACAATGTAATAAAAAAAGATTTGTGTCAAACTGATAACTGATCAAAACTTTGTAGCTTAAATGTAACTTGTAGAAACCTACAGAATCCTGAACTCCTGACACTGTCTAGAGTCATTGACCTGAATAGCCTCCTTAAAATGTAACTAGAAGTCAAGATGAAGTGCAAGTTAGAGTAAGTGATAATATCAATAATGATAACGATAGCATAGTTACAGTAACAAGAACAAAACCCCTTTGTTCAGAACATGTGGTTCAAATAGCCTTGCATAGCAGTGGTTACTGTTATAATAATGTACATAGGATAGGCTCTGTCATGTGACGGTGCCAGCACAGTGTCCCTTGCACTTCACACCACAAGCTTCCTGGTCTGAACTTTAGACGACCCTGACCTCTGACCTTCCATTTGAGTCTGTACCTGTAGTCTCTTTGACTTCTGCAGAGCGCTGTCCCCCTCTGGAAAGGTCACTGCTGTAACCAGAGTTGGGGGCAGAAAAAGTCAAAGGGTGTGTACCGTCTCATTCGAAAGGGCTTGGGGCTCTATTCTTAGTCCATCAGAAGTTCGTGAGCAAAATTGGATGGCTGAAGAGTTGGATCTGAAAGGACCCTTGACAGAAGTTTATATTATATGCTTTGGGACATTAATGCTATTGCTGACCTGTTCTTGCCAGCTGGGCCTCTACTGCCTCACTCGACACACTTTCAGCTCTGGCACACCTCCGTTTCTCTCACACACTTTTATTTAAAAGTTTGTGTTTTTATTGGGATTGAATGCCAAATCAGTTCTGTTGAAAAGGTGTAGGACTAAGAACAGACTCTTCTTCCTCCAAATGATGGCTAGTCAGCCCTTGACATGCTGTCATGCTGCCCTTGGTGTTTTCTCATAGTCAACCCAGCTGACATTTCCATAAGGATCACGGACAATGTGAAGAAATCATGCATGTGTTGGTGTATAGCCGTCTTGATACAGAGCATGTTTCATTCATGGTCAGTGAATCATTTATCTGAGCCCTGATTGAAATGCTGCGTGCTTCTCTTTCTCAGGGCCAAACCGTGATGGCACCATTGGCGAGGACACCATCCGGGCATCACTGGTGTCTGCGGTAAGCGATAAGCTGCGCTGGCGGATGAAGGAGGAGATGGACCGTGCCCAGGCTGAGCTTGATGCTCTCAAGAGGACTGAGGAGGACCTGAAGAAGGGTCACCAGAAGCTCGAGGAAATGGTATCTCGCCTGGACCAGGAAGTGGTGAGGGACTGTGCGTGTGCGTGTGTGAATATACCGAAGATATGCTCTTGTTGAGACAGTACACCTTCATGCTCAGTAACATGGGTCACAGGGTAACAGAAATCTTACAAAGCACTCTTATTCTAATATGATACAACAGGAAAACTGCAATATTCAGCTCCATCAACTTCAGTTTGTGACAACACCCCATTGGTCAGAAAACATGGCATGATCGCCCAACCAGGAAGTGCGGAGTCATGATTACAAAGTAGAAGGCATCCGAAAGAAAATATTTGGACAGCCCTTGCCATTGCTTATATTCTGGTCTTGAACTTGTGTAACCACTGAAACCACTGACTGATATTTGTTGTTTTAGCTCATAATGTCCGGAAGGAAGTGAAGTATACTGAATTATTTGACGTGTGTGTGTGTGTGTGTGTGTGTGTGTGTGTTTGTTTCAGGCTGAGGTTGACCGGAACATAGATCTTTTGAAGAGGAAGGACGAGGAGCTGAGCGAAGCTCTGGAGAAAATGGAGAACCAATCTGAGAACAATGACATTGACGACGTCATTATCCCCACGGCGCCCCTCTACAAGCAGATCCTGAACCTCTACGCCGAGGAGAACGCCATCGAGGACACCATCTTCTACCTGGGAGAAGCGTTACGGCGTGGAGTCATCGACTTGGAAGTTTTCCTGAAGGTGAGCACCGTGTGTTTGCGAAATCTTTGGCTGTGTCTTAAACCGCCTGCTTGCAAACTTCAAATACTTAGTTTAAGTATATAGTGCAGATATTGGGATGATGCTGACCATTGAAAAGTGGGCGCAATGCAAGTAAGCAGTCAGTGCACACCAGCAGTGTACTGGTGGAAGTATGCGGTTTGAGACACAGCCTTATGAACAGTCCCATCATACCTGCTTTTGAGCTTATCTCTCCACTCGATCCACTTAAAGTATGGAGGCCTCAATATTCAACCAGATATGGCAATCTGATTCTGACTATTTTATTTTAATTTATTTTTGTTTGAGTCTTATTTCTCTTGTAATCATGTGAACACTGCATTTTCTTGCTTGCTCTAATTTCTGGATCTACAGGTGCACTAAATGTCTGAGAGTCTCATGTACTGTCACTGATCACGGAAGCTTGGCATTTGGCACTTAATGTTCCTGTGTAGACTAAATAATGTGATGATGTTGTTTGATATCGCTAACGACTTCTCTCCTCCTGTTTTTCTGCAGCATGTGCGCCTGCTGTCCCGCAAGCAATTCCAGTTGCGTGCACTGATGCAGAAAGCCCGCAAGACCGCGGGCCTGAGTGACCTCTATTGACCTTGCTGGCTGTGTCCCCCTCTCTGGTCAACGCTGTTTTTTGTGTGTGTGTGGAGGGGGTGCCCAGTGGCACTGTCTCTCCCTCCCTCCCTCCCTCTCTCTGTAGCTGTGCTCTGAAATCACCTATTCTGTTTGTTCTCTGTTTTCTCTCTCTCATGTGACTAGCCAAGTGGGTTCATCTGGACACACTAGCTAAACAACAACAACAACAACAACAAAACATGTTGTGGATTCCTCTTTTTGACGAGACACTGGACAACTTAAAGGAATTAATGACTTTCATGTGTTTGCTCTTCAGTGATTTAGAGCTTTTTAATGCCATCACTTCCTCTTTGGACATGGCTGAAAATTAGATGGGTATTTTCCAAAGTTAGCTGCTTTTTTGGATTGCATTGTTCTCATTTGTGTGGTGGTCCTAATCAGCCAAATACCTTTATTAGCTATGTAAAATAAAAATAAAATATAATGATGTAATATTTTGAGATATTGTTTTTGGCCAAACCAGTCAGTACACTCCAGAACAGCAAGCTTAGTCTTAGTCAAACCGTAAGACTACAGACTGCTAAGTGAACCTTCATTTGTACCTAGATAGCTAGGTCCCAGATTTATCATGATGCAAGGTGTCTTGTGGATTTCAGTGCTATGCATTTCAATGCAGACAGCCTTAGCTCAGGTTTCAAAATCCTAAGGCAACTTAATATCCTGACCCCACCTCCTCCAACTGCTTGTCAGCACCCACATTTTCTTTGAAGAAATTGGTGACTTTTATACTGTATGTTTCACAACTTAAAATATAAGAGATTAACACCGGGTACAAAATTGTTGGTTGATATATTTATATGGCAGGATAGGTTTTTTTTTTTTTCTTCATGCACTTTTGAATTACAAGGTTGTAGGCATTTGGTGATGGGATTTGTTTGAGAGGATGTCCTCAGTTCAAAATAATGTTTTGGAACATCTGTAGTAATAAATCAGTGACACACAAATATCATGTTTGTACATCTTTACTACATTTAGCTACTAGCTATGTCTTTGTCAAAAGTGTGATGCTGTATTTCATTATTATTTATATTCATTATTATTTATATTCATGAATTCAATTTGTGATTGATTTTCCTTAACTTTAATTTTCCTTCAACTTTTAAAACCCTCAATGTCGTTCTGACAGACATTACATTACATCAGTGCCTATATTTGCCGGTATCGCAGTTCACTGCTGTGTGCTTGGGAGTGTGGCCTGTGAGTTGACTGCACATGTTCGTGTCAATGGTTTTGTCTCCATCATCAGTTCTTCACACACAGACACCCAGACACACACAAAAGAATCAGCTTGGAAAGCAGGAGCTTAAGTTGTTACACTGGAAATTTATTTGGTGTCAGATTAAAAACAAGGCGGATCGAACTGGCCACAGATGCAGGAGAAGGATACTGACACAGGTTCTCCAGACAGCCATCGCCAACATGGCCCTAAGTGTGCGGTCAGTTAGAGCTACAGTATTCTATCCTGCGGACTGATCTGAACCTCTTCTTTTCTCAAACAAACAAGACAATTTCCAGCCAAACACGTAAGGTACACAGATATACAAATTTCTAAAGACAGCATGTACATTTTTTTTCCATATTTAACACAGTGCATACTTGAAGTGAGCTCTAACAAAGTACCCCTGATGTGTAAGATGTAGTTTTACCTGGTTGTACTTGAATGATTTTGTATTTAAATTACAGCAAATTTCCCAGGCTTTTCAACAGCTCTGCTGTGAATATGATGGCTTTTGAAAAGTCAGACCTTCATATTAAGTCTTATATCAGTGCACTTGTGGTTAGTTTACAGTACATCTGTGTGTACTTCAAGCCATTGTAGAGCCGATGATGACGATGGTGGATGCAGTAGGGAGTGTCTGCGTAGAGGTAACTGCTCTAATGCCTCAGGGATGATCGCAGAGAACATTAGAGCATTTCAGCCTTGGGGTTAAAATGGTACGGAATGATTGCCGAGCTCAAAGAAACAAACAGTAGGGAAACCCACAGAGGTGCAATACTGGCTATTCTCTCCAGCTCACAACCTCCACAAGGCATCCCTTGTAACCCTTTCTAAACCACAGAGGCTGGAGTGTGAGGAAGACAAGATGCACCGACGCACAGGTGATATACAAACACACACTTATACATACACAGTACAGTACAAAGGCCCTATGATCGTTTGCGAAGACGGCAGAAAGGACCTCCTCTGCAGCTAACGTGAGGAGGTTACGGTCTACCAGTCCAAGATGTTTTGAGATAAAGGGAGGGGAGGGGGCGTAAGATCTGAACGGAGTGTTGGATATGGATTGGTTATACTGGGAGAATTAAAAGGGGGTGTAGGAGTGGCTGTAGGTAAAGGGATGAATTGGGAGTCACTGCTGAGATGGAATCTGGGTTGTAAAGGAGGTCGGGGGGCAGCGGGGCAGCCAATCAGTGGGCACGATTCCAGCTCAGAGCGCGGATTTTCAAAGGGTGAGCTCCTTCTGCACACCCCATAGGGTCTCGGCACTCTTGACCACCTGCTCCTCCTCGCTCTTCTTCAGGGTCATGTGGACCACGTCTGTCAGGCCGCTGTTGCCCAACACGCAGGGAACGCTCAGGAAGACGTCCTCCTTCACACCATGCATGCCCTACCACAAGGAAGAAAGAGGGTTAGGGTAAGGTGGTACCTGGTTCTGTGGCAACAGAAAGTCTACATTGAGGACTTGATGATCACTGTTGACCTTAAGTTGTCAATGCTGTACTCCCTTGTGTTAATCACTATAACAGTTCAACAAAGGGCTGTGTTTCCTGCACATGGTTTGAGCCTATAGTCCTAGACAGAAGTTGAGCTTGAATTGGAGATGTCTTTCTATTGAAAGAAAAAAAATCTAGGACTAGGTGAAGTTCATGTATGGTGAACTAGGCCAAAATGTCTATCTGTGCAATTAAGGGCTCTGACTGAAATACTCTCCTGCACTAAGGCTGCCACCAGGTAACTCGTGGAACAGAGATGCGGTTGGAGACTCACCTTGACCAAGGTGG
Organism: Alosa sapidissima; assembly: GCF_018492685.1. NCBI lineage: Eukaryota > Metazoa > Chordata > Actinopteri > Clupeiformes > Clupeidae > Alosa > Alosa sapidissima. The sequence goes on from NC_055967.1 coordinate 29,768,278, forward strand.
AGACTGGGTGCACCTTGTGCAGGTTCTTGAGGATTGATTCCACCAAGTCAGCCACAGACATGCCAATGGCCCAGGAAGTGTAGCCCTTCAGTTTGATGACTTCATAGGCACTGCAGAGGGGAAGGAACAGCACAGGATTGAGTTTGTTACACAGATTTAGCTTTGGACTTCCTGCTCACCTTAAGTTTTTTTTGCGCAAGATCATTTCTCAACTAAGCCACACATGTAAGAAACCATTACAATGGCTGAACTTGTTCCCCAGTGACCTGTTTCATAAGCTTTATAGAAAGTACCAGCGTGTGCTCGACACTACAGACTACTTGGCTCAGAGCCTTCCCTTCCTACGCCTTTTCCGAATAATTGAACTAATAAGCCCCCCCCCATAGATATGAGAACTGCTTTATCAAGGACAAGATGCAGTGCTGTGCTAGACTAAACTAGATGTTGACGTCTGTGAATCATTAAACCCTTTAACCACTAGTCTACATTTCAGTCGCAACCATTCATTGAACCAATCTGCTGCTTATGTGGAATATCATGTGAAGGGTGAATTTCCACTGTTTTGCCCACCTGTCAACCACCATCTTGTGGACGCTCTTCCAGTCTTCCTTGTCCTTGTCTGTGCCCATGTCGGGGTTCAGGCCCTGGAGGGACACGCCTGCCACGTTCACCCCACTCCACACAGCCACTGCAGGAGAACAACAGGAGGGCATTAGCCCATTTGTAACAAACATCTTAGCACACCCTTGGCCTCACCCTTTTGACTTTCATACTATAAAATAATGCCCAGTCATAAAACTGTTATAAATGAAGACAGCCATCACGATAAGACAAGGTGTGACTGAGGTGAGTCGAGTGTGTAAGCAATGTCTCGCAAGGTTGGAGGAGTGAAGGCGTGTGAGTGTACGATTATGCTTGCGTGTGCAGTGCGTGGCAGTGAATGAGTGTAAGTGATTAAGCAACGAGTTTAGTGTGTCAAGTTTATTGTACAGGAAGCCTCTTGGCACTCACCACTGGAGTCACCATGCTCTCCAACGATCCAGCCATGAACGCTGGTGGGGCTGATCTTCAGCTTCTCGGCCATCAGGTGACGGAAGCGGGCAGAGTCCAGGTTGGTGCCGCTGCCGATCACACGGTGTTTGGGCAGCCCACTCAGCTTCCAGGCCACGTAGGTTAGAATGTCCACTGCAGGATGGAGAGAAGGGAACAGGCATCGCAGGTTATTATATGGATAGCCTGATAACTATCACATTATGTTAGATAGATAGATAGTGGATTATTAGAGTAGACAACACAAAATGACTTTCTCTCTCTTTCTTGTCCCCACACTTTTTCTTTCTCTCTTTCTCTCTCTCTCCATCTCTCCCTCTCTCTCTTTATCTGACACACACATTTGTTGTCACTCACCGGGGTTGGAGACGACCAGCATGATGCAGTTGGGGCTGTACTTGACGATGTTGGGGATGATGAACTTGAAGATGTTGACGTTCCTCTGCACCAGGTTCAGACGGCTCTCGCCCTCCTGCTGGCGAGCTCCCGCGGTGACCACGACCACCTTGGATCCGGCTGTCACACTGTAATCTGTGGCCCAGATCACACACACACACACACACATTAACACAAGTAATACATAACTCACACTACCTCTTGACAAATGTTGATTTGTGTTATGTTTGAAGTGTGATTTCTGGTTATGGTTTTGGAGTTATGATGTGTGCTTTGGAAGAATAGAATTAAGACCTCGTAGAGTTCCATGTCTCACCTTTGTCTCCCACAATCCTGTGTGTCTTCAGGAAGAGGCTTCCGTGCTGCAGGTCCATGACCTCACCCTTCAGCTTGTCCTCCATCACATCAACCAGGGCCAGCTCATCGCACAGGTCCTGTTCGCCAACACAGGAACACAGTCACTTTAACTGGGGTGAAGCTTCACCTCAAAACTCACTAAACTTTAAAGCCAGGACAAATCCCCCCTCTCCCTGTTTGGACAGCCGGAATTTTCCTGAAACCTCTATTTAAAGAAAAAGAAAAAAAAAACAAAGCCTAAGGGTCAAGCCAAGTTCTCTGCCTCTTGTGATGTCTTTGTGTGCCTTGTGACTTAAAAGACTCAGTGATTGTGCCCTGAAATTCCCGGGTCAGCTAAGTCCACAGATTTCCAAAAGGGCCTTGTGCAGGGCTCTGCAGATTCCTCTGCAGCCATGCATCAATGAGTGGTTTTCACAAGCTTCAGGAGGAGCAGGTAGAGCAGACAACGCCAGCGGCAAGTTACTTTGAAGGCGTTTTTCACAGCTAGCTCTTGGGTCCGAGCCATGTTGTCTGTTGGCTGGTCAAAGACCAAAGAGCTCACTTGTAATTCTCTTCCCATTCATGCCTGTCCAACTCCATCCATTAACTTTCAAAGATTATGAAGCATAATCGAGATACAATGATTATTCTGTTTTGCAACGATGCTCTTGTTTTGTCTTGAATTTAAAATCCAGCAACATCACTTTCCTTTACAGTGGTAACTGCACTCCATTCATTCTTTAATTTGTTTTTCAATTTTTTTTGACAGCTTCTTACACAAAAATGAATTCATCCCCCCCCCCCCCCCCCCCCCCGAGAAAACCACCTCTCTGCCACGGGTCTCACCTTCAGGAGGATGCTGACGGCGGAGGCCATGCCCACCATGCCAACACCCACCACGGTCACCTTATTCCTGGAGCCCACGGGCTCACCTTCCATAACATGTTTGATCAGCTTCTCCTTGGTAGACATATTCTGTCAGAGAGAGATAGAGAGAGAGACAGAAAGTAAATAGGGTATCTATAGTAACATAAAGGGATGAATGATACTAGCTGCAGCATGCATGGCATTCAATCCCACCCCTTAAAGGTGCAAACCAGCTATCGTCGACCCGGCTCTCTTGTAATACCATTTTGTACCACATGTGGTGCTGTGTTAAATACAATACAAGTCAATGTAAGAGTGCTCTATGGCTCTGTTCCAAGACAACCAGAAGCCTACAGGACTCACATAGCAGGTTTAAACACCAAATCTCCACTCATAACTGTGGGGAGGAATGACAAATGACAGTGATGTCTTCTCATTGTTGGTTAAATGTAGTGGTTTTAATTAGTAGTAATGATTCAGGCATAATAGTGTGCAAGTTCTACAAGCTCTATCTTCCTGATTTTTTTTTTTTCCAACAGACAGGAAGGAAGCCTGGTTGCACCATATCAGTGTAATGCAGCCGTGGAAATGTAAGTGAATTCTTATTCCCACATCTATGGATACAAATGTATGTGTTTACTAAAACATATGTCCGAGGCAAGCTGGCCCTCATACAACATCTGCTCCAGACTCAGTTAAGGATCATTATAGGGATGGAACTATTTTTACTTACTCTTCGAGTGCGGTCACTCAGGAAAGGTTAAGTGGCAGAGATACTATTTACATCTCGGCAGTCTCCCTGAGGATTGTGTGGACACAGGCACGTAGTTGAGTGGGCCTCAGGATTAATGCTGTGTAATTCCCCATAGGAACAGCCTCCTTAAGCCCCCTGGCCATGCATGACATCGTATAGCTATTAGGTTGCACTTCACTAGGTCGCCTCTCTTAAGATCTCCTGTACCATCATTCAAGCAACCAAATGCAGGGCGATTCTGACTTACAGTACCTTTTTGCATTAACTTTATTTGCATGTTTTTCAAAATGAAATTTGGGTTAGTCTAGCCTACAGCTCATCCTGGACTTTTGGTCGGGCCATTTCAGGTCTTGAATGCTTTTTGAATGCATTTCAGGAAAGAATGCTTTGCCTAAAGACTCAATTTCCTCTCTGCCAATCCCTTACACCAAGTAATTTCATTTAGTCATACTGTTACATGACTCACCCTTGGCTCAGATATTTGATGCCGACTTAAGTGTTCATTTATGTCTTTTTTTCCCTTTTTGTACAAACATGTAGTTTGTAAATGGTGGCAGTGTTTCGTCAATACATTATTATGAAAATCACAAAAGCCATATACTGCATTATAATGCATGGCCTTTGGTTAGAATATTGTCAGAATGACCAAAGTGGCTATCAAGCTTGCGTGCGTTTGTAGGAAGCATGAACTACAAATACCAAGTTACACTGCAATATGAAGGCTACATCAGTAGCTTACTACATCACGTACGCCAGACTACTCCCTTCGGAACCTTCGCTGCAGAGACGGACGATTTAACATGTGAACTGAGAACATGTATAGGCTCCCTTTTTATTGCACAACTATTGTGAGTACTACAACAAGAGGCCATAGATTCTTTTTTTGTGCCGGAAATTTTCGTTTTTCCGTATATTTGAGCATGCGAGGGATGCAACAGGAAATAAGGAGTAAACAACTGCATTTTGACATCACACAAGGAATCCAAAGTGTTCCAACATTACATCTTAAGCACTGTAACTCAGAAAAGTCATTCTAAAACTGAACTAAATCGAGTAAAAAAAATGTAAGAAAACAGGAACACGGGGGAAACACCAACAGGTTCCGGTGCGGTGTTGCTCAGCCTTACCGACATAGTGGACATTTGTATTAGTAGCCTACCACCGAGTCACATAACATAATTTACCTTCACACCAATGTATGGAAACATACAAGATCTAACTGCCAGTGCAAAAGAATGACACCACCCACCTAAACAATTCTCTTCCGCATCTAAGATTACGCAGTAGGCTAATTAGCAACCGACGGACAGACCATTTGAATTAGCCTACTATGTAGTTTTATGGCAATAATGTTTTCAGAAATATATTTTTTTATAGCAACAACCCTATTGCAGGACATGAAACGTGTCAAAGGATGAGCATCAGCAACAGTCAAAGCAATGGGCACGTTGAAAGCATCACGTAGGCAACACGACTCTTCCAAGTGGGTATCACACATCTATCTGGTCTTCCCAATATCGAATGCTATACGCACTGCCAGAGCCAGTGCTTGAAATGCATAAAATAAGTTTTTCTTACTTTTTTGAATGAGTGACTACCAAGCACACACAGCTCAACCTGTTACTGCCAAAGTTGGACATGATTAGGTTTGATAAAATATTAGAGTCTACTCTTACGCTGTAGGCTACCGCATATTCAATTTCTCCTCACCTCACAATAGCCTTGGACTTGAAGTGGAAAAGTACACAGATGGAATGTCTTCGACACGGATCCTTCGCGTAAGGCTGTGTAGAATAGGCTGCTGCGGCAGTGACAAGCGGGCGGGGCTGGTCGGTATTTAAACCGCACACGGACTGGCGGACGCGTGAGGATGGTCGTGTGGGCGTGGCACTGTGCATCTCGTGTTAAGTGTCACGTCGGCTCACTTAGTGCGTCACGATAGAACAGTGGCGGATGCGCTTTTCACGTTTTGAAGGTCTCACTGCCTACTGAATCACTGAGAAAGAACAAGTCATTTCCTTAAGGCTCTCTGTGGCATACCACTGCTGCCATGACATGGAGTGCTCCAGAAGATTGAATCATAATCAGTCTGATTTACTTGTAGGCCTAAACGAGTTTCCCATGCAGGGACTGACTAAGCTACCGACGCCTGTTGTGAAGTTATGTGGCTCTTTGTGTCACTCACTACACAGAATGAAAGAATGAAGATTTCATCTTTCTCATCATTTACATCTAACATGGTGTATGAGTGAGAATGAAATACCTGTTGAAAAAGAAAACCCCAGCTAAACAACAGCTTATGCTGGTCTAAGCCTTAGATGTTCTCATACCAGCACTTGCTGGTCTTTGATGGTTTAATTGCATGGGCCACCAGCTGGGCATGCTGGTATGACCATCTTATCAAGTGGGATATTCTGGTGTGACCGTTTTATCAAACTGGTCATGCAGAACCAGCTGCCAGAACTAGCTAGACCATCTGGTCAAACTAGCTAAACCATCAAATACCATGCAGAAACATACCTTGACAATATTGTTTTTTTTTAGCAGGGAACTAACTGGGAACTCCATCTTTCCATTTGATTTGACGTTCAGATGAACCACAATTGCAGCTTTATCTAAATGGCTGGTATATCATCCCTCTAGCCTTCGTGGCAGTTTACTTAAAAATGTATTTGATTAAATCTACCCCCCTCCCCCAGATCTTTAAAAGAAAGAAAATGTATATATATGTTTTGGGGGCTTTTCCTTTAATCGGACAGGACTGTGGAGAGAGTGACATGAAGCAAGTGGGAGGGACTGGGAATTGACCCGGGTTGGGCACGTGGACTTGAATAAGGTAAGGGTGCTGTCAACAGTTGCGCCACAGCGCCACCCCCAGACCGATTTGTATACCAAAATAACTATTGGCATTAGTGATATAGGGATGAGTGGAGTAAGTTGAGCCCTTGTTTAACTTTACAGTTTTTTCTGCTTAACTCTTCACACCTTCATAAAAATGGTGTTTTCGTATCTAACAGTAAACACAAGCCATCACAATAGTAAGCACACAATGTGCCAACAACACACTGATGGTATGAATAAAAAACACATCTGGCTTTTGCTTTCTCTGTGCACAAGGTAGACTATGTCAGTTTGAGGTCATACTTTTGTCATAGTTCTGTAAACATACAGGGATCCCAACTTCAAGTATTAGTGTTTATTTACACACATCAAAACAAACACAAGTGTGTTTTTCCAAGTCAAAACACAAAATAGCATTTCACTGAGACAAAACAAATCAGTCTACATCGGGTCGTCTCTCTCAAAATTCTGTCTACATCACATGCAATGTCCTAGTCCAAGGCACCGGGAAAAATATATTCTGGAATGACGTATCCAGGCCTGACATGTCAATATCCCCACATGTAGACTGTTTTTTTGTCTGTTTTTTCTCTTCTCACTCTTCCTGCTCACTCCATTGTACCCATTGTACATTACCTGTGGCTTATTTATAGTGCTTAGGCTGATTGCAAAGTGAACTAATTATCTAAAACAGTTTTCACATGAGAAAGTGTGCCAGAGAGTTGGCAAAATAGTGTAAATAATAGCCATTGTGCCTACAGTTGTGCAAAGTGTGTGTTACAAAATTGCAAACTGAGTGCAAAGCAGTGTTTGTGCTTTTAGTTTTGCGAACTCAGTGAGTGGTTTTGCCATTTGTGTGTAGAGTTTTGCAAAAAAAGCCATAGTTACAAAAAATGTGTTTAAGCATTCAGAAAAAACTGTAAGTCTAAAGCCAAGGAAATATGAGACAGCCAGGGATAAAACTAATGCATACAGTACAAGACAATTTCAGGATGTATCATCAGTTAAAACCGTCATAGTGTGCCTGGCTTTGGCACATTTCTCAGATCATAATGGTAATTATCAAAACTGTTTGTTCAAACTCCATATCATCTTATTACTTGTGCACATCATTGAAGCAGTTTCTCCCCATTTTGAACAAATAGCAATGCTTTTGTACATTTATGCAACTGATTCTGTATTTAAATGTCTGAAAATAGCATATTGGTCAAAATGCACTATACTGGTTTCCTGCTGAGTAGTCCTACCCCATAAAACATATTGGTGCTATTTCATTGCTTGTGTCATTGCATGCAAATGTGTTGAACTAGTCATAACTAGTTATCATAGTCTGTCTATCATATATAAATATATGTGACCTGACAGACAGGAACGTCAGGATGTATAGAAAGATGTACAGTGGTGCACAGGTCTGACCAAGGGGTGTTTTACTGTATATTGGTCATTTTTCATTTGCACAATGTTGTAAAAGCCTTTCTTTTCTTTAAAATGTCATATTACATACACTTTTGCTTTGAGACTGATTTTACCTGATACATCAAGAACATACTTAAATTGGCAAAAATATTTGTTTGTGCATGTGGAAAAATGTGTTACATTATCACACAGTTCTTCCTTCTGCATGTAAGATAAAAAAAAATTGACTGAGCAAATGAAATATAGGTTTGAATGAGAAAAATGTGAATGGTCTCCACTGGATCAACATACCCCAATTTATGTTCCACCCTCACCATCCCATGTACTTCTCGTGTACATTCAGCATCATAGAGAAAATAGTCTACCTTCACAAGCCCTGCAGCTCCCAACAGGACAGGGCGATGTTTCCCCAATAATAGTCCCTGAGTCACCATTGACCTGATTGGTCGGTGGACCACGAAGAGGAGAACCTTCAGGGATGGGCAGAAAGAATTATTCAGGAGTGTGCAGCCAGAGTTGAAAGCAAAACTGAGGAAAGGAAAGGATACATACATATGAAATCCATCCTTTCATCCACCCACCCATCCATCCAACTTACTTTTTGTGTGACTGGAGAGAACAACATTCTCGCTTGCTTTGTGAAACTGTCAGATCTGAATATATAGACTTAGTTCTTTATATACCTTCACACCATCAACTGGGTGTGCTCCAATCTGATAAGATAACATGCTATTGTTTGTGAAGGAACCACCAACATCTGCTAATCATTACTTGACTCCTAGAAGACTTCACACTCTTGTCTTTCCATGACACATCAATAATTATACTTGAGGAGGAATAATCCTCTCTTGAGCCATCGTCGACTGTATGTGAAAGTTGTGAATTCTGAAATACCAATTGAAAAAAGCAGAAGCACAAATTGGTCATTATTTCTGAGAAATTACGCACTGCCTCTGCGCAGGCGCCCTTCATCTCTTGTAGCATTTGGTCAGTGATTATTTTTCCATACCAGTGCACAGATTTATGTTCATATGATTATAATTAATTTGTTCAACCCTCAACGGCATGAGAATGGCACACATAATGAGATAAACAGTATTATTAGACAGATCACCCCACGTGGTCATGAATTTGTACAATGGGATCTGGGAAAACCCATCACATGGCGAAATCAAAAATCCTTAATTTCTGCTCTGTTTCAACCCTCTCTGGTGAAATTTCACCAACTTAAGATTCTGATACCATTCTAGCAACACCCTGGATCTCCTGAATACCATCCTTGCAAAATCCTGGATACCCAGTATGTTGAAAATTGTAGCCTGACAATTTGCTCTGCAGGTCTGCCTGGAAAGGACCCCATTGATGCCATTTCTGCCTATTTTATGACTTCCAGGGGCGTAACAAGCAGTGAAATTAAACCTTGAACATTGCAGTGTAACTTCAGTGAAAATTTACCCCAGGGTTTTTTTCTGCATTAAAACACATCAAATAAGCTGTGGAGCAGGGGCACAGCTACCCATATTTTGAGGGATATGCAACAACAAATTGGCGCCCCCCCACCCCCCCAAAAAACACAAACAACTAGTAAAAGTAAAACAAAAGGCCAATAATGTATTACATATTATTATTTTTTTTAAATTCTGCCGATTTGAACTTGAAGTATTGTTACAGTAAATGTCGCATTGTCACTTTAAGAGAGTCTAAACGGTTCTCATAACGTCCTTTTGCTCACAAATGATGAGGCTGATTCAACTCTAGCTTTTGTTTGCGCCACATTGACAGCACAATATTAAGTTATTACAAGGAGTCTTCATTGTTAGGAAATGGAATCATGTAATGAGTTGTTGCTAGTGTGACATTTCTGTTAGCAGTTTGCCATTAAAAGTGCAGTATGAGCATGGTAGCCACCTTGCTATCTGAATGGAATATAGGCTGTTTCAATCGGCATATGCTTAGCTAGTTAGTCTGGTAACATGAATAACATGAACATGAAATGTGTGCTTCCAAACACACGTCACACTTTAAATCCTACCTGTTGCTTTTCACCATCCACTTATTTAACTACTGTCGCATCCCTTGACATGCCATCTAATTTTCCCTTTCTTTTTCTATTTTAGCTCCCAACAGCTTTTTTGCTTTATCCATCTTTTTACATAGACGAAAACTCACTACTCATACCTGCTCACTCAGCGCTCACGGCGCCCCCACTCCCTCTTCTATGTCAAAATTCTATGATAGAATCTTATGAGATAGGGCGCCTACTCTAGCCTGTTAGTCCTCTAAAATGTTATTTAACATTGAGGAAATGCAGAAATGATTTAGAAACGTACAACAGTAGCTACATATAGAATACACCAAATATATTATTATTATTATTATTATTATTATTATTATTATTATTATTAATAATAATTTTACCATCGCTTTGGCGCCCCCATGGTTCTGCGCCCCTATGCGCAGCATATAGCGCATATACCCACTTTATGCGCCACTGCTGTGGAGACAGTATTTTTCGTTGATTAAAGGAGAATTCCAGTGTGATATTGACCTAAAGTGTATTGAAACATGATACCGAGTGTGAACGTATGTCTCATAGCCCATCTCGGCTTGTCCCCTGCACTCCAAAATCTGGTGCTAGTTAACCGATGCTACCAACAGCTTTTTCAATAGTGGTGCTTCGGCATCGGGGTAGCCATGCAAATAAATCACTGTTTTACACCCATTTACGAGGCTCAATGTATCTCCACACTTCATTGGTAGACTTCCGAGGGCCCTGACATTTAAAACGAGACATTGAGAACTTTGAAAAAGCACTGGTAGTTTACTTACAAGACGATTTATACAGACAATAATTCAGTGGAAATGCATGGATTCCAGTTGCTGCTACTGGAAGAAACTGGAATCCATGCATTTCCACTGAATTCTTTTTGGAATCTGATCCCTTATCATACCTGTTAATTCTTACTTGTTGCTCGACTTATCGTGACTAAATTCAAGATGGCTGCAAACACTAAACTTCGTGAAGATACTGTCTGTATAAATCATCTTGTAAGTAAACTACCAGTGCTTTTTCAAAGTTCTCAATGTCTTGTTTTAAATGTCAGGGCCCTCGGAAGTCTACCAATGAAGTGTGGAGATACATTGAGCCTCGTAAATGGGTGTAAAACAGTGATTTATTTGCATGGCTAGCCCATGCCGAAGCACCACTATTGAAAAAGCTGTTGGTAGCATCGGCTAACTAGCGCCAGATTTTGGAGTGCAGGGGACAAGCCGAGATGGGCTATGAGACATACGTTCACACTCGGTATCATGTTTCAATACACTTTAGGTCAATATCACACCGGAATTCTCCTTTAACCACTACTGAGTTTGCTCCGGTATATGAGCAAACAGTGGATTAGCTAAGGGCCATGAGCGAAACGCTTCCCAAATAGCATTTTTTAACCAGTAATATTGTTCAAAACAGCATCAAACCTCATCAGTAGCTTGCTCAGGGTCCCTACACATAAAACCACCAACAACGTAGTTAGTGAACCCAGAGTTTATTACAGAAGACTGTTACTGTAAGAACACTTAACAACTGTCCCCCTACCAGCTCCTCCAACCCCAGCACGGAGAATAGATTAACTAAACGTGACAGTAACTAATCCTTGTGATACTGGGTTGGATCTATTCATGATCTAGACTTGCTATTTGGTCACAGTTGTGATTTATCTTTATTGTATGCACAATTTGCATAAGGATGAAGCCTGGAGACCAGACAAATGGCCTCCCTCCAACTCAAGCTGATTTCCAAAATCACTGAAATCCCAGGAACCAATCACAACCAATTATTTGGCAGGCTTTATTACAATGACAGGTAGTTGACAACACTTTTATACAAAACCAATAGGCCTTTTCACACTGCCAAAATCGCCGCGATTTTATGTAGGTACCAGAAGCCCCCTTTACTACCAAGCCCCCTAGACATTTTGCGAGTTTTTTCGTTCCAGCACCAGTGTGAATGGGTCAAGGCGGAAAGGGGAATCTGGGCGGGCATTTCGATGCTATGTCCAGCCCACCACAGGAGATTGCAAATAAATCTAACTGATCAAAAGCAGCAATAGCAGAGACAGCACATTATGTCAATCTTTAAATTCACAAAGTCTCCAGTCATTTAATGCCTGCTAGAGTTGACTGTAGCTCGGAATGCAATCGGTTGCCATAATAGGCTATCCTAAAATCCAGCTATAAAACAAAGCATGAACTCGTGAGCGTCTGTCTACCCTATGTATACCCTCTGATTGTAATGCTTACAGATATCTAGGCGATATTTGTAACATTTATTTTGTATTTGGCCTGTTATAAAATCATGTAGGCCTATTGAACAATTTAAACACATTGTGAACCCCAAAGTTGGAATGCTTTACACCTTTGTGTTCGGTAAGATCTGCTGTTTATTCTGATATAGATAGATAGATAGATAGATAGATAGATACTTCTATCAGAATAAACAGCAGACCTTACCGAACACAAAGGTGTAAAGCATTCCATACATGATATATGGTTTGTCATGTGTTGAGGGAAAGTTCGCGAAGTATTCCACCAAGATTAATTGGTAGGGAGACGGGCGCAGCAAATATGATTAAATTAATTTCTCGCGAACCGTTTACCACAACAACTAACCACTAACATCGTTTAAAAGCTGAGAAAAGCTCTTTCATGTGATACATGTGATGTCTGTGATGAATAGGTACTTCGCAAGTAGCCTAGTTCAGCAAATTTGGGTGGGACAGAAATACCTTTACAGAGCAGCAGCTCTGGCCATATCGGCTCTGGCTCACATGATGTACATTGATTTAAATGCATTATTGCTTCACTACCCAACACGCGAACAAGAAAGAGAAGAAAAAAGAAACCAATGAGCTTATGTCGCGATTTCCGATAGGCCTAGACCTAGAGAAAAGACAGCTATGGTAACCTAACAATTACTACTTGCTTTGCCTACACTGCTGTTTGGTTGTCCCAAACTTTGAGTGATCCATAGGCTACTTGCATTAACTGAATCTTATCAACCCGAACTGCGATGTTCCAAACAGAGTGACAGGATGCAATGCCTAATAATCTCACTGCCTTCGGCATAACTGCTAACAGTGTGCCTAGGCCTACTGTTAAACACCTGAAAAATATTAAGCTGCTGTTTTCTTTTCATGACGAGCACTAGGCCTACGCTTGAATGATTTATGACTGAATGGAACGTTGCGTTTTTAAGCGCAAAAACTGCTTATGTCGTGTGACAAAGTTTACACCAATCATCTTCTAATGTATCCTGTTAAGATGTCCATTCTCTTTGCCCTAGGCTATCATTTGTGCGCGAAGCATGTTTCAATTAAAACAGTGGCCTACACAAGCTATTTTGTATTGTTGTAATATTGAATGATTTCATGAATAAATTGTACGCACAGGCGCCACTGACCAAGGCCACAGTCTGCTGTGAACCTCTGATTTTCAAAGGGGAATCACAGGCAACTCTTCTCTTCAATTCCCCTTCCAAATGACTTTTTATTGTCTGAAGACATCTATAGAATCTAACATTCTAAGCAACAGCAAAGCAAATGCAAGCTAACCAAAGTGCAGTCGGTTCTCCCGCCATGGTTTTGGAAATCACACACCTGCTGCATCTGAAGGCCCACGCATAATAAGGCCTACGACTATCACTCTACACGCCCCCTGTTGCACGTCACATTTTAATTTGCTAGCTGATCCTGCCTCCTGGCTCCCCAAAATGCCGCAACATGTGAACAGATCAGCAGGCCGGCACATTTTCACCTCGTTTTCAGACACACGTTGCGGCAAAAATACGTCTCCTCTTCCCGCAAATTTAGCGTGATCTCTGTGTGAAAAGTCCTAATGATGTGGATTTGTATTTTCTTTGAAAAAGATTAAATGCACTTCAAAACCTTTGTGAAAGAAAAATGTGTTTGCTATAAGTTTGCTTGTTTAAGCTTGCTTAAGTTTAATTGGTTAGACTGGTTACACCCCTTAGAAACTTAGAGGTTCATGCCAATTCTTAATTGAGTGTCAGCCAGCCTGATAAAGATGTGTCGTCTGAAATAATTGACATGTTTTCGTAACCTCTGAAGATAAGCACAGCTGTAAATAGACGCAAAAAACTCTTATAGAGGACATATTATCTGATAAAAATGATAAAAAAGAGCAAAGTCTGTCTGATGACCAGCTGTTAGAACAGATAGAGAACGCTACATGCAGCATATCGCATATCGATTTGCTTATAGTCGGACTCAGATATTAACTTTATACTCACTTGGCCTATATTTGTAAGGGCAGAGTCCATGTTTTTCATCTGTGGTTTAAATTATTTTCTGTAATTAATTAATAATTAATTAGGAACATAGGTCCAATTTCAGCACTGTATGAAATGTTGGCGCTAAAGTTTAAGCCCAGGTGGTAATAAAGAATTACTTAAACATTATTTCTAGTATATCCGTGTTTACAAATCCATACTGGTTGTGATTATTTTGTGCATATATTATGTCGTTATGTAATATAATTAAATAGATATTGTACAGCCAGGGTGCTTAATCATAGTAAATACCTCCTTTGAAAGTTACATTCTGTTCAATATGTCATACCCTATTGTTCATATTTAGTCATTAATAAAGGTTTTAATAAAAAGGAAACATCCATATTTCCCAACCATACATACCTAAGGCTGAGAAATAGTGCCCCTTGCAGAAGATGTAGTTTCTGAATCTATGGGGTTGCTCTGCCACCTGGTGGCCTCCAATAATCCTGCCGTTCACGTTGAAGTTCTCCCTCTTACAGTTTTTTCTGATTGCTCTGATTAAGTAAGCACATTTTTGTTTGTAACTATGGTTTTCTCTCACCATCTCTACACACAAATAGGAAAACCTTACACCCAATCAGCAAAACATTGTAGTTTTCTTGCAAAAGCTAACACACCTTGCTTCACACCTTTGTAAAAATTGTGTTTTCGTATCCAACAGTAAACACAAGCCATCACAATAATACATTTTTTTCTGAATGCTTAAACACAACCGTGATTCTTATAGCACAATTTCTAAAACTATTAATACTTATAGCAAAACCACTCACTGAGTTCGCAAAACTAAAATCACAAACACTGCTTTGCACTCAGTTTGCAATTTTGTAACACACACTTTGCACAACTGTAGGCACAATTCACTGCACAGCAGTCTTTTTGCGGAACTGTAAACACAACTCATGCTTTACACTCAATTTCCAAATGATCAACACACTCCTAGCAAATCTATACACATGTATGGATATTATTTTCACTATTTTGCCAACTCTCTGACACACTTTCTTGTGTGAAAACTGTTTTAGATAATTAGTTCACTTTGCAATCAGCCTATGCACTATAAATAAGCCACAGGTAATGTACAATGGGTACAATGGAGGGAGCCAATTTGAAATGTCTTAAAATGTCTTGTGTTATCTGTGGCATATCTTAGTCTGATTTACACAATAATCACAATCATCCAGTGGAATGGATGAAAAACAGCCAACCATGCTTAAATGAGAAGCCTTTAACCACATTGATCTCAATAAAAATGTCAAGTTTTTTGCCTGAAATGGCACTGTCCCTTTTTACAAGGGCATTGTTCCCACCTCTTTTGGGGCCTACCATCAAATGTTGGACCCAGAGCCATATAAAGGTGTGTATATGGCTCTGGTTGGACCTATATAGAAATCTGAGAACCTCTAGTTTTCGTAGGAAACAGTCAAAATAACTGTGTGATGTACTCACACAGAGTTACAGAGGCTAGAATATAGTTTTTTCTTTCTGCCGGATTACAAGCATCTCTGAACTGACCACATTTCAGCCTAGGTAACTTGATATCTCTTAGAAACATAACTGAGCCCTAGCACCAGGTCTTGTGAAGCTGTGTGCAAAAGTAGATCAATATAGAATGAAAATATGAGTGCTTTAGACTTTTTTTGTTATCCAAAATGCATACTGACAATCAAATGCTTACTGCACATGAACCCCTTTGTGTAGAAGCATAATCCTGGTCTCAAATGAAAGGTAACACATTGAGGTTTCTTGTGGATTATTTAGATTGTGTGTCAGGTGTTCTGATATAGACTGACTACACAAAATATGGGATAATTACAAAAAAGTCTCTATTTTTGCATTTACTTTGTTGGTTCAATGAGTGTGTATGAGATAGACTATACATCTGTACAATTAATATTGGATAATACAACATGAAGATTCAATTTCTATGGATTCTTGTGAATATTTCAGTACCCAATATGTTGCATCTACTTATGGTGCTGCAGCTACACTGCAGCCAGAAGTCAGGGTAGCACCAAAAGCGGAGGAGGGGGAGGGGGGCATTTTGGATCAAATTTAATTGAGACATAATAAGATTAATCTAAGAATGTAAAGCACCATACAGATTGTACATGAAAGAAGTTGTCATTTTTGGATTCCGAAGAGTCAAAGCTTTGAAATGGTGTAAAACATTACTATGCTACATAGCAATATGGTGCATACAATTGATTTAGAATGTTGGGGGGAGGTGTGGGCGGTAACCGTCCCACTGAAGATTATTTAAGAGATCTCTGTTTCATTGGCTGTTCTGAAAGTGCTTAGGCTGCTGTCGAGAAAACATCCTTTAAGCAGCCAAGTGAGCTTTGAACATTGCCCCCTTGGCAGAAAGTTAAACGCAGCGCTGTCACCCAGGAGCAGCATATCTAATTACTGTAATCAATTTCAGCATGAACACTACATGGGCATGTGAGGGAAAACACATTGGCTGCCACAGCCCTCTCGTTAGTTCGTTAGCATTCTTCTCACACTGATAGATGAATGCATTTGACTGATAAATGGGAGTCTATTACACGTGTATGTGTTTAGCTGTATATCACTTTGAGTGGTTTAAGTTAAGTTGCGGATGGAACAGCTGTATAGCGAACCTTCTGCCTGGGAGCAGTGGCGTCTGTAGGGAGGGGACAGGGAAATCTTTATTCTCTCTCCTCAGTTAGATACTCACACACTCCCTGACTCCTGTCTCAACAGGACAACTACATAGAGAAGCCAGAGAACCCTTTCTGCACCTGCACTCAAGCACTCAAATGGTCTGTTGAAACTGCTACTCCAATACTTAGCATGAAACGAACAAACACAGTTTAAGCGAAAGTATAAACTGAGTATGGCAATCTTCGTTCTAACACACTATCAATATTATCACTCAACCAGAACTTTTGCCATCTGCCATCACAGCCATACTGCATGCATACTAATCTTTACAGTGTATGATACTAATTGAGTATTGTCCTTTTAAACATGCTTTGCTCACTCAACTTAAAAAAAATACTCTTCCACACTCATCTCAACAGTCTCCCCAATCAGATCTAATACTGACATTTTCACCAAATGTTATATTGCATGTATAAGTACATGTTTCTATTACCATATATGGTTAAATCAAAACAGTCTTAGTGAAGCTGTTGCACATTCATATTGAGGAAAAATGTGTGCGGAATCACTGTAGTGTTGCTTGTTGATAGACATGAGATTAGATTGGCTATTCTCAACATAAACCAGGATGTGAAAGCTACTGATAAACGAGCTTAATTTCTCCACGCTGGTTGCTTTAAAAGGTGCAGATAAGCAAAACCTATCACATTGATAAGAAACACACACAAAAAAATAAAAAGAGAGAGCCGTATTTGCAGGATATCTGCTGCGGAGCCCAAATAATAATAATAATAAAATAACAAGCCCCAGTGGTGCAGCATTAGCCGTGTTAAATGCAGTAATAATAGCCTAATCAAGACCAATTACACTCCAGAGGATTGGACTAGAAGTCATGCCATGCTAGGTCTGTGCTTGACGTGTGTTGTGTGTGTGTGTGTGTGTGTGTGTGTGTGTGTGTGTGTGTGTGTGTGTGTGTGGGTGTGTGTGTGTGTGTGTGTTTGTGTGCGTGTGTGTTTGTGCGTGTCTGTCTGTGTGTGTGTGTGTGTGTGTGTGTGCGTGCGTGCGTGCGTGCGTGCATGCGTGTGTGTGTGTGTGTGTGTGTGTGCGTGTGTGCGTGCGTGCGTGCGTGCGTGCGTGCCTGTGTGTGTGTGTGTGTCTGGGTGGAGGTCTGTGTATCGTCTCTAGCCACAGGGACACCCTCCTCCATCTTCAACCCAACTACCCATGCCCTTAATTCCCTTATGGGGCCCTTCCCCTTTAATCACCTGTGCAATCAGCAGCCCATTCCCCAGCGCTAATCAGGTGCTAATTGAAAG
>NC_055967.1:29791224-29806224 GCF_018492685.1 Alosa sapidissima
CGCCGGTGTCAGCGGGGATGGAGATGTCAGCGGTAATGCATCTGGTCCCAGCCGCACGCGTCCAGACAGCCCCAACCCCATCCAACCCAACCCCAACTCAAACCTTCCCAGTTCACCCCAAGCCCAGCCCAGCCCTGCCCAGACCCCCCTGCACTGCGTCTCTACTCTCCACATCTGTCGCCTCCTCCCCTTTCCCATCTCACCCTCTTCACTCTTTCCTTCTCATCCATCTTTGTCTCTCTCTTTCTCTGTTTTTCTCCCTCTCTCTCTCTCTCTCTCCCTCCCTCTCTCTCTCTTTCTCTCTCTCTCTCTCTCTCTCTCTCTCTCTGTATCTCTCCCTGTTTGCTTTTCCCCTCCTTCTACTTGTCCCAAAGACAAAGGGCTGCATATTACCGCTGCTCTCCCATCGCTTTTATATTCATCTATTTCTTCCGCCCCCCATTCTCCTTCGCTTTGCTCTTGTTTACTAAATCTCACTTAAGAGAGAAATATTAGTGTGTTAATGTGGTGTGGTGTGGCTTAATGGACTGAATATGAATGCTGATTTATTATTCTTTAACCTAACAGCTATTGGTGTGTAGACTTATATAGACGTATATATAATAAGTATATATACTCTTTTGATCCCGTGTGGGAAATTTGGTCTCTGCATTTATCCCAATCTGTGAATTAGTGAAACACACTCAGCAGACTTCTGGTATTATAAAATATTATAGTGGTTGGCACTTTATTTAGCTACAATCCAACAACAATCCCTAATTCAACTACCTGATAATGAACCATGAGCATATGGTCCTGACCCTAATTCTGTATTCCTCACTATGAGCAAATTACTTTCATTATTAATTAATTAATAAATTGGGCTTTAAAACAAACAGCAAGATGAGATGATGTAATAAGGTTGTCTAACCAAAGCTCCAAGTACAAAACAGTTGTTTATTAGAGTTAATCTATGCTCTACGTAGCACATGACACAACTACAAAGGCTATAGGAATACCCCATGTAGCACAGAATGATCTGGGTGCCTTTGAAAGCATCCAGCTGAGTATTTTGTATCCCTGCCTCAGAAAGATTTAGATTTAGATTCATGGACAATATATCATGGATGAGTGGCCCATTTAAAACCCTCCTTCCCATAATAGAGTGTGTGGCCTACATTTACGAGAGAGTGTGATCCTCCTTCAATTGATTTTTATTTGCGCTGCCTGCAGCGGAGGTGACAGGACCTTGACTGGCCCTCGCTGTACTAAAAGTCAAGTTATTAGCCTGGTCTTTTCTCCCTGGCCAGGGCGGGAGTTTGCGCTTGTCATTGCCTGCCACAGACTCCCTCCTCGGGGACTGTAGGGCCAGACGATGTCTGTTAGCTACTCTACCACAAAAGACTCTTGTAAAAAGAGGCTGACAAACTACACCATGTGGAAAATACTGGATAGATTTTGTTTTTACAAGTTGAACATTTTTATCTTTTTTTTTGCTGATGTCTGTTATATCTTTTATTAGCCAAACAAACAACTGCTGAAATTCACTTGCACTACCAATCCATCCTCTGTACAGGATGTTTAAGTTAATGAACTATAACTAATACTTAATAATAATTCAAGTAACAATTAGGTATAAAAATCCAAAAACTGGACGATCTGAGAAATGAGATACCAAGCGGTTTTTCACATAGATCTCTGTTCCTCGAGGTCACTGAGCGTGTCCATGTTCATGCCCCAACAGAGTGTAGCACTGTTGCTGCTGTAGCTGTTGGCTGCAGCAATTTGAGCTGGGTAGTACCGATTTTTTCGTAGCAACAGTTTTTTATTTGTACCATCAGTACTCGGTGACCTTGAGAAACAGAGATCTATGTGAAAAATCGCCGGAATTATCCTTTAATGTCATAACAGCATGGGACTATGAGGCAATGGAACTGTGGTACTGATGACTCACAGCCCACACAAAAAAATCAGCTCATTTCACTCGGCTATGTTAAATCCAAGGCCTGTAGGCATCCTTGAAAAAGGCCCTCAAAACTCACCTCTTCGAACTTGCTTTTTCCTGTTTTCCCAGATTTTCCCAACTTTTCCTTTTCTTTTTCCCATTTCCCACCTCTCTAGCTTTGTCCTCTGCTTTGTCCATGCACCTGTGTGTTTTCTTTTCTCTGTTTATGTAACCTTGCCTATGTACCTTCTCTGTTTGTTTGTACCCATGTATAAAACTGTAAAGCGTCTTTGAGTGTCTAAAAAATACATGTATTATTATTATTATTATTATTATTATTGTTATTATTATTATTATTAATATTATTATTATTATAGCGAGGAGAGGATGCTCAGATAAACCCACTCCTCATCTCCAAACCTTCATAAGACGGTCTATTTTTTGCCTAGACACACAGGGCAAAGCCTGCGAAGATGAGGGAGGACGGGGGAGGCAGGAGGCAGGAGGCAGGCCCATTGGGTGGAGGGATGGAGAAATATGGAGGAGAGGAAGGGAGAAAAGGAGGGAGTCACTGTAATGAGAGTCGAGGATATGGCAGGAGGAAGTGAGGGAACAGGAGAGGATGATAGAAGAAAAGGTAGGAGATGACAGGTGAGAGTCAAGGACTTAAGAAGAAAGAGAGAGAGAGAGAGAGGGAGAGAAAGAGGTGAAGGAAGAGAGAAAGCACAGAGAAAAGGCACACATAACACAGAGAAAGATAAGTGGAGTAGAGGTAAGAGGAGAGGGAAAAGAGAGTGAGAATGAGAGTGGTGGACACAAAAGATAGTGAGAGTGAGAAGAGAGAGGAGAAGAGAGATGTGGAGAGCCAAAGACGAGAGATTAGGGGTGCAGTGTGTGTGCAGTCAGAATTGTCCACAAGCACTGGGCCAAATAGGAACAACAACAACAACAACAACACACACACACACACACACACACACACACACACACACACACACACACACACACACACACACACACACACACACAGACACACACAAGAGCAAGCAGTGATTTGTGAAGCTCGCAGTGAATAATTATGGTGCTTTGGTTAATGTAATTGTGGCCGTTGTGATGTGCCGAATCCTCACCGCTGCATCCCGCATTAGTGGGCCCTGTAATTATTTGGGCACAGTAAACTTAATTATCCTACCAGTGCACTGTTTTTCAATTTGATTGCCAACAATTTGCATCTTATATGGCAATTACATACTACATAATAACCTGGCCATAACTGGAGATTAAACACTTGAATTGAACGCAGTGCACCCTCAATATGTTGCCCTCATCTTCCCTTAGCGATTCTTCAGAACTCTCTTTACCCAATTCTTGATTCGCCTCCCCATTGGGAATGGTGCCTAAATGGAGTAGAGTGGAAAAACACTCAGTGACTAGAGTTGCTTTTGCTGTTCCTGCTAAGCTTTCCGCTGCTTTTGCTGTGGCAAGTAGCGTTACCTGTTTTGGCCATTTCCAGCCACATAGCCAACAGCCGGCACTTTGGGGGACATTTCCGCTGCCAACCCTAGGCATTTAGGTTGGCCTCCAGCTCTCTAGCCTTTCAGCCGTGGATTCAGCAGGGGACCTGCATTACGGGGGGGGGGGGAAACATTTCTAACAGCCCATTTTTGGGGGATTGAGGTGTAAAAGCACTACAGATAATTGCATTCCATTACCTCTCTTTCTCTCTCTCTTTTTCTCTCTCCGCACCCCATCTCTCCATCCCAACTGCTCTCTCTTGTTCCCTCTCTTTCTCCCTATCCTCCCCATGCATCACCTTCTACCCTCTATCCACGCATGAACAGCCAAATGCTCAAAACAGCACATAGAGGGCATGCATGTGGCTTCACAGGGGCTGGCGTGGCACAGGCACAGGCTGGTGATGAATGGCAGCAGCAGGGAATGAACCAGCTTAATGGGGAAAATGGCACTGTGATGCGCCATCCGTTATTCCGAGGAAAATAACTATCCCCTCAGTTTGATGCAAAATGGTGTGCTGAGATGCCACATTTTTTTGCACATGCTTTCCCCCCCTACAGAAGTAATGCCATACACAATGAGATCTGGGTGGCTTGGTGAATGATCTATTGTGATCTATAGACCCTTTCAAGAGAGTTCCATTATCAGCATCATTGTTGGCCCCAGAAGGCTTCCGTTTTAACATTCCATATGTTATCTTAATGCAGAGGAAGTAGATTGGGAACCAAATAGAACGTTCAAGCATTGTTTTTGTTTTTATTGTTGAAAGGGTCTATAGTGAATCCCTATTAGATGCTTTGTAGCATTACAGTGTCTATTTAGGGGAAAGGGTGGGGGTCTCCAAGCAGCACAGGTCTTTTCCAAATACACCCTACACACCATCTGCCATCACCACCTCTTCAAGCCTCCAGAAGGGGGCAGTAGAACAGTACCATCAGCTCTTTCTGCCCCACTGGACACACCACAGGTCTTCTCAGTAGTGTGCAATTCCCAAAGCAACCTCTGCACATTGAATACTGACTATGTGCTTTTGTTTGTCTGCCTGTACATGTTCTGTATTTCCTTTGTGTTGGCTGTGACATAATTTAGATCAAATTGTACAGGTAATTCTCTCTCTCTCTCTCTCTCTGTGTGTGTGTGTGTGTGTGTGTGTGTTTGTGTGTGTGTATGTGTGTGTGTGCACAATTTTCAAAACCCAGTCTCTATTTTCTACTGTACCCATCTTTTGGTTCTTTGTGGTCATTAATTGCCTTGGGTTAAACAGCTTTGAGAGCTATAGATTAAGATTACACTTACAACTTGCGTACAACTACAGTAGAGAGTGGTGCTCAAAGCTCTGGTGTTCTCCTCTCAGTTTTGCCCCACTTCAGTAGAGAGACCCGGGATCAAGGGTGGGAGGGGTTTCTTCTGGGTGGAGCGTAAACAAAGGCCTCCCTGTCACACCTCTCCTTTATATTCAACTCCAACGACACCTCCTCTCTTTGAAAGCCATCTTGCTCTTGTTTTTCCTTTTCATGACTGCTCAATTGCCATTGTGTATAGAAGAATAATGACACACAAGCACCTGGATCCTCTTTCCCTTTCTCTCACGGCCCTGTTGTCGGCTTCTGTGTGCACTCCTTTAGTTTAGAATTCAGTCCTTTGTGCCAACTCTCCTCTCTTTCACCCACTCCCTCTCCCTACCTTCTTCTATCTTATACCCACTCCCTCTCTCCATCCCTCCTTCTCTCTTTCACCCACTTCCTCTCTCCATCCCTCCTTCTCTCTTTCACCCACTTCCTCTCTCCATCCCTCTTTCTCTCTTTCACCCACTTCCTCTCTCCATCCCTCCTTCTCTCTTTCACCCACTCCCTCTCTCCTTCCCTCCTTCTCTCTTTCACCCACTCCCTCTCTCTCTCCCTCCCTCTGCTCCATGTTTCTCCCCTCTTTTGTCTCTCCTTTCTCTCTATGGTGGAGAGGAGGTGACAGGCGACGTGTCTCCAGTGTCACCTCATCCTCTGGCTCCTAAACGCTCACAGATGGAGCTTAATCGCCTCCTTAGTTTTCCTTGGACGCTTTGATTAATCAGTGTCGCCTGACAGTGGAGGGCGGAAGCTCGCCGCACCACACGCGCTCGCAACTTCCTGCCCGCGTTCGCTATGCTTCAACCATAACCTTTGAGACCCTCACGGCAGCCGCTGCCCAGCGACATCATCCAACTGCCCAATGTGACCTTGGGCTGGTTACAACTCATGAGACTTCATTTCATTACCGTGTGTTTGAGTCATGGGTGTTCCACCATGAGAAGTTTCATGTGGAATAGGGTATTGAATTGGATGAACAGCCTTTCTACTTTGATGAATTCCTTAATGGTGAAAGGAATTTGAGAGGTACTCTGTTTCAACTCCACTCGGCCAACATAGAGGGGTTGGTAAAACTGGTGACATATTTCTGGACATTTCCTTGACTTTTCCTTTTTGTTCCGTTTACAAGCCCAGTGATTTACATTCACTCATTACCCTGTAGCCCAGTCCATTACCACATTACTAAACTATAGTGACCTTGCTGTAGAACTTTATTCTGACTCCTGATCCTAAAATCAGCCTCGGCCCCAATCACAAGGCCTTCGAGTTTCAATGACTTTTAATACCAGCTATGATAAAAATTCAAATGACATTTATCAGTTGCAGTAAAGTCAAACTCCCCAAACGTGAACTTTAGGCGGTTGCACAGAGGAGAAGACCATACCATCTTATCTCCAGAGGAGCTCCTAGTGTAGCTGATAAGAAGCGCTGATGTCTTATTGCAGATCCCAGCACGCTCCGTGGCACCTGGTACACTTATTACCGCTTCACACAGATCTGGAAGCAGACCGAGCCGATGGACCCGCACTGGCCTTGTATCTCCTGTGTATATCTGTAGCAAATTAGCATACATCCGCATAATAACCAGGCCGCGCTCAGCATCACACGCTAACAACGGCGAGTTTTTAAATCAGTGATGTTGCAAAGCTTGTTTGCGTTCCTGATTTAGTCGGGCTGGTGGTTGTGTAAATACACAGGCATATCACTTGGGCACACACACACACACACACACACACATTTCCTGATGAACATCCGATCGGCTGAAGAAGGGAGCAGAGGTGTGTGTGTGAGTGAGTGAGTGTTGTTGGGAGATTTCACATCTCTGAGATGATTAGACACAACAGGCACAGATGCTCCCTCTAACCTCAAAGGCCTCTGCTAGTCTCTGGCTGTGCTAGTTTAAGCTGAGCCTCATACTGAAGCTGTTGAGTTTTTTTCTCTGAAAGACCAACCACCGTATATGGTTCCTTTAGAAAGTTACTCTGAATTACTTTTTAAACCAGTGACTCTGGGATGCCTGAAAATAATCATATGTTATACAAACAGTTCTGTCAGGAAATGTATGTATGTATGTATGCAACATGCAATTATAGTACAGTGTATGTCTTTGTCATGTCTTTGTCATTGACTCAAATATTGAATACTACATGATGTGGCTTTCATGGGTCAACAAACATACAGTATGTTAGGTCAACAGATTTCTGTGGCTGCTTGACCCACAACTACCAATAATGTAATGTAGTTATCTCATCGTAAGCTCCAACCGTGTGTCTGTGGCTCTGCAAGTGCTTGTAGGGACAGGGAACTCAACAGTGGCTGATTCACAAACACACTTAACACACAGACGCACAGACACACACACACACACACACACACACACACACACACACACAGATGGGCTGTCTTCCATGCCTGCAGTGCAGAGGGCTCCAGACTTGTGGAGGCGTATCATTGGACAGTGCCACCCCCTGGCACCAGACCCCCCCCCCCACCTTGTCCACCCGCACAGGACATTGCCTATCAGGCTGTGAAATGAAACTGCTGGCCACAGTCACACAGACCACACAGCACTCTCCACTAACACTTCAAAGCCCAGCCACAAGGCAAGCAGAAAGGCAGGCACACAGATCTCATCTGGGACAGTTCTGGCTGCAACTCCAAAACAACACAGTGTGAAAGTGTGTTGAATTTTTAACTGATGTGGCAGAGTGATTTAATTTGACGCACTCTACAAGAAAGGGCAGAGCAGGCTGTACTTCCTGAGGAGGCTGCGGTCCTTCAATGTGTGCAGCAAGCTCAGGATGTTCTACCAGTCTGTTGTTGCCAGCGTCCTCTTCTATGCAGTGGTATGCTAGGGAGGAAGCACAAAGAAGAAGGATGCTGGGCGACTTGACAGGCTGGTAAGGAAAGCCTAATGTTTTTACTACTGTTTTACTGCTACACTGTTCATGCTATATTAGCACACATGACCAATGGCTTCTGCTACAATACTGAATGGCTGTAACCCTATTACCTCAACCTATTCTTGCACTGACATAGTTTTTTATATTACCTTGTCTACATTATACTTTGCTCTCTTATTTGTCCATATTATGTATGCCAGTCTCTAGACCTTATTCTTGCACTGTTGCACTGTTGGACTATTGTTGGACTACTTTTTGCACCTTCACCATGACACTCACTCTCTTGAGCACCTCACCATGCACATAGAACTACAGGCCAGTCCCGGCCCTGTCACTGCAAGCGTCTCATGCTTGATCACCCTCAAGCACAATGTGGATTTTTTTAATTGAATTTATATAGTATTTAGTTTTGTTAGTTTTTATGTTTATACTTATATTTACCATTTCTGCTGTAAGCGCATGTGTGATGTCTGTATGCTACTGAGACCTTGAATTTCCCCTTGGGGATCAATAAAGTATCTATCTATCTATCTATCTATCTATCTATCTATCTATCTATCTATCTATCTATTTATCTATCTATTTAACCTTTAGCTAAAAGGATCATTGATGGTGTCCACGTCCCCCACTTCATGCAAGTTGAAATGGCTTGCTCCATAGCTTCTCTAGCACTCCAGTTTCATTTCATAATGTTGTCAAGAGCATCAGTGCCATACTAGAACTACTAGGATTTGTACACACACACACACACACACACTGTATAAATATGCTTTATTCTATTTGTACACCCCTACAGTTGAAGTTGAAGCGGGAACTGAGAATGTTACCCTTTTCCCAAATAAATCACCCTCAAACACAGTAAACAGAAAGTCCATTGTAACTCCATCTCTCAGGCCACCACTTCAGTCCTCATGGCCTTAAATAGAACCAGCCATTTCAAAATATGTTATTTTAGGATTTCTGCTTCATTTTGGTTATGCAACGCACCCTAAAGTAAGGCTGGGACAGGGGCGCTCTCTTCCTTGAAAACCCGCACAACTGTTGCCGGAGATCAACCCAATCGCACCAGCAACTTGTGGTTTGCGGCAGGCAATCCTGGTCGCTGTTTGGTGGGATCCTGCGTCAATCATGATTAAGAGCCCGGCGGAGCCTCCTGCGCTCCCCGCACCGGCGCTGACTGCTCCACAGCACTCTCTCAGGCGGAGAGAAGCCGTGCAAGGTCCAGCAACACAATGCTATTCGGATCTTAAACTCTGCGTTCATCTACTGCAAAAAAGAGAAAAGACACATTCATAGAGAGACTTTTACCCCCTCCTCGGACTGAATCTACGGGAGAGACTACGCGGATAGAGGAAGAAACAGACCCAGAGAGAAAGAGAGGGAGGCAGCAAGCGACAGAGAGAGTGTGTGAGAGAGCGACGGGAGGAGACAACCTCGGATTGTGGAATAAAACAATTGCCGGACCTGCAGAGATTAGAAGAGGATTGCGTTATTCTCTGAATAACCAAATCTGCCATACAACTTTATTTTTGACAGATCAAAATGTCAACACCGCAAAAAGACAACACCGCAGCTCAACATGCCAATTACGTGGGACCATATCGCCTGGAGAAGACACTGGGAAAAGGACAGACAGGTTTGTCCTCTTTCATCCAAACAGCACAGCCTATTTACCATCTTAGGGTTCAATTGCGTAATATTTTCCCCTTTGCGTCCCTCTGTTTTAAGATGATATAACCTTTACTATACCTGAATGCAATTGGGTATATTATTTTCTGTGGTTAATGAAAACCTTCAATTAGGCTTTGCCAGAAATATCGGTACCTAGATAATGTTTGAACTCTCTGTGGGACAGGCAAAACGTGCATGTCGCGGACATTAGGTCGGGCTGTCCGCGAGCGAGCCTCGTTGCCTGGGTGTTTCCGCTCGCCTCGCGAATGTGATGAAAATGAACTTGCTCCTCGGCAACAGCACTGGCCAAGGAAACGTCCTGTGATTTATGCACAACGCTGCTAATCCCGATTTGCCCGGTACCTTGACCTATTCTTAGTAGCCTATGCAGTGTACCAATGGGTTCCCATTCACCACCACTGAGGCTTTTTTCTCTTTTGATAAAGAATGCACTGGCTGTGTTGTGCGTCCTTGCTTGCTCGAACACAGGTGCAGCCCATGTAATGTGCGAGCTCGAGGAAAGCCGGTTACTTTGCCCTCCGTCGACAGGGTGGGATATGTTGGAATGATTGCGTCTCTCTAGAGACACTGACAACCCTCTGTGTTGCTGAACCATAGCATGCATGACAAAGTAAAGGTAACATTAGATTAACAACATAATTACCATGACAACCCAAATGGTTTGTGAGGGGCGAAAAACCGGGACGCGTCGCAAACCCTTGCGGTGGTGTGTGTGTGCAGCGGCGCAAGGCCAGCTCTGGGAGGCGAAAGCTGCCAACATGAGATGCTGGAGTGATGCAACACTCCCCTGTCCTGCCCCAAAAAGCAGCGGGTTCAGCGTCCGTGCGGGGAGGTTTTCACCCCCATCTGTTGTATAAAATGGTTACAATAGGCGGCACCTCTCTGCTGAGCTTGCTAGCCTGTGTGTGAATTTGCAGTCCGCAGTTGTTTTACTGGGGATATCGCCTATGTGGGCTGACGCTGTCAGATAGCACAGCCAGACCATCGCCCCTTTCCTAAAAATGGTGAGGATTTATTCGTTTTCACTCTTCGTGTCAGGGTCTTGCCAACTCCAAGAATTACGCATTTGTTGAGTCACTTTACGGATTTTTATTTGTTGAGGTGCTGCACAAATCATCAGACTACATAGCCTAGCTTGTCTTTATACAGTGTACTTTTATTTAGAATATAGTGTGCTTTCCTATTTGACCATGCTCTACTATGGGACAGCCATTGTTTTGAAAATGGATATATCCACCAGTTTATTTCAAAACTTGAAAGCGCTAGTTCATTTGTAGAAACCTCTTTGATGTCTCCATTTGTTCCTTCTCAGCTTCTGAGGGTGAGTGAGGGCAAGGAACAGAGTCAGAGAGACTGTGTGTGAATGTGTGTGTGCTCGTGTATGGCGTGCCACTATTTAATCACCTCAGCATGGGTGTCACTTCAGCCACATACCTTAATCTCTTCTCACCTATTTCCTTTGTTCATCCTATACAGGGGCTTTTCCATGACAAACATGTCATCACACACACACACACACACACACACACACACACACACACACACACACACACACACACAGCAGTCACAACACACCCTGCTGCGCTATACCATAAAAATCCAAAACCATATGCAAGCCACAGGCTTCTCTTTGTACACCTGCGGTGTCAGTATAGCAGAATGCAGACAAGTGCTTCATAAACATGCCGAGCATCTCAGTGCAGTTGCCCCGCTGCGATGGGGTGAGTGATTTCTGAGATCCTCTCTCTGTCTCGCTCTCTCTCTCTCTCGGTGTGTGTATCTGTATCTGGCTCTAGTTGTTATTTATAGCAGGCTGGCAGAAAGGCCCTGGTTGATCTGCCTGTCCTGCGCAGTGCCATGCTCATTATGTGATTAGTGTCCACAGCACTCGAGCGTCCTGTCCTGTCCTGTGCGCTCTGCTCTGCTCTGCTGGGCTCTGCTAGCGCTGGCTGGCTGGCTGGCTGGAGAGAGAGAGAGAGAGAGAGAGAGAGAGAGAGAGAGAGGGGGAGAGAGAGAGAGAGAGCAGTGTCCTAATCCCCAGCGCCAAAGTCTCCAGGCTGCACGCTCTCACGTGGCTCCCAGGGTGGGGTGGGGGGCGGGGATCGGGGGGGGGGGGGGGGGGGGGGAGGATCCACACTGGGAGGGACAGAGTCAGGTGAGGTGGTGGACTTAGACACACACACACACACACACACACACAGACACACAGACACACACACACACACATACACAAAATACACAATCAAACACACAGCATGACACACACACAACACATGCACAGAACACAATAGACACACACAGACAGGCACACATACAGACAAACAGTACAACACACACAAATTCAAGACATAGGCATAGTATGTATGGCTGTGTTATGCTGATGTGATCTGTGACGTGCATCACCTTAGAGGAATCATTGAAGGCATTGATGTTGTTCCCCAGCACAACCACAGCCACAGCCACAGTCAGTGCTGTGTGTGTGTGTGTGTGTATGTGTGTGTGTGTGTGTGTGTGTGTGTGTGTGTGTGCATTGAAGAGTGGATTTTTCAGGGGCCAGGCTGTGGCCATTTTGGCCCGGTAGCCCGTGGCGCTCCTGCTGGCTCTATTTCTCCAGGGCCATTGTCAGGTGTGCAGTGGGGCTTGGCCGACACACACACACACACACACACACACACACACACACACACACACACACACACACACACACACACTGACTGGTTCCTGCCTGGTTGAGCCTTGATTGGACTGCAGCCTGTGATGCTCAGAAGGCCGTTTGAAGGCCGCTGCCACCGCTGCTCTGTGCGTTCTCCACCATCCACCATGCCTGAGTGCAGGCTGGCCCCTCTGAGCGCCGCAAGGGCGAGTGGGCCTCTTGTTCCCGACTCTGAAAAACATCAATGTCCATGCTAGTCAGTATTAGGGTGTGAGGCTGTGTGATGCTGCAAGCATGGCTACCAGCGGCCAGTGCAACATGCTGTAGCATAGCATCACAGCAGCGCCATGGCAACCTCCCCCTGTTGAACAGATGCAATCCAGACCATAATATCAGAGGTAAGCAGCATTATACTGTTCAGAGAACAAAGCTGGTGTTCGACATTCCTTACAGACTTTAGCGTCTGAGTACACAGTTGTTGTTCGCCCCAAATTCTCTGTTACATAACAAATAAGGAGCTATTGTTTGAGAATTAGATTAATTACTGAGAGGGACTTTTGCAAGATTTGCAGGATTTGTGCCATGTTGCTCAACTCTTGTCAGTGTTTCCCATAGAATTGAATTCTATTTGTGGTGGTAGGTTTGCAGAATTAACTTGAATGCAACAGTTTTTAGCAAATTAGCGCAGCGTGGTTATGATGCTAACCAGATTTAAGCACAATTTAGTACAACCTGGAAAATCATTGTGTGGTGGTCAATGTTGATATTGTGGTGGGCCGCCACAAATAAGTCAATGTATGGGAAACACTGCTTGTTGTTTTTGCTCATTTACAGTTGATTTTTTTTAGTGTTGATCCAAAGGAAGCCATACAGCTCTGTGTTACCCCTGTCTCCTGTGTGTTTCTAGCCCTCTGGTTTGCCTCAGTGTACAGTATTCCCGTGCAATGGCGGCCCCTGAGATTAATTTGACTGTGATTAATAGTGGTAGATTTGCGAGTCTGATCGATCTCGAGATCCTAAAGATTTGCCAACCGGCGGAAAGGATCCATAATATTTAAAGAAATCTGATAGCGCTGATGTTGATGAATGGGCCGAATAGAAGAGGGTAGATGGCTTGGCCAAATATGGCTGTTAGCAGCTCAAAAGCCTACAGGACAGCATACATCCAGCTGTATATTGCTGCCTGCCAAATATCAGTATTTTACATTCTAGTTTGAAACTATTGTATGTATAGCCGTTTCGCCACGCCACGTTGAGTGTGTGACCCCGTGTTGTGTCTGTGAGGGAATGTGTGTGTGTGTGCACCGTGTGCATGTGGGCACTCCGCAGCTGTCTCCATTTGTGCGAGTGCCTGTGTGTTCCAGACGAGAGGTGTCCTCCTAGCAGCGCTCCAAGGCTGGAGGAAGGAGAGGCTGCACAATGAATGGGCTGCCAGTCTGTTGCTGCGGGAGATCGCTCATGTGTAAACACTGAGCACGATGTAGCGCTGAGGTGTGTGTGTGTGTGTGTGTGTGTGTGTGTGTGTGTGTGTGTATGTGACGTTTTTGACACAGTGCTTTATCTCTGTCTTTCACCCTTGTATATTTGCTTCCCCTGGTCAGTACTTCACATGTGTGCAGACCTGAATGTGCTGAAATGATAATAACTTCACCTACTGTTTGGTGCTTTGATCATTCAGACAAAAGCCCAGTTTTTGCAGGTATTTTTGTGAGCTAGCCTTTAGCAGGAGCGTGATTTGGCTGATGATCTGCCCGGTGGTGGGAGAGTAAGCGCAGCTGCAGTGTATCCCTGGGTGCCTGAGCGCTGCAATCGTGCCGCTCCATCATGTGCTTGGGATCTGTTCCTTTTGCTGTTCCGTGCCTCACCCCACACTCCTCCCCTCTCTTTAGCCTCCCACAATTCAACTCATAGCCTCCAGAATGCAATGACTCTGGGAGAGAAGGTGCTCATAAATATGTAGGATGAGGCTTGGTATGTTGTTTCAGGACAAGAGAAAAGAGGGGAGGGGGGCACATACTTCTGTGTGTGTGTGTGTGTGTGTGTGTGTGTGTTTGTGTGTGTGCGTGCGATAGATTGACTGGGAGGGAAAGACGAAGAGACAGTGAAATATGTTGTGGTTTGCCTTCTTCTCCCCCTGCTCAAACGCATGGTTGACAGATCTGCGCGCAGAGATCAATTGATGCTTTAAAAGTGAGATGGCACCTCCGAGAGCAGGAAGGATCCGGGCTTTCTATTTTTAGAGCTTTTCCACAGAGTCGACTGATTGAGGTGAATGCATGGACTTCCTCATTCAGACTGGCGCTGGGCTCTCATTGACTACACCACATTCTCTCCCTCCCTCCCTCCCTCCATCTCTCTCTTTCTCCATCTCTCTATCTCTCCCTCTCATTTTCATCCCTCACTCTACTCGTCTCCTATCCTACATCTCCTCTCTTCCTCTCTCCTCTCCTGTCGTCTCCTCTCCTCTTTTTTCAGCTGCTTCCTCGCCCGAAAGCAGTGGGCCAGTAAGTCTCTCAAGTCCTGCTCAAACCGAAAGGCATTGATCAGCAATAATGTACGAATTTAATGATTCTTTTTCAGATTTAATGACGTGTTGAGGAGAACGCTAGAGCGTAACTGAGAGGAAAGACAATGAAACCGCGCGGAGGTACTGCTCCAGTAGCCCTGAATTACAGCCCGCCAATCCAGGGACCCCCAAACCATATTAATTCATCATTTTTTACTCCACCCAGCAATCTTTATTTCTCCACATCCCACAAGCTCTGCCTACTCCGCTTTCTCAAAGCTGGCTGCCTCTGGTTGCCCGGAAGATAGGCCTACCGTGCATTGTTAAGGGCCAACACCACATATGGTGTTCTTTTTATACTTAGTGAATTTATTTCTGCACTTGGACTGAACCCGCCAAAAACAGTTTGTATTTATTACTGTGTTTTTTCCCCCCGATGTTTTCAGCTGAAATGGAAATAATGT
>NC_055967.1:29811224-29826224 GCF_018492685.1 Alosa sapidissima
GGGATGGAGGGAGAGACAGAGGGATGGGGAAGGTTGAGAGATTGTGTGTATTACTGTAACAAGTATGTGTATCTGCTGTGTGTGTCTAACAATGCTGCCTATTAGAGATAGACTGGGAAAGACAAGAGAGAGATACATGCAGATTGTAAAATGATTGTGTGTGTGTGTGTATGAAAATATGTGTGTTAGGGAGAGAGAAAGAAAGAGAATGTGAGATTTCAAGGAAATTGTTGTGTGCATGTGTAATAGAGAGAGAGAGAGAGAGAGAGAGTATTGTTTGATGTCCTGCTTTGGCAATGCAAAGAAATATTTGTCATGCCAATAAAGCTACCTTGAATTGAATTGAATTGAGAGAGAGAGAGAGAGAGGAGAGAGCGAGAGAGGGAGTGGGCCTGATGAAGTGATTGAGGACATTGAGGTATTCCTGAGCGTCAGTGCTCCAGTAGTAGCATTAGCATTTAAACCCAGGGCTAGCAGCGATTTGATTCTGACAGCGTGGTCATTTATAGTCACGTCAACCATAATGAGCCTCTCCTGTGCAGATGGCCGGCCCTGAGGTCGGCGCTTTCGCTTTGTGTCCACGAGCATAAATGGTCAGATGCCCATCGACTCGTCCACTCCTCGCTGAGGGAGGCCCTTTCATTTTTAACCTGACGAGAAGGAGGAGGAGGAGGAGGAGAGCCATCACTCAAAGCATATCAACACACGGCACACACACACACACACACACACACACACACACACACAGAGAGAGAGAGAGCACGCTGCAGTGGGATCTTAGGTGCTGCTGCCAACGTTTGTTGACGTCAACAATTCCTCCTGAAGCGAAGTGGTCGGTTTCCATAGCGACCCCGTGAAGGCTCGGCTCCCTGACGTGCGTGTGTGTGCTCGTCGCATGTGCCGTGGGACCCGCAAGTCGTTTAGC
Source organism: Alosa sapidissima (assembly GCF_018492685.1). Classification (NCBI taxonomy): domain Eukaryota; kingdom Metazoa; phylum Chordata; class Actinopteri; order Clupeiformes; family Clupeidae; genus Alosa; species Alosa sapidissima. The sequence goes on from NC_055967.1 coordinate 29,812,150, forward strand.
TTGTGTGTGTGTGTGTGTGTGTATGAGAGAGCGAGAGAGAGAGAGGGAGCATGCACACAGCAACAGCAGTCTCCCAATGTATACTTTCAGGAGTGGACCCCCTTCCTCCAACAGTAGAGCCTAATGGACCACACACACACAACCTTTAAAATAGCAGCTTGAAATAGAAGGTGCTTAGCAAGGTCTCACTCATTTCATGCACAGTGATTAGATCTTGGTCGCCGCTAATGGGATTTCCCCAGTTGGTTGAACTGAATTTTTCCCCCCACACAGTTCCCCTTGCCCTTTTGCCTCGTCCTCAAGATCGCACTCTGCCATGTTTGTTACACAGATCTTTCTAGTGCAGCCATCAGGACAGAGGATTCTCTGTTGTTATAGCTAAGCTAAAGGTAAACAGACTCTTTTGTTTCTAGAAGGCCCGAGAATAGACTCATTTGTATACTCTTGCCCTTCAAACAGCAGTAAAACACTTGAAATTACTTGAGACTGTGAATGAGGCTCATAAACATCTATTTAAAAGTGCAGTTAGCGATTGCAATCCCACACACTTTCTTTCAGATTCAGTGATTGGCTGCTTGGTCATCTAATGCTCAATTAGTTGTCAGAAACACAGAAGGGAGGTATTAATTTGATTGGCTGTTGAGCTCACATATCAACAACCTATACCAAAACTGAATTGCGGACTGCATCATTAATGCAACTGTTTTAAAAAGGGCAATTTAGTTGCAAGAGAGAGTATCAGAGTACATTTAATGGATTTGCTGCTAGCTTATTTTATGGTGCGACTGTAGTAATTGCATGTAAAACCTGATTAGATGCAGTGTCGGATGCTCCAGGCAAATCATAAATCAGCTAAAAGTCGTATTTGTGGCAATTTGAGCTGAAGATGATTATGATATGGTGAAATAGTGGTGTTTTGGTATTGTTTTGTGTTGAAGATCATGACAAATAGTTTGTAAGTGCTTCATGAAGCTTTGTTATCAGAGGGTAAGGAAGGAAGTCTCAAAATAGTGTGATGTACAGTGTGTTTGGCATGAACAGACAGAGACCCTAAGTTCTTGTATTGCTATTGTGGCGTTGTGTTTTGTGATTCCCACATACAGTACATGCTTCATGTAGATTTGTTATCTGAGGGTAATGTTGTGATCTCTGTTGTGTTCTTTTCTACTGTAACATGAAAAGGAAGAGGCCAGAAAGGGCTCTCTGAGAATATGCCGGGCTTTTTACAGGACGTGGAAGTAGACAGCTTTAGATCGACGTCCTGTCTCACACACCTGAACGTGTGTAAAGGGAAGGAAAAAAGGTTGGCGTCTTTCGTCCACTATCCTCTCTGCCCGCTCCTGACCCTCTCATTACGCTGCTGCCCTTCAGATCAGCTGGCTAATGAGACTCCTCTGAAACATGAGCCTTTCTCACAGGAGGTGAAGAGCCACCAGGTCGGTCAAAGGAGACGCCCCTCAAATCCTACAAGGCCCCCCAAATGAACAGCAAACGAACACATACAACGTGGTTATTATAAGAGCCCTCTCTCTCTCTATCTCTCTCTCTCTCTATCTCGCTCTCACTCACTCACACACATACACACACTCTTCCTCCGTCTCTGTCTCACCTGCTCTTCCATGTGTTCACACCTGTCGATGAATTCAAATTTTAGCTCAGTAGCCATTGCAGGGAAAGATGTGTTGGAGTCTCAGGCTGGGTATCTGATGTACACAGCTGAAGCCGGGAGGCCAAACGCTAAATCAGCCGGGATGTTTAATTAAACCCGGAGCCTCCATCATCTGCCGCAGCGCAGCCATCCCCCAGACAGAGCGTTGCCAGATAGCTGGTGGAGGTATGTGCCGAGCCATGTGGAGGAGAATCAGAGAAGGGCGAAAAAATAACACGCCTCAGAATGCTGCACCATTGAACTTTAAAGAATGTCGTTATGCCCACCAGGTCCTGGCAAGGTCTCCCCTCTCCTCTCTCCCATCTCCGTCCCAACAGCCGAGGCGCTGCCTGGTATTTGGTGGTCAGGTTTGACTTTTACTGATGGGCTATGCCCACTGGCTGTAGCAGCTTTTGTCCCTGGCAGCCTTTGATGTGCTCGCTAATGAAGACAGCCATCTCTGAAAAGGTGCACGGTAGAGGTCTGCACTCCCGCGGTAGACCCGCGGGTCCCGACGCAAAAGAGTGCGGCGCGGTACAACTTTTGAAAGCTCTATGCGGGAGCGGGCGGGATGAGAGAGGTGCGTTCGCGGGTGCGGGACAAACAGATGATTCACTGCACTCCCGCAAATGAAATATGTGCGTAAAATTAAATATGGAAATGATTAAAGTAGTGTTCATAACTATAGTTCAGCTGGATGTTCTGTTAGGCAGCATTAAAAAACGGGGTTTAATAGGATAGCAGGCCTATAGCCTATTGTCGTTTACGTGGGATCAATTTGTTCCTGCTGCTCATTGTCAAAACTCGAAATCGAAAGCATGACAGAGGAAGAGGGCACCAGACTAGGCCTACTTCAGTTGTTAGCCTACATTCAGAACCAAGAAACTGACATCTGGAGTCTTTCTCAGGTGTGTGTGCTCCTTTCGTGAAACAGAAAGAAAAACTGAATAGGCTATCCCTCCTGCATGCGGGCTTTAGCAGGCGGGAGCGGGACATCATGTTACAGATGCGGGCGGGAGCGGGACTAAAAATGACACATTAATGCGGGAGCGGGATAGAATATTGCGGGAGCATTCCCGAGCAGACCTCTAGTGCACGGCTACACCCCACATAGTCCATTTGATGTCATACTAGCAAGGTCTTTGGGCTGGCACAGGAGGAAAACTTGGAGATATCTTTCATTTTATTGAAATGTTCTTTGTCGTTCCAATCATCATTCATTCATCACCTGTAAGCATTCCTCAGCATTGTTTGGCATCAGAGAAACCTCCTTTGTGACATCTTGTAATGTTGACACAGTCTCTGTGCGGATTAGAAGGAAAGGCACACAGCTGAATTGAGTGGAGGGAGGCCTCCTTGGTGCTTCCTATTAAAGATGCCGAGCAGCAGTCTGGAATGCTGATGGCCTGCTGCAGCAGTTAGCACTGACAGTCAGCTGACCCTATCTCTCTCTTTCTCTTTAAATCTCTCTTTCTATCTCTCACTTTCTCTCTCTCTCTTTCACTGCCTCTTTTCCTCTCCCCATCTCTCTCTCTCTATCTCTCTGTCTCTGTCTCTGTGGGCCCGTTAGAGGGACATTCCTGGTAATGATCAGCAGGAGAGTGCGCTGTGCACCTCTGAGTCAGCCTCCCTGGTAGGGAACTGTAAACCACAGGCCATTAGAGCTGTGTCTGTGAACAAACTTCACCAGGAGCAGAAACGAGTGATGGGACCTGGGTTTTAAAACAGATCTAAAAGCATGTCTACCTATCAGTGTGTGTGTGTGTGTGTGTGTGTGTGTGTGTGTGTGTGTGTGTGTGTGTGTGTGTTTGTCTATAGAGATATGCAGTATACAGTATAAAGCATTTTTTGTGTGTACTTGTATTTGTATGTAGTGTATGTCCGATGCTCGGTATGTTTTAATGATATCCCCTCCCTCCTCTCCCTGGCGTTCCAGTGTGATGAGGCTTGTGAGGACGAGGATGGTGGTGGGTTAGCCAGCAGTGGCAGCCATATCAATTTGTCCCAGTTTTATCCCCCCCCCCCCCTCCCTCAGCTGTGACTGTAGCTCCAGCCAAAGCCACTCCAGTCTGACCACTAACACACGGCTCAGGTTTTCCCACAAGACCTCAGTGAGTGCCTCGGTTGTGGGTTGCCTCAGCCCTCTGGCAGGCCTGACCAGACCCGCTTTCTACCTCTGTGTCCTTCACTTGCTGTCATTTGACCGCGTGGCACATGGCAAACAGACAAATGCGGGAGGAACATCGACGTTGCGAACGGAACGTGTGGTCACAGATTGGACCCAGGATCCAGCAGATGCTGGTTTTGCGACATGTGTGTGTGTCGTTCCAGTTTCAGCAGTCGTCAAGTCTACCCTCCTCCTCCAGCTTGTGTTGATAGTGAAATATGGAGATCTGGTGTAGCCTACATACACACACACACACACACACACACACACACACACACACACACACACACACACACACATACACACACACACACACAGGTTTCTGCGGTGTATTAACCCCTCAGCCACATATATGGGAGAGTGCAGGTTTCTTAGAAAATATAGAGAAGATAGGAATAACATCCCCCTTACACACACATGCACACACACACACACACACACACACACACACACACACACACACACACACACACACACACACACACACACACGTACACACACACACACATGCATGCGCACACATACACACGCATTATTCACACAAACACACATGCACACACATATACACACACACACATACACACACACATAAATGCATGCATACACGCTGATACCCATGCATTAATCACCCCCCCCCCCCCCCCCCCCCACACACACACACACACAAACACACACACTCACTTGATCACAGAAACAGGCTGCAGAAATGTGCTGCATCCTTATTTATTGGGCAAGCAGGTTTATGGCGAGGTGATAAGAGATTTAATCGACTGGGCTGGTTTCCAGCAGTGCTGTGCGTTGCTTGCTAATCGCCTTTTTAGCATGGAGCGCATGGAGCGGAGCGGGGTGGGGTGGTGCCATGGAGCAGGGTGGGGTGGGGTGGGGTGGGGGGGGTGCCATGGAGCGGGGTGGAGCGAGCTCATGATACTGGAGAAGCCCCTCTGGAGCTGGGAAGATGGAGGTCGGAGAGGGCAGGATGGAGACTGGTCTCCACAAGATGCCTGTGCATTCAAAAGATCATTCACATTTTTGAATGATCAAGAATAAGCATTGTGGGAAGGTAAAGACCCTTTGGCCAGAGCTCCGCTCCCTGCAGGAGGGTTTTAGACGGTCCTCTTTGAGAGCTTTCCCATCTGCTGTCCCCTGTGATGGACCTCTGTAATACCTGCCTCGGATATACTGAGATAATATACAATACCATTGCCTAGGATATAGCACTATTGGTAATATAGCAGTGTGTCTGTAATATAGCAGTGTGTCTGTAATATAGCAGTATGTGAGATATAGCAGTGTGTGTGTGAGGGCTGGGGATCAGGCAGAGGTGGCTGCAGGGTTAATGAGTATGAGGCCTGCCTGTGTGTGTGTGTGTGTGTGTGTGAGCGAGAGAGAGAGAGAGAGAGAGAGAGAGAGTATGTGTATGTGTGCCTCTGCTATCTCTTTCTCTAATGCCCCCTCTTTTACCCCCTCCCTCTACCTCAGCACCCCCCCCCCCCCCTTCCTTCTCCTCAGAGGGGCAAACCCCTTTATCTCAGTAACGCTGGAGTTCTGTGGGATACAAACGATGGATTTGCTCTCTTTGAAATCGACTTCTTACCCCACCCACCTCTCCACCCAACTCCAGAACCCACTCACCGCCCTTTTTTCCCGCACCTCCAGCTGAGCTCTGTGCTTTGAGAGGGTTAATTTGAGCCACTTGCCCTGCTAACCAGCCTTCTATCCTCATCCCAAACCCCATAGCTGGCTGAGCGCGTAGGGAGAGATAGGGAAGAGTAGAGAGGTAGAGAGGCTGCACCTGCAGATTACACCCCCCCCCCCCCACACTCACCCCTTTGCAATGAAAGGCACCCCCCTACTGCTCCCTATGCCCCCCACCTGCCCCGGTTGGCATGCCAGCCCAGATCTTAATGAAAGGTGTGTGTGCCAGGGAGTGATCTTGCCCCCATTGCTGTATCTTCTCTCGCCTGCTCTGAAATTATTATATCCTTATCAATCGACGAGGCGTTGCCCTATCTCTTCTCTCTCTGGGCTCATTTCCTGCCCGACTTTACCCCTTAGCATTTATATGCTACAATGTCATGGCTCGCTCCAAAAAAAAGAGCTTGAGTTTTTATTTTTCTCCTGCCTTGCCAGAGTGAATCCTGCTCTGTGTGTGTGTGTTCCTGGTATGACAGCAGAAGTGCTCTAGTTTACCATTTTGACATCCTGTTTGCACCGCACTATTTTGTGGGAGTGTGTGTATGTGTATTTTTTTTTCCAGGCTAAAGCAAGCTAGTCTTGTGTGTATGAAGGCTTTTACTTCCTGTCATGGCTGTGAAAGAGAATGTGTAAGGACTGTGAAAGTAACTGCAGTGTAAACACTTAGGGTGGTTTGGTAGCCTGGAGTCAGTGGTATGACATACTCACACACAGTGCTAATGAATCCAGAGAGAGTGTCCGTGCATGAACTTGTCCACACACACACACAAACACACACACACACACACACACACACAAAGCTGAGTGCTGTATGTTTTTGAGGAATATGCTATCTGCAGGGATCCAGGCTAGAGCATGCTATATAAAAGTGTGTGTGTGTGTGTGCGTGTGTTTCTGTGTGTGTGTGTGTGCACAAGTTCATGTGTGTGCGTGTTCTCACATAAACTTGAGTGCTACTCCCTAAAGCAACTCAACTAGACGGAGCTGTCTGATGTCTTCTGCAAAGCAGATGCCTCCTCTTGCAAAGCTCCCTGAGCAAATAGACCCCAAATGAACTGCCAGGATATTGTGACAGTAGATTGCCTTGTGTCTGCCTTCCTGCACCCCTCCTCCACCCCCCCCCCCACCCCCACTGTGAGGCCCTCACCCCCCCCCTTCCCATTACCAGTTGTCACACAGTAAATGCATGTCAGGAATCTGGTGGTGCAATCAAACTGTTTGATCACGGCCATCACTCCGTGTAAGTGAGGCTGGCATCAGCGGTGCCGGTCGGGCAGGCAGCCCATTTCATTTGGGTTCTGTGGCGTCTGGACCAGTCCGGGTCCCCTGCAGTGGTGCAGTGGTTGTACGCTTTGCAGGGCGCGTATAGATGTGCGTTCGGCATTGACTGAGCCCAACAGCGCTGTTTACTTTTGCTTTAAATAGAAATTGGAACTGGTGCGTATGGCTTCATCGGGGTATTTCATACCTGCCTTCGCTTCCTGTTACCATGGTGACTGGGAATGTGTGTTCCTTGCAGAGTAGAAATACATTTTTTTTTCTCCACTGCTTATTTCGAGCAGTCCAGCTAGTTTAACAATGGATGGAGGATCTTTTATGATGTGATTTCTCTTTACCTAATTTTCTGTGAAATGTCAGTGACTTGATAGGTCATTTGCTGGTCCAGTCCAAAAACTGTGGACACTGTTACTATTATTTTACATCTCTCAGCATTTTCTATGCTTGTATTCAAGGTGGAAGTAATATCAATGAACACAGGGTCTGAGTGAGAGTCAGCAAATCTATCCAATGGAATCAGCCATTTTACTTTTGATTTATACAAATCATGCGTAACTGCCACATTGCCTGCCTACTGAAGCATGAGATGCTTTCTTTTTATTGTCAAATGTTTGCAGTTGTACAAAAAACTCAATGCTTATTGCTGTTTCAAATTGACATCTGCTTAAAAGAGCATATATGAATGTGTGGCTAGAAGTTTTTTATTACTGTTTATTGTTTGCTCCAAAGAATTTTTTGTCCATAATTATTTTTCTTTCATAAATTTGTAATTTCATCTGTGTGCTACTTTAGTGATCCTAACGTCATGACTTGCAGTGGGTTGCATAAGTTTACACCCCCATGCTAAAGTTGACTAAAAAGAGGAATAAAAAAATCATCTTTTGGAAATTGATCTCAATGCCTAAATAAAAAAAAAATAGGAAAAATCCAACCTTTAAGGACACTAATTTCCTTTGTGAATGAATAATGTATTGTAAATTAATAAATGTTCTTCATTAAAATACAGGGGGCATAAGTATACACCCCCCTGTTAAATTCCCGTAGACGAGGCAGGCAGATTTGTATTTTTAATGGCCAGTTATTTCATTGATCCAGGATACTATGCATCCTGATAAAGTTCCCTTGACCTTTGGAATTAAAATAGCCCCACGTCATCACATACCCTTCACCATAGGCTACCTAGAGATTGCCGTGGTTTTATTTCAGTTAGCCTATTAGCTGGTTTGATTTGCATTGAGCTCAATGCACTACAAGTCGAGTTTTTGACGTGTGCATTTTATGACGACTAGTGATGTTCTTGGCAGTGCTGCTGTAGCAGCTTATTGAATAAGCACTAATTGTGTGTAAGCAGTATGAGCGTGGACAGACAGCGGTGGACAGTGGTGGACAGAGGTGGTGCGGTGAGCAGGCGGGCCCGAGGCCCTGTGACTGCGTACCTCCTGTTTGCTGGCGGCAGCAGTCGCGGTGGCGGTGGCTGTGTTGGCGGCGCTGATGGTGTTCTCCTATCGGAGCAGATTAATCGCTCAGCTGCTCAAGCTGCGGGCTTTGTGGGGTGAGTGCGGAGGGGGCCGGTGTGGAGGGGGTGGGCTGAAAGTTAAAGCGTGATTTCCTCCTCGACGCTTTGATGTGGGAGGCGCTCTGATCACAGACTTTCTCACCGCGAGCACGAATCTGGTCGACCCCCCCCTTGCTAACCACCTACCCCAACGCCTGTCTTGTTTTCTGTCTCTCTCTCTCTCTCTGTCTCTCTATGTCTCTCTCTCTGTCTCTGTCTTTTTCTGTCTAGCTTTCACTCCCTCTCTCCCTCTTTCCATATCCTCTCATCCCCTTTATGTCATTATGTCATGCTGTTCCTGCTTGTACAGTAGCCAGTGCACTCTGTGTCATTTGGCACACTGTTACCATGTAGACAGCACTCCCTACTACAGTGTGTGTGTGTGTGTGTGTGTGTGTGTGTAGACAGCAGTCCCTATTACAGTGTGTGTGTGTAGAGACAGCACTCCCTACTACAGTGTGTGTGTGTTATGTATGTAGACAGCTCTGACTACTGGAGTGTGTGTGTGCAGCTCTCACTACTGGAGTGTGTGTGTGCAGCTCTCACTATTGGAGTGTGTGTGTGCAGCTCTGACTACTGGAGTGTGTGTGTGCAGCTCTGACTACTGGAGTGTGTGTGCAACTGCTTCCACTGTAACTGTTGGAGTGTGTGGTCTCCAGTTTAAAGGAGCTCCAACTTGCCCATCTGTAAAAGTGCCAGTTGATCGGCGCCGTTAAATCTGGTCAGCTGGAGAGTGTTCCCATGCCGGCTGGCCCACGTGCTTTCAGGGATGTGTGTGTGTGGGTGTGGGTGTGTGTGCATGCTGCAGCCGCATCCTAGCTCCATTGGTAGCATGTGTATGTATGTGACTGTGTGTGTGTGAATACTGTGTGTATGCGTGTGTGTGTGTGTGTGTGTGTGTGTGTGTGTGTGTGTGTGTGTGTGTTGGGATTACCGCCCACTCCTGTGCAGGCAGGCAGCGGCAGGATTACGGCCCCTGCTCGTAATGGAGAGGAGAGGACCAGATGGCTGGCCACCGCTGTCCCGTGTTATGTAACCCGCTAGGACCCTGCCCGTCCGCCTGCCTAGCTGTCCTGGGACTCTGCTATCCCAGAAACCACCAGTGCTGAAGGGAACAGTCCTGGTCCCGCCCAGAGGCAGGAGGCAGAGGCAGCTCTCATCTCACAAACACACACACACACACACACACACACACACACACACACACACACACACAAAAAACCCTCCAGTCCCCTGGCAGTGTGAGAGGTGTGAAGATGGGTGTCAGAAGTAAACCTCGTACGGTTCATCAGCATGTGACATGAAGCCTTGCTCTGGACTGACATGCTGTTTGTATGTGTGTGTGTGTGTGTGTGTGTGTTTGTGTGTGTGTGTGTGTGTGTGTGTGTGTGTGTGTGTGTGTGTGTGTGTGTGTGTGTGTGTGTGTGTGTGTCTGTGTGTCTGTGTGTCTGTGTGTGTGTCTGTGTGTGTGTGTGTCTGTGTCTGTGTATGTGTGAGTGTGTGCATACATGCTGTGGCTTAAGGCTGTTTTAATCTTCATGCCTCTGTGATGATCTAGCCAAAATGAAAACCCCCAGAGAGACAGAGAGATAGAGAGAGAGATAGAGAGAAAGAGAGAGAGAAAGAGAGAGAGAGAGAGCTTCAGAGACACTGAAAAAAACGTATGACTGTGTAAATGAGTGTTAGTTCAACAGACAGACAGATAGACGTACAAAGAAACTAAGTAGGTTCACAAAGCGACAGGCCCCAGACATAGAGACAGGTACCTGAGAGTCAGACAGCCCCCTCAGGTGCCGCCCCACCTTTGGCCTGCTGCCAGTCACCCCGGGGCCAGCTGGACCTCCGGACAAGCCAAGGTGACCGGCCAAGGTGACGGGCAAGGAGGGCATGCCAACAGTGGTGCCAGCTGTCACTCTGGCATCCCGTGTTGCCCACTGACACGGGGTCTCTCAGCGATGCCCAGAAGTCTTTAAGCACTGGACTCTACCGAGCATATGATGCTTCTCACCCATTGGCTTGACTTGGCTTTGAAACGCGGCCGCCTGTATCCCCCCTGCATGCGTGTGCTGGCCCGACCTCAGTCTGTGGTGGAGGGAGACTGCTGTGTGTGGGGTGATGGGCTGCTCTGAGAAAGCCGGAGGAGAATTGGAGTGTTATGCACACAGGAGAAGCCTGTTAAATGGCATCAGTTGCACTGTCTGTCAGTGGCGATTCTCAGTGAAAGATGGAGCTTGGATCGGTGTGTGTGTGTGTGTGTGTGCGTGTGTGTGTGTGTGTGCGTGTGTGTGTGTGTGTGTGTGTGTGTGTGTGTGTGTGTGTGCATGAGTGCGTGCGGTGTGTGTGTGTGTGTGCATGAGTGCGTGCGGTGCGTACATCGCCTGTGTGCCCGCCCCGGCTGTCTGCCCTACACCTGCCTGCAGCAGGAAGAGTCGAGCCCCCCATCATGTCACGCGAAGTCAAACAGGAGACTCGCTGGATTCGTGCAGAGAAGGAGAGGAGGAGAGGAGGAGAGGTGAAGAGGAGGAGGGGAGGAGGAGAGGAGGAGAGGAGGAGGGGCAGGTGGGGGGGGCAGAGAGAGGGGAGGGAAAATGGGGAGGGCTGCATTTGAATGATGAACATGCATAATATAGACAGAAAGAGAAAGAGGGGAGGGCAAAGTCAATACTCTCCTGTCAATATACCTTCGTCTTCACATGAGCACCGTGGTGTGGGGCAGAGAGCTGCCTGTGCCATCTAGTAGATCCTTATCCGTCTCCTTAAAGTGAAAATAACAAATCCCAAACAAAACAAACCCCATCCCGACCCATCCCCCACACTTAAAGCGCTTTTATTTTACCTTGACAGGATCATCTGTACCCAGGGGCTTTGATCAACACAGCCTCAGCGCGTGTGGCACAGATACACGCGACACACACACACTCACACACACACACACACACACGCGCGCACACACCCACATGCCGCACAGTATGGGACGGGACGAGGCATTTGGGGCTTTGTTCTGCAAATGGAGGGATAAAACAAAGGACACGAGAGCAGAGAGAGAGAGATGAAGAAAGAGAGAGAGAGAGAGGAGGAGAGAGAGAGGAGGAGAGAGAGAGAGAGAGAGAGAGAGAGAGAGAGGGAAAGAGAGAGGGAGAGAAAGAGAGAGAGAGAGAGAGAGGAGAGAGAGGAGAGAGAGAGAGAGAGAGAGAGAGAGAAAGAGAGAGAGAGGGAGCAGAGAGAGATGAAGAGAGGGAGAGAAATAGAGAGAAACAGGAGAAGAAAAAGGGAGAGAGAGACAAAAAGAGCTAAGAATGATGGAGAAAGGAGAGAGTGGTGAGTGATGGGCAGGGGACATAGAGAACGAGGAACAAGAGCAAGAGTGAGAGAGAGAGATGAGACAAAAAGATAAGAGTGATGAAGAGAGAGAGGAGAGAGAAAAGAAAAAGAAAGTGTGTGTGAGGAGAGAGGAGAGAGAGAGAGAGAGGAGAGAGAGAGAGAGAGATGAGAGAGAGAGAGAGAGAGAGAGAGAGAGAGAGAGAGAGAGACAGGGTCCTGCACAGTGGCCTGTCAGAGATATTTAGGGCTTGAAAGAGTGAGTGCTGATTGTGGAGGCTGGGAGTTGCTGGCGAGGCAGACATTATCTGCGGGGGACTGAAATGTAGAGCCATCACCGTTACTCACGGCTCCAACCCAGCCCCCATGGAGTTAGATGGCCCTGGGCAAGCCAGATTGTGTAATGTGTGCTTTCTCTTTCTCTCTCTCTCTCTCTCTCTCTCTCTCTGTGTGTGTGTGTGTGTGTGTGTGTGTGTGTGTGTGTGTGTGTGTGAGGAATAGGGGTAGAGGTAAGGGGAAGGGTGAGAAAGAGGTAGAAGTATAGAAGTACAGAGAATGACACATATAGACAGAGTGCAGAATGAAAGAGAGAATAAGGATGAAGGTAGTGCTGAGAGAGAGGGGTAGAGAGGGACAGAGAAGAACAAGAGAAAAGGAGAAAGAAAATCAAAAAAGAAAGGAAGAGAAAGAGAGAGGACTACAAGCCCCGTGTTTATATGTTGCCTCAGGGCAGGCCCAGTGAGAGGAGGCGTGAGGAGCTACAGGGTTTTTAGGTGGTGCTAATGATAGTGTGTGTGTGTGTGTGTGTGTGTGTGTGTGTGTGTGGGGGTAGGGGCCTGCTCAGGGTGGGGATGTGGGAGGAGGCCAGCTGTGGACTCTACCCCCTCCCGCCCTTCTTTTAAGTCAAACATGGGATTGGGTCAGCCGTGGGGGCATTTCTGTGTGTGTGTGTGTGTGTGTGTGTGTGTGTGTGTGTGTGTGTGTGTCTGTGTTGGTGTGTGTTTGAGAGGGAAGCGAGTATGGGTGTGGTTTGAGGGTGGCATAGCACATGTGCGCGTGCGTGCATGCGTGTGTGTGTTTGAGACAGAGAGTGCATATCTGTATGCATGATTATGGTTGCCTGGGCAGTGAATGTGAGATGAGTGGGAGGGGTGTCCACCCCCGGTCGGTGGGGGCCACTCATAGGCAGGTGGTTACTGAAGGGGGAGTCACCAGGGTCAGCCCAGCCTCTATAGCCCAGCCAGGCAAAGAGCATCCCCACCATGGGGGGCAGGGGCTTTCTCTCTCTCTCTCTCTCTCTCTCTCTCTCTCTCTCTCTCTCTCTCTCTGTGTGTGTGTGAGTGTGTGTGTTCTCACAGAGGGGGTGGGGAGGGCAGCATTGTGTGTTGTGGTGGTAAAGAGAGAGAGTGTATGTGTGTGTAATTGGCTAATTGTGTGCATACGGATCTTAATGGAGACAGGAGCATCATTTCCCCTTCAGCAATGGGGCTCAGATGTGTGAGTGCAGTGCAGTGTGGAGTGTGTGTGTGTGCGTGTGTGTGTGTGGAAGGGGAGGTGGGACTGTGTGTAAGCCTTTATTGTCTGACCTTCAGTGAGTCTGTAGAACTGCTCTCTCCTCCCATACAAGGAAATAAAACATGTGTAGTGTAAATTAATGTTGAGAACTTTAAACGTGAACGGGCTACTGGCATCATCATCAAGCAAAACAAAACAAAACAAAACAAAAAACAAAACAACCCTCTCCACTGAGGCGGGCATAACCTCCTGCTCATCTCTCCCATTGTCCACCTGATCTCCTCTCCTCCTCCTGGAGTTCACAGTCAACCAGTTAGAGGGTCAGAGCCTTCCATGCCTCTGTTTTGTTTCTATCTCACATACAAACACCTCCCTCTCTCCCCCTCTCTTTCTTTCTCTCTTTTGTCCTCTTCCTCTCCTTCTGTGTCTTGCTCTTTCTCTTTCTTTCTCCTCTATTGTTTTGTTTAACCTGTGAAGCTGGCTGGTGAAGTCCTTTTCGGTTGTTGATGCGTTAATCCAGGTTGCGTCTGGTATTGTTTGTGCCGTATACTCCGCTGCTGCTTCTCCTCCTCCTTCTACTCCACTTCTCTCTCTCCTCCTCCACCTCTCTCTCTCCTCCTCGATCTCTCTCTCCTCCCTCTCCTCTGTCCCCCTCCCCCACCACCTGTTTTTCCAACCCTTCTCCATACCTCCCCACACCACTCCAATTTTCCTCCACCAAAGCCCTGCAATCAGACACACGCGGTCCACATTCAGTTTCTCATATGTGGCTGAAGCGGGCGATTTGGCTTTTCAGAAGATAAATCCTCAATTTAGATCCAACCCCCCCTCTCTCCGTCCCCACAAGGGCGATCGCTACGGAGCTGAGAATGGCCTCATAGCCAGGGTGACCTTAACCA
>NC_055967.1:29831224-29838724 GCF_018492685.1 Alosa sapidissima
CTCCGAGTTCCGGCAGCGTTGGGCCTGAAAATGGTAGCGTGGCCACTGCCACAGCTTCCTTGTCAGGTCGCTCCGTCTGCCGAGGAGCCTCCAGCTCCAGCACGTATGGGAGGCTAAAGCGGTAGCCCTCCCTCCCTCCCTCTGCTCTCTCTCTCTCTCTTCCTCTGTCTCTCTCTCCCTCTATCTTTCTCACTGTCTCATTCCCTCTCCCCCTCTGTTTTTCCTTTACCTCTGTCTTTCTCCCTGTCTCTCAACCCCCCTTTGATTCTTGACTGACTAGTGAGAACAGTTCTTGGAAGGATTAGCACATTCATTCAGGGATCTGTAAAGAACCTTCCGTCGTTTTTAGACTACCTCAGGTATGGCACCTTTGAGGAACTGTAGCCTGGAAAACTCCTGGAAAAGTCTTTGGATTAGTGTGAACTGGTTGGGGATGACTTGGAGGAACATAAAAAAAACACATGATGGATTTTCAATAACGGTACTGAAGGAAAGGCTGTTTTCTAATAAAAGGCCTGTTTCTAGGAGCCTCTATAAAAGGTGTATCTGTTACAAGCATCTAAATCAACCTGCTGTGGCTCTGAGTAAATGTGAAAGCGACACTCCTTGCACCAAATCACTTTTTTTGTTGTTGCCGAGCTCTGTGGTGCGAACACAATGTCTGTCTATAGAGAGTTAGGTGTGCGACGGCGCCACACAATAACCTGCTATGGTGTCTGGGTACATCTGAAGGCAGGTGTGCTTTCTCCGGGGTGTTCAGATTACCTCACCACTGCCTGTAGGGTCTCAGCCAGCAGGCCTCCAGTCAAACCTATTGTGTCGTTTTACAGGTTGGATCGGGGGGTGGGGATTATTTCACAGGAATTGTTTATTGTGCCTCATTTAAGAATTCCCAGCAGGTACCACAACATTTCCAGACGACAATGCACTCTAACTAAACTAACGGAAAAGAAATGTGGCACTTACTTGCTTAGAATATTAGCCAATATTTTCACAAGACATGATAACAGGAGAGAATGAATGAGGTAGCCAAGGAAATACTAAAGCAAATATAGAATATACACAGGAGCAGAAGTACTAGTGATTTCCAGGGCAGATATATCATAGTGTTTACATTTCTCTTCACTCCCCTGGATTAGATCTACTGCACTGCAGTTTCTATTACATTTTCATATTTGATACAAGTGCACATATCTTGTGTGTTTAAGATTCTTAGATAGTTATGGATAAAGACAATGAATGGAGCCAGGTATAGTTTCATCCATATACTGAGCACTTGACTCCTTAAGCTCGAGCTAAGAGGATAGGGGAACTATAGCCGAGTAAGTGTGTTGTGCTGAAACTATGGATCAAAGTTCGACCCTGAAAACAGAATGGTAATGAATTACGGTGTGTATTGCCAGGGGACTGCACGCTGCAGCACAGGACTGGCACTGGCACAGTGAACTCGAACGTAATTTACATGCTTAATATCCCGTTAAAATGCTTTTGCGTACATGCGCGCTGTCATGTCACAACATTAATTAGTCCTGATTTGTATTTCATTTCATACACCGTACACCGATGCGAGCGTTTGCTGTTTGAGGAAACACCGGCGTTGGTTTACTTTGCTCCATTATGTTCTGCCTCTTGTCCTTAGCCCTTCTCTTTCAGTGTTTTCTCCACACATTCAGTTTCTCTGCTTCTGTCTCTAAGAGCCCCTTGATAAGTCAGCTATTACCTCACTAATTTAAAAAGGGTCAACGGAAAGGAGACAGGAAAGAGCCCCCTCCTTGCTTCCCTCGCCTCAGCCAAAAATGTTTTCTTGCGGCACAGCCCCGAGGCCCGAGCCTGGCTTGCTCTGGTGGCCCGGACGGAAAAAGCATCTCTAGACGTGGCCGATTTAGAATGAACCATTGGAAATTAAGCGCGCTTAATCCGTCATGCTTTGTGAAGAAATAAAAGTTTCATTAAGCGATGGATCACGGCGTGTCAGTGGTGTGTGTGTGTGTGTGTGTGTGTGTGTGTGTGTGTGTGTGTGTGTGTGTGTGTGTGTGTGTGTGTGTGTGTGAAAGAGACTGTGTTGTTAGGGAGGGGGGGGGGGGATTACTTAGAGGCCAGCGCTGTGGCATTACTATCCTCAAGGTCGGACGGAGAGGTTTGTGTGGGGTGCAGCAGCAGCAGTGGCAGCAGTGGAGGAAAGTGCTGACTGGCCAGAGAAGCATGTTTCACGCCAGCCAGCCCTGCATGTCAAGCTCTGTGGGTGACAGGGGACGGCCAAATGATTTCCCTTTCTTTCGCCTGGTCCCTGCGGCCAGCAGCAAGCTGGCATGGATCCGTTTGATAGCGTTATTTTCTAACGCAGGAACAGATCTTGTTTCGTGGTTTCTGCTGTAATGCAGCTTGTCTTGGTGAAGTAAATTATGCTGTGCCCGAGGTCGTGCAATGAAGGGGGAACATGTTTACACTTGGATGTTTTTCCTGGTCCCTTATCAGGATGGATTTGGAATATAATATGGAATGGTGTGGGGAAATCACATTAAATCCTCTACATTCCATTACATATAACATAAGATGTATGTGTCCTTGAATGCTTATTTTCGTTTTTGTCCTTGAAAAGTGTATTAAGCATACTGACATGCACATATATGAGTGGTAATTGTTTGTGTGAGGCTGTGTGTGTGTGTGTGTGTGTGTGTGTGTGTGTGTGTGTGCGTGCGCGCGCGCACTGGAACATGTGAATACTGAGTGTGTTCTGTCTCTTTGTGTGTGTGTGTGTGTGTGTGTATGTCTATTAGGAAGTGCACAAATGTACAGTATTTGTGCACTATTACCTGATGTTTCTGTAGTCCTTCAGCCTGGCTCTGCTGCGGTGGTGGGTCTGCTGGCTGCCAGGGTAGTGGGGTGTGGAGAGGGAGAGGTGCGTGTGTGTGTGTGTGTGTGTGTGTGGCACGTACCTGTGCTTTGAAAGCTTTATTAGCTCTCCACTGCAGTATTTGCATTCCCTCCACAGAGGAGAGGAACAGATTAGAAAGCAAAACAGAGAGAAAGAGAGAGAGAGAGAGAGAGAGCATGTCTTGATGGACTCATATTCATAACCACACCTGGCGGCTGGACACACACACTATAGTACACGATAGCAAACACACACACACACACACACACACACACAATCACAATAGCACACAGAGACACACAGAGGTCCCTGCTGAGCTTGTGAGCTGTGCAATGTCTCTCTCTGCTTTGCCTCGGGAATCAGCCGAAAATCGTAGGCAGGTGCAACATTTCTGTGAGCCGTGTGGAATTGGCGGTGTTTGCACCTTCAGCCCACCTGCACACCTGCATTGGTATACGCTGTTCTAGACACACACACACACACACACACACATACACACACACACACACACACACAGAGCTCTGTTTGCAGATACACGAAACAGCTCAGCTCATGTGAATAGAGCCGGGAGAGTTGCAGGGAATCTGTAGTGGTCCACAGACAGGATACATTATTTTGAGAGCAACACACACACACACCACTCACTCACACACAGAGGGAGAGAGAGAGAGGATGATATGCTTATTGTGTTCCTCCCTCATTTTGTGATTACTTTTGGTTCGGCCTTTTACTTACTTGACTTTGGAAATTGATATTCCATTTTGAGCGAGATGGAGATCTCACTAGCGCTTGACAAATGACCTGTCCTCTCTCTGTCACTGCCCTCATAATCTCCCTCTTTCCCTTTTAACTGTGCTGTCCCCTGTGCTCTCCCTCCTGTCCCTGGTGGAGTTGCCTACCGTAGCCATCACCAGGAAAGAGTGTAGAGTGTGTGTGTGTGAGCTGTGTGGTCACAGGAAAAGCAGTGTAGAGTGTGTGTGTGTTCTGTGTGGTCACGGGGAAAGCAGTGTAGAGTGTGTGTGTCCTGTGTGGTCACGGGGAAAGGAGTGTAGTGTGTGTGTATGTATGTGTGTGTGTGGTTCCTGGCACACTTCAGTAATTAGACTGGGCATGCTCACCACTGCACCCTGCACCAAGGCCTGCTGGGAAATCCCAGCCCCAGTCTGTTGGCAAGATGTGGCATGTTTGACAGGTGTCCAGAGGCATCGTCCATGCATCCCCATGTTCAGGTGGGCAGATGAGGACGGGGTGGGGGGGGGGTCTCAGAGAGCAGGTCTCTCTTTCAGACACGTGGAGGGTGGGCCGGGAAGACAGGGTGGGAGAAGGGGCAGGTAAAGGTGTGAATGAGTGTGAAGAGCTGCTTCTCTGCAGGTGTGCCAAGACCAGACCAGAACACTCCCAGAATGGCCCCCCCCATGAGTCCCCTTCTTCAAAAAGAACCTTTCAATGTTGTACCATAAAATATGATAATAACATCTCTAGGGACCAATAACGCACGCCTCTGTGTGTGTGTAATCTATATGTGTATATGTGTGTGTGTGTGTATATATATATATAACATCGATGACGGTCAGGGTTTCTGTGTTGCTGTTTTGTTAGCTTTCCAAAACGTTTAATAACAATCACTCACAAAAAAAAAACTATCTCTTGGGTTGCTTTTACTCACCCATTTTTCTTTATCTAAAGAAGCCGCCTTGGTAAAGGACTCTTTATATGAGATCCATAAGACAGATCTGATCAATACTATCTATTCATTACTTACGGTGAAATAGAGCCAATTGCCGCTATGTGTTATATCTATAGCTCTGCATTTGTAGCTCAGCGTTTCTGCAAATTTTAGTCAAACCTAAAATGTTTCCTCTCTGATGAATAGTGAAAAGTTAAATATGGAGATTTCAGTTATCATCAGCAAGTCTTGTTCTGTGGTCTTTGTCTTTGCTGTGGCCACAGTGGCCGATTTGCTGTGTGCTGCATTGCATGGTGTAGTGTTGCAGAGTGTTGTAGTGTTGTGGTGTTTACAGGGCATATTCTGACGGGGTAAATTAAAAGGCCTTAATCCTTGGCGGAGTTCATCAGATGTCGGGATCAGTGTGGGGGTGGAGGTGTGGTTAGCGAGAGCTGGTGAGAGATTAAAGAGACGTATCATCGGTTTAATGTGGGGGAAAAAAAAGAGCCATTGTAATCACACAAGCCCTCTGGTGGTGCTGGTGTGTGTATGTGTGTTCTGTGTTTGTGTGTTGGGTGGGTGGGTGGGGTGGGGGGTGTGTTGGGGTTACTGTAGATGTACTGGTCCCCCCTATACCACTTCCTTAGGTCTCTATCTGATCAACCGTCTCTGTTCTATTCCCTGGTACTGCCTTCATGACACCAGTGATTTTATTCTTGTTTTATACTACCTCTTTCCTTCTCTCTCTCTCTCTCTCTCTCTCTCTCTCTAAAGTTTAGATCATGTCAGTGATGCTCAAGGGTGTACATTTCTGTGTGCATGAGGCTATCTGTGATTCGATTATTTGTCTGGGGTTGTATTGTGTGTGTCTGTGTGTGCGCTGTATCGAAGTTTGTGTGTGTTTCTCTATGTGTGTGTGTGTGTGTGTGTGTGTGTGCGTGTGTGTGTGTGTGTGTGTGTGTGTGTGTGTCTGTGTGTCTGTGTGTGTGTGTGTGTGTGTGTGTGTGTGTGTGTGTGTGTGCCTGCATGCCTGCCACTGCCTCAGCAGGATTCATTGCATGGCATTTAGTGCGGCTGGGTGAACGTGACCGCGCCCCAGTGTGTGTGACTGCGTCCGGCTCGTGGCCTGACCGCCTGGGTTGATGGCCAGTGACGTAGGCTGGGGCTGCTGTGGCAGACCGGGGAGGGAGGGCAGGAGGGAGGGCAAGAGGGAGGGCAGGAGGGAGGCAGGCAGGCAGGCAGCCATCAGGCCTAATGGCCTCTTCCTGACGTGTCACTCCGGCTAAATGTTACCGCCGAGGGCCAGTGGCAACGGGAAAGGTCCTTGAAGCTGCAGCAGTCTGTCAGAAGGGGCTCAGTGGCGGACAGGCTCAAGGAGAGGTGGACGGGCAGCAGCAGTGATGTTATCTGAGCTTTGGGTTTCCTGCATTGGGGGGGGGGGGGGGGGGTTGCATCTGGCCTGTACTTTAATAGTGCATTCATGGTTCATTTAGTTATATATAGTCATTTGTTCATTTAGTCTCTGCTTGTAGATGAGCAGGATGTGCTTTCATGTCAGCATGTTAGAGGATGAAAATATGTTTCCTTTGTGTTGTACTGCATACAATACTATTCTGTGTGTTACTATTCAATACTATTCTGTGTGTTATTCACCTTGATGCATGAAGTATTGTATTGAGTAAAACCATGTTAGCTGTCAAGTGTGTTGGGAAACAGACACAGTAAACACCAGACAGAGCGGTACACACACAAATACATACACATGCGTGCACACACACACACACACACACATGATTCCAGCACTAGCCTGAAATCCTGGCCTAGGGGTGGACTTTCCTGGCGGCTCCTCGTCATGTTTTGTCATGGATCTAATCGCCTAATCATTTTACCGTTCCGGGATGAAATTGAATTCAATCAGGCCCCTTCCACGGCACAGCAGACCCTATTAGATTTAGGCCAAAGGAATCGGGTGTGTGTGTGTGTGTGGGGGGGGGGGTAGGTGGTTGGATGGGCTGACAGCGTCTCATCTGTCCCCACGTCCATGGGGGTACCGGCTGTACATGCCAGAGCAAACTAGAGCTCGACCCAGCCACACTGGCCTGTAATCAGATTTATCCAGTCTGTTATAGACTCGCTAAAAGCGGGGCACCGACAGCCCGACAACAAGAGGGCAGACAGTGCCAGATGACATGATCAAATGATGGGCTGTTATGACCGAACCCAACCAAAAAAAAATAGATATCGTGCCACACTGGGCTTTTTTTAAGCCTGGTTGATTGAATGGGTTCACGCCTTTATTGCATTGCAGTCCCAAGGCAAGGAGTTGGTGTCAGAGTTTGGTGTTCGTTTTGAAAGTGGGATGTCTCAGTTCGGGGAGGCTCTTCTTGGCCCTTGCTAAACAATGCGATTGATCCTTCTGGGGGAAACGGCTGTTTAAGTGCCGGGGAAGGGGAGCAACGTTTTTAATTTCACTTTGAAGCGGAGGGAGCGAGGGCCTGGCTGTAAGAATTGGTGAAGCGGAAGGGTGATTTAAGGGGGCCTGGCATTAAGCAGCAGGGGTCACATTTAAGCTTGCACGCCGTAAGAGGGGGGTCTTCAGGAAAAAAAAAGAGAATAAAATGAAGGCTGTTTATCAGTAATGATTTATTCAAAGGCTTTTTGCTAAGCTGTGCATACAGTATTTGTAAGGTGGGAAAGAGCAGAAGGAATGACGCACATACACACACACACATGCACACACACATACACACACATACACACACACATAGACACACACACACACACACATGCACACACACACATAGACACACACACACACACCACACACACACACACACACACACACACACGCATACACACACACACACACACACACACACACACACACACACACACACACATACACACATAGACACACACACACACACACACACACACACACACACACACACATAGACAC
>NC_055967.1:29843724-29848724 GCF_018492685.1 Alosa sapidissima
ACACACACACACACACACACACACACACACACACACACACACACACACACACACACACACACACACACACACACACACACACACACTCTCGCCCTCTCTCTCTTTTAAATGCTTCATGTAACTTGTGGCCTGTCGGCCATCTTGTTTGTGTTCTGCTTCAGCAGACTCTATGAAGTTGGGTGGGAAGTGCACCATACTCACCCCATGTTGACAGAGAGAGAGAGAGAGAGAGAGAGAGAGAAGAGAGAGAGAGAAGAGAGAGAAAGAGAGACAGAGAGAGAGAGAAGAGAGAGAAAGAGAGACAGAGAGAGAGAGACAAGAGAGAGAAAGAGAGCAGTGCTCAAAAACAAACTGATTGTTATAAGTGACGCAAAATAAGTGCTTCAATATTTATCTGGCTGTATGCTTTTAACTGTTTTTTTAATGTTTTTTTCCGGCACTTATTTTTTTCTGGGAGGGTTTTGGAGGACACTGGGTGCAGTACTGAGATTTCTCGCTTCTTTTGGCTTCTCAAAGAGAATGATTTATGCGTGTGGTTCGAAGGGAGAACAGCTTTTGAGTCAACATCACAGGTCTCTCCCTGCAAATCAACTTGGACTGCTTTTTAATTCACTTTCTCATTCACCATAAAAGTTCAGCGCAACATTGGAGTGACATTTAACGTGACATTCCTGCTTATCGCCGACTCTGCTTCGGCAAAGGCCTTATCTGCATTCATGGCAGTAGATTTGAGGGACGGGAGTCATGAAATCATGGGATCTGATAGAGAGTATCTGATACAGTAACTATCGTTCTTTAAGGATCACTGACCTGGCGCCTCCTTTGTGGTGACATGTAGGTGAACTCAACACTGATGTCCACTCTGGTGACTGCTGCAGCAGCTGTCATTTTGGTTCACAAAATGTCATACTCTTGTGTGTATGTGTATAGGTGTGTGTGTGTGTGTGTGTGTGTGTGTGTGTGTGTGTGTGTGTGTGTGTGTGTGTGTGTGTGTGTGTGTGTGTGTGTGTGTGTGTGTGTGTATGTGTACAGGTGCGTGTGTGCGACATCTTTGTGCAGACCAAATGAAAGCAAACGTAAACCAAAGAAGAGAACTAAAAAACAAGAGGGACAGTGACCAAATCAAACATGACCACTCCATGATCAAATCCAACATGGATTGCAGAGGCTACCCCCCACCCCCTTTGCCTGCCAGCAACACACTCTCTCAGATGGCCAGTGAGATGACACATCCAACTAATCTCCCCCCTGATTGGATGAATCAGAAACCCCATCCCCACCCCTCCTGGTCCCAGTTGTTGGACAGCAGTGGTAGGGTGGGAAAGGCGCAGCTGAGTGCCCATGTTGGATGAGATGAGAGGAAGGCGAGAGGAGGAGCTGTCCATGTAGTGCCAGTGCTGAAATGAGGGGAGCTGTCCGTGGTGCTGAAAGAGAGAGAGAGAGAGAGAGCTGCTGCCCTGCTGTGTCTCAGCTCCCTTCTGGCAAGGCTGTGGGGCCACAGATAAAAGAGCTGTGCTTTAAAAACACACATAGCATATAAAGCTTTTAGATATGCACACGCACACACACACACACACACACACACACACACATACACACACACGCACACATTGGCATGAACCCATACATATTCTCGCATTGAAATTTTGAACAAACAATGCACATACGGATATACAAACACGCGCACATACACACACACAACACACACACACACAGACTCACACATTCTGTATTTCACCTTGCTGAGGCTGAATTCAGCAGTAGATGCTTTAGGGCCAAACATAACATAGCCCTTGGGACACGGTTGGGATCCGTGCCAGAATAAGGCTGAGCCCGCTCCAGAAGTCCTGGAGCCACTCCAGTGCCTTCGTCTCCACCTGGCCTTAGCCAGACTGGGCTCAGTGGGGCTAGATGTGAGAGGTGTGAGGAGTTCTCTTGGGTGCTGCGTGCAGGTAATCACCGTGGTAATGTTGAGTGGTCCAGGTTAACTGCAGCCGGATGACCTCTGACCCCATCACAAGCCTCTGCCCAGGAGCTGACATATCAGACGGAGTGGTCTGAGGGTCGCAGATTAATAATTCAGACTGACAAGCAGTGAGCTGTGCATGTACGCTTGAATGTGTATTGTGTGTGTGTGTGTGTGTGTGTGTGTGTGTGTGTGTGTGTGTGTGTGTGTGTACATGGATAGGTGTGTGTGTGTGTGTGTGTGTGTCTGTTTCATGACTGAACACTAACACCTTTTCCTCTGACTCTGAGGGATTCTCTGGCCTACAGACCACCTGAATGACCCCTAGAATGAGCTTGAATAAGGTCATGACCTCTTGGCACCTGCTGTACGAATCTGGAGTGATGGGCTAAAGTCACAACCCCCCCCCTCCCCCCACACACACCCGTTCTCACACTGCCAAGCTCCCCAGGCACTTAATCTCTCTCTCTATCCCTTCCTTCCCCTCTCTCTCTCTCTCTCTCTCTCTCTCTCTCTCTCTCTTTCTTTCTCCTCAGTCTCCTTAGTCCTTTTATTTTTATTTATTTATTTTTTAACATAATTTTTATCCTATACAAGAATTTAATTGTGTGAATCTTTCAGTGTTTTTTATAAACCAATAAAGAAAGAGTTAAAAATCTCAAATCTCTCTTTCTTTTTCCCCCTCCCTCTCCTCTCTGGCTCCTGCAGGCCCCCTAATCCTCTCTCTGCTCTCTTGCCTTCTGCAGTGGCTCTCTGGGAAATGTCTGGTGTCGGCTCACACACACCTCTCACCTCCACCCGTCCCGGCACACTGCCCATCTCTGCCTGTCTCCGCCACCACCTGTGGGGGGAGTAGAGCGATTGGGGGGGGGGGGGGGGGGGGGGATTTAGGGAAAGGGAGATAGAAGGGGATGTGGTGATGAACGGAAAGTTTTTGAGATCATGTGAATGAGCAGTTTTAGGTACACATTGGGCACACATGGGTCAGGAGAGAGATGCTGAGAAACAAAACATTAGTTGGAGCAACAATTATCTGGAGTAGAATTGGACTGATACAGTATGTGATTATTCTCAGGTGTGCACAGGTAAAGACCTACTGAGTTTGCGTGTGTTCATGCTTGTCTTCTGTGTTAGTGTGCTGTTGACAGATACTATCCTCACCTACTGAGTTTGCGTGTGTTCATGCTTGTCTTCTGTGTTAGTGTGCTGTTGACAGATACTATCCTCACCTACTGAGTTTGTGTGTGTTCATGCTTGTCTTCTGTGTTAGTGGGCTGTTGACAGATACTATCCTCACCTACTGAGTTTGTGTGTGTTCATGCATGTCTTGTGGGTTAGTGTGCTGTTGACTGATATTATTCTCAGGTGTGCACAGGTAAAGAGCTACTGAGTTTGCGTGTGTTCATGCATGTTGTGTGGGTTAGTGTGCTGTTGACTGATATGTGATTATTCTCAGGTGTGCACAGGTAAAGACCTACTGAGTTTGCATGTGTTCATGCATGTCGTGTGGGTTAGTGTGCTGCTGTGAGCCCTCTGGCTAAAGCTCTGCTGTGCAGTGATAGATACCCACTTAAACTGGGAGCGCAGCACTACTTCCTAGTCTCAGCATGGAAGCACTGGTTTGCATCTAACTTCTCTCTCTTTCCTCATCCCTCTCTCCCCCCTGCCGCTCTTCTCTCTCCCTCTCTCCCTGCCTTCATCCCTCTCTCCCTGCCTTCATCCCTCTCTCCCTGCCTTCATCCCCCTCTCTCTGCCTTCATCCCTCTCTCCCTGCCTTCATCCCTCTCTCCCTGCCTTCATCCCTCTCTCCCTGCCTTCATCCCCCTCTCCCTGCCTTCATCCCTCTCTCCCTGCCTTCATCCCCCTCTCTCTGCCTCCCAGTGTTATCATAGCTACTGTGTAACACTGCTCACACAGATTCATACCCTCATAACCATCCTTTACCAATCCACTTTAATTAGACCCCCGCAGAGTGTAACACACATGCAGTCCTCACATGCGCACACGCACGCACACACACACACACACACACACACACACACACACACACACACACACACACACACACACACACACACACACACACACACACACACACACACGGACATCATTGGCTTATATTTCATCTCCCTCGAGGCTGTCGCTCTCCCACCATCTCTCCCAGTCAGAGGCTTGTGGTGCTTGTATCCAGAAAAGTAGGTTAAGATGGATGGAGTTGCTATGATATGACATTTTGTTCTCTTTAAGCTCTGTAATTCAAAAATAGTTTTTGCTGTCAGTTTTAAAGGCACAGTCAGCGATTGCGCAGGAAGTCACGTTTGTTTATGTTTGTGTTTATGTTTAAAATTATTAGCAGACGCTTTTGTACAAAACAACATACATTGTTTTTTAACCAAGGACCAGTTGAAACACACCAGAGAGGTAGCCTACCCCTCCATTCAGTATTCCCAAAGAAAATCCACACAGGCTTTTGTTTTTTTGGGGGGTTAGGCTGCCCCCACTTTGTTTGTTTCCAGTTTCTGGAGCCTGGGCTGCCTACAGAGACCATTTCTTACAGTTGTGAGGAGATGATTGCTGAATTTGACAAAACATTTTATGAACTTGAAATCACGTACAATCACTGACCTCTCTATACCACCAATATACTATAAGCACTATATTGAGTATTTATGATGTCTTCATTGACTTATCTGGGCTAAAAGACAAATAAGAACAAAGCAGTAGTTGATGTCTTCAGACTTATATCTAAATAGAGATTGTTCTAAATGTCAAGGTCTGTGTGTGTGTGTGTGTATGTGTGTGTGTGTGTGTGTGTGTGTGTGTGCGTGCACTGGAGTTACTTGGCCGCCAAAAGCAGTGGACTGCCTTGAGAAGGTCAGTCTTTTATTAGTGCATTTGTTCATTTCCCAGAGTGCTCCTTGTGTGAGGGATGTCGGGCCCCGGTGTACTGGCCCCTGATTCAGCGGCTCTTAATCACAGGAAGTGACAGCACTCGGCCTCAGACTCAGCACTCTCTCTCTCTCCCTCCCTCTCT
>NC_055967.1:29853724-29861224 GCF_018492685.1 Alosa sapidissima
GACCTTTTGTCAGCAGCGGGAGCCGTACGGCAGCCAAGGTGCCTCTCCATCGAGCAGGAATTCATTTCGCCGCGCTAACAGGTCAACCTGCCGCAAGGAAAGGGCCCAGCGCTCCGTTTCATGTACGCTAATCTTGAGGATGGCCCAGGGGGTGGGGTGTGTGTGTGTGTGGGTGGTGTCGGGATCCGTTTGCGTCAGCTGGATTGCGATAAGAGAACTGCACTGACTGATGCTGGTGTTTTTCACCAAACATGGTAATATGACCCGGTGGGGGGGGGGCTGGTACTGTTATAGTTAAACCTGATGACAAGGGAGGGCGAAGAGCCTGGGACGTCCATTCATTTTCTGTCCACACACACATTAAATCACGTCTCATGAGCGTCTCTGAAGTGATTGTCTGTGCAGTGTTTGTCCTTAACGTTCAGAGGTAATCAGGGGGAAAATCGCCAATGTAAATATGTATGTATGAGTCAGAGGCTTATAATGGATCACAGCAAACAGGGAAGCAGTAGGGTGAGAGTCATACACATCATCTCTCTCTCTCTCGCTCTCTCTCTCTCTCTCTCTCTCTCTCTCTCTCTCTCTCTCTCTCTTTGTTTGTTCCCTCTTTAGTTCCTTCTGTCTTTTAGGTCAGTCACTCTTTTAAGTCGCTTCCATGAGTTTCTCCTCAGTTTTATTATTCAGAGTCTCTCTCTCTCTTTCCATATCTCCACATCTCTCCGGCTCTCAGTCACTCTCTCCCACCCTTTCTTTCTGTTCCTCCCTCCTTCATCTCCCATTCACCCACATGCCCTATTTTCTCCCTCCCTCCTTCCCATACAAAACGATAGCCATGATCTCTTTTCTGGGTTAACTCTAACTGCTGATGCTCTGCTGTAAGGGCCCCCAGGGGCCCTGGGTCCAGTAAAAACGAGTGTTCCGGGGCCCCGGTTCTACAGCTCTGCAGGGGGAGAGAGAGGAGCCTGGTCTCGGCTCATTAGTCCGCACGGCCCACCCAGAGTTGCTAGGTGACTCGCACTCGATGTCTTCGCAGCTAGACTGGAGAATTCTTTGTCTAACATGCTCAGGGTTTCTTCTTCTCTGTGCTCTGCTTCTCTCTCTCTCTCTCTCTCTCTCTCTCTCTCTCTCTCTCTCTCTCTCTATTTCATACTCACTCTGTCTCACTCTCTTTTCTATTTCTCTGCTCCACCTTTTGTTGCTTCATCTCTTTCTCTCCATCCAATTCTCCTCCATTACCCTATTTTCCAACGGGGCTTAAGTGGATGTGAGTGTCAGATAAAATAATTAAGTTTAATTCCGCTGAGAGATTGCGGAATGCAAATCTGACCCAGGTCTTTTGACTGTCTGTCACCTCTAATAGAAAGTACTCTTCTTAAAAAAAACAAAAAAAACCCCATCATATCCCTTTCTCCCTTTCTGCCTATCTCTGTAGCATCGTTGGGGAAGAAAATGAGTGCTGTTCTCCAGGGTGTGTTCTGCAGATAAGACTGCTGTTCTACGTCTGCGTGGACCCTGGTTCTCTAGCATGTTCCTGAGTGGGTTCTGTAAAGTGGGTTAGACGGGTCTTATCAGATGTTCCGTTTTTGGGGCCTCATGTGTGCCTGTTGTTCTGCCTCTCTGTTCTGTTCTCCTCCGATGTTCTCTCTTAATCTTGCTGAGGTTGTTACCTAGCAGAAGTTGAATTGGAGAGCTGCGATTGGCTGAGCTGAGGGGGTTGGGTGCCTTATGTAACGAGCGCTCCCCCCATTTCGCAGTACTTGACCCTATTAGCAAATAAACAGCAAACCAAAGGGAGGGGGCTCCCAAGCATCTCCTGTCTTCTCATCTCTCTTCTCCTCTCTTCTCTTCTCCTCTCCTCTCTTGCCTTCTTCTTGTTTCTTTTCTCCTCTTCCTCCGCTCCACTCCTATCCATTATACTCTTCTACTCCTTTGCTTTTCTCTTTCCTCCTCTCCTCTCCACTCTCTCTCTCTCTCATCTCATCTGTCGGCATGGACGCTAAGGGGAAAAGGGCTTACAACTGACGCTTATATTGTTTTGTTTGTTCACACAGCATGTACAGCTAAGCTGACGCGCTCAAAGCTGTCTCAAGCTCTGTTACGCTTACTGTGTTGTTGTTCTCTCTCTCTCTCTCTCTCTCTCTCTCTCTGTCTCTTTTTCTCTTTCTCGCATTCCCCACTTCATCTTTTTTTTCTCATGGAGAATAAATCATTTAGTTTATGGCTGGTTGGTGCAGCGTAGATTCAGACGCAAAAGCGATGATGTTTCGCTAGCATCTTTCTCTCTCTGTTCTCTCTCTCTCTCTCTCTCTCTCTCTCTCTCTATCTGGCTTCGGCTCCAAGGAGATCACGCTGACTCAGTGAAGACTTCATTGAGGCTCCTTAGCTACAGAGTTCTATGATTACTATGGAAAGGTAGCTCAGAGAGTTCTGTGTGCGTATGGCAGCATGAATGTGTGTGTGTGTGTGTGTGTCTGAAAGGGCCGATGGAGGCTCAATCTGCCAGGTCCCAGGCGGGCGTTGCGTTGCGGTGATGTGGTGTGGTGCAGGGTGGGTGGGGGCTGCTGATGAGGAGGGACGGTGGATAAGGGGACCCTCTCTGACTGGGCATTGAGGTACCAATACCATGCTGCCGGGAGGCCACATCAAACGGCCGGGCACATCAAAGCAGCGCTTTTGAGCTGCTTCTAATGCATCGATTTGTTCCCAGCTTCGCCCATGCAGGAGTACGGCCATGATGTAGCCTGCTCTGCCTGAGAGCTTCTCTCTCCCTCCGTTTCCTCTCTCTCTTTCTCCCTCTACCCCCCCCTCTCTCCTCCCTCCTCTCCCTATCTCTCTCTCTCCCCCTCTCTCTCCCTCTGCCCCCTCTCTCTGTCATTCTCTTTCCTTCTTGTTATTAATTCTTACTGTCTTGCCAGTTGCCATTTTCTTGCTCCCTGTCTCTCTCTTTCATTTTCTGACCAGAAGACTCCCTCCCTGTCCACATACTGTACACACACACACACACACACACACACACACACACACACACTATTTTACCCTTTACTATCTCCCCTTCTCTCCTCCCGTCTGTCTCTGCTCTCTGTCTTTCATTAGCCGTCTCTCTTTCATTCCTCTCCCCTCTGTCTGCCTCTCTTTCTTTATCTCTCTCTGACACTCTTTTCTCTTTCGCTCCACCTCCACGATCTCCTGCCTTTACTGTGTGTGTGTGTTTTGTGTTTGTGTTTGTGTGTGTGTGTGTGTGTGTGTGTGTGTGTGTGTGTGTGAGAGTCTGTGTGTGTGTGTTTGTGTATGAGTCTCTCTGTAAATGTGTGTGTGTGTATATTTGTAACATGTGCCTTTGAAGTCCTCTAAGAGCATTGTGAATGATATCGATCCAAATTTCACTTCAAAACATACTGGGGTGGAAGTGTGAGACTTTGTTCTGAGGCAGACGGCGAAACTAATGCTTTTTTTCCTATGCTTCTCATTCTCTCTCATGCCACATGTTTTATGCCGCGCGTCATGATGATTTTAATGAACCTGGTCAAGCGGTCAGAGGAAGGTGCCTCATAGTGTTGACCTCCAGACTTCAGACACAGAGAAGGCATTCATCTTTTTTTCGGTGGTAAAGAGTGAAAAAATAAAGAAAAGACAACAAACCAAACAAGGAGTCTGTGTGCTCTACAGAAGCGGAAAGCGAGACCTGTCTGCATTTAGGCAAGGGATGAAAATGCAATTAGATGTGTTGGACAAATATGACAAAGAAGCACCTTTGGAGAGCAGCACCATCTGGGTGTGCGTTCCAGCCCACTGATCTGGAATGTGATGGACCGGTCTGCAGGTTAGTGCCGTGTGTGTGTGTGTGTGTGTGTGTGTGTGTGTTTGGCTTCTCTGGTTCAGCTTTACGGACAGAGGCGTTTGATCCCATTCCTCCCTTACCCACTAACCCCAGCCCCTCCACCCCCCACCTTCTGATTGTGTGTGTGTGTGTGTGTGCACACAACAAGGTGGCCAAGTTGTGTGTGCAGGGACTTGGTACTGCATGCTGAAAGGTGGTGTCTGAGTGCTGCCCCCTGCAGGACTGGCTGTTCAGCCACGACCTCTGCAAACACACACACTTAAACAAACATGGGCCTTTTGGTACACATGGCTTATGGAATCTTAAACAAACATGGGCCTTTTGGTACACATGGCTTATGGAATCTCAGAGGTACAGATGAAGAATGTGTTTTGGGTTGTGATAAGTTGTGTTCTCTAGCAAATTCTCCAGGCCAATCATCCTAGCCATCCCAGCACACCTTGCCTTTTGATCTTACCTTGGTCTCTCCAATCTCTCTCTGAATCAGAGAAGAAGAAATAGACAGCCCCCCCGCCCCCCCAGCCCCCCCACCTACTCATACAGACCCACAAGCCCACCCCTCCTCTTGGCAGCATCCAGTGTTTTGTGGGTAATTGCATTCCTGTCACCCTGTCAGCCCATCACAGCCTGTGATCAGACCTGGTGATTGGGGGGTGCTCAGGGACACTTAAACTGGCAGAACTCCACGCGCCATGCTGCATGCTCCAGGCTCAGGAGGGGCTTTTGCTGCTTAAAGGAGAATTTCCGGCAATTTTTCACATAGATCTCTGTTTTCTCGAGGTCACCGAGTACTGTTGGTACGAAAGGAAATAAAAGAAAGCTCTTGTTGCTGCAGCTAACAGTTACAGCAGCCAGACAGCTACAGTGCTACACTCTGGGGGCTTTTTTAAAAAATCGTAGCAGTAGTACTATCTACGCGATAAATTGCCGGAGTTTTCCTTTAAGTTAATGCTGCCGTGGCTAATGCTAACACTTATGAGCCTTATGAGTGGTCAGCTTCACATTTGCTCCTTTGCATCCACCTTTACATTGATTAATTTAGCTGACTAGCTTTTATCCAAAGAGGCTTATATTGAGGGAAAATATTCAAGCAACAGTGTAATAGGAGAACCTATTGAATAGATACTACCAAGAAAAATACCTTTGTACACACAAGTGTGTGTGTGCCTGGGGAGGAAGGGTGGCTTTTGTTGTCATTGAAGGGGTGGTTCATCACACTTGCTAACTTGGAAATGAGGTCATATGTCCAAAATCTTGAACCACCCCTTTAAAGTTATTGTCATAGTTTGTGATCCTCACGATTCTCAGTGTTAGGGTCCTCTTGACTTCCTTGACGATACTTTAATTATTCTTCATCACAAAAGATTCCTGCCTTTAAAAAAAACAAAACATATAAAGAAGCCTCTGCAAGCATTGTTATTATGCAAGTATGCCAAAGTGAACATCTCTCTGACGCTCTGACGGAGAAGCATGGAACAAGAATGCCATGTGTGCTTTGTGAACCTTGTTCAGAGGGGATATGGCCTCTATGGTATACTTGAAAAGAAGAACAAGAGAACCAGAGAACAAGGTGTCCTTGTGGCCACACTGCAGTTTGGAGTGTGCTCTGCATTATGGGGAACGGATAAGCAAGTATAAGAGAGAGAGAGAGAGAGGGAGGGAGGAAGGGAGGAAGGGAAAGAGAGTGAGAGAGAGAGAGAGAGAGAGATTGAGAGAGGAACGTGGGTGGGAGGGAGAGGAAGCAAGCAAAATGAAAATCTTAAAATACGCCCCTCTTGGCTTCCCCATCGCCTCCTCCTGGCAGCTCTGACTGTGCACCTCAGATTAGGAAGGAGGGCTTTTCTCAGTGGCGTCACACACTCTCAGTTCAGAGATTATGCTCATTGTGTGTGTGTGTGTGTGTGTGTGTGTGTCCTCCCACTGGACTCCTGGTGCTGAATGTCTCTGGCGTATCACCACACTAATCTGTCCCCTCGTGATCCTGCGTCTACAGCCTTGTGTGTGTGTGTGTGTGTGTGTGTGTGTGTGTGTGTGTGTGTGTGTGTGTGTGTGCGTGTGTGCGTGTGTGTGTGTGCATGTGTCACAGCATGAGTGTGTGTTCAAAGATGAGCCAACACAGATGGCTGGCCTTGGATGACTCAGGGATGCTTATGTATAGTACAATCACTCGGACTGTGTGTGTGTGTGTGTGTGTGTGTGTGTGTGTGTGTGTGTGTGTGTGTGTGTGTGTGTGTGTCTGCAGACAGACAAGCATGAGTGAGAGAGAGGGTGAGAGGGAGGAAGAGGAGCGTGGGCTATCTGTTCTTGGGCCGCCCTCTCAGGACGGCAGGGCACTTGACCCGCCCGGGATGAATCACTGAAGACGGCACCATCCATTAAACATGAGAGCGAGTGTGCCGGCGAAGAGTCACGCTGGACTTTTAGGCCGGAGTTCAACAAGGCACGCGCGAAATGAAGCATTCGATTTTCTTGTCCTTCTTCTCTTGGTCTCTTTTGTGTGTCTGCTCAAGTCGTAAATTCACAGGCTTATGTGCTGCATGAATGAAGTCTTTTCTGTGGTGAATGCCAGTGATCGAATAACTCGCTGGTGTCAATTGCAGTGTGTGTGTGTGTGTGTGTGTGTGTGTGTGTGTGTGTGTGTGTGTGTGTGTGTGTTTTTGAAGTGTGTGTGTGAGGACATTTGTGAAGTTTTTGTCAACCAAAGCATTTGTTCCATGTGGTGGCATGCTGAGATTGGTGCAAATCGATCATAAATCAGATTATTGGAGGATTAGCATGTGGAGGGGGCCCATTCAGCTAGGGCCTTTCTCTCTCCCTCCCTCCCTCCCTCTCTCCCCCTCTCCTGTTCTCCCTCCCTCCCTCTCTCTCTCCCTCTCTCCCCCTCTCCTGTTCTCCCTCCCTCCCTCTCTCTCTAAACGTTGCCTGACTGAGTCCGGCGTGGTCTGGTCTGATTGATCTCAGCCAGCCTCTGTTCTCTCTCAGTAGGAGCTGCTGCACTGCAGTTTTCATGAATGGAGGCCTGGACACCTGGCAGCATACAACTCCCAGACTCCCTTTCTTCTCTCTGCCTTTCTCATTCTGCATTTCTGTCACATCCTCTCTTTATCCTTCTATACTTCCTTTGCAGTCGGTTATTCCTCAACCTGCTCTACCCTTCTTGCCTCTCTCTCTCTCTCTCTCTCTCTCCCTCTCTCTCCCTCTCTCTCTCTCTCTCTCTCTTACTTTGCTGTCTCTCTGATTTTTTCTTCCCTTCGCTCTCACCTTGTCTTTCTCCATGACTTACAGAAAAGGCAGGAGTTTCTGGAGTCGTGTTGTTGCGCTGAGCAGAGCCATGTTTGTTTCTCTGGTGTAGATGTAATCTGTGCAATTATTCATGTTATGCCAGGGAAAGACTTGACTTTTACCTTATCAGAGACAAGTAAATATTTATATTTGTTTGGAGATGTATGCCTACAATATGCATAAATATGCAAATGTGGACCTACTGATAGAACACACGCACCATACAGCAAGAGAGAGAGAGAGAGAGAGAGAGAGAGAGAGAGAGAGAGAGAGAGTGTCCCTCAGCACCGTGCCAGCGACAACAAAGGCTGGAGACCTTTCAGGGCAATCCAGGTCTGTTGCAGGGCAGATCTTCACAGCCTCGGTTCGCAAATTCATTT
>NC_055967.1:29873724-29876224 GCF_018492685.1 Alosa sapidissima
ACACGCAGGCACACACTCCCCAACGCCAGCTGTCAGGTCATCCCAGGTGCCTCAGCTCCGACAGGGTCTCTACTCGCACGCACACACGCTCTCCTCCCCACAAACCCCCTCGGGGCGTCGTGACGTGGGCCGGGTGTGTGAGAGAGCGACAGGTCATCGCCCCCGGGCCCATCTCAAATGAGCTGGTGAGCTGGAAGGACTGCACTCCGAGGCGCAGGGGAACGAGCACGGAGAAGTAGACACAAATCTGGACTCTGGCGAGAGGGTGGAGAGCCACATGCTGCAGGATTAGGGATAGTCCAAAATACTGATGTGTTGGTCAAATCAAGTTGAAGCATTGTGATCTTGTTCACTTTATAGTTGGTTTGGATAAAAACCTCTACCAGATGAGTGAATGTACGTGTAATTGTAAACATTAGCCATGTTTACATGGACACTTAGATTAGAAACAGAATAACAGCTCAATCGGAATAGAAACTCTCATATAAACACCTCAATCGGAATAAAAATGCCTGATCCGATTAGAATTTTAATCGGAATGAAAGAGGTGGTGTGTTCCGTTCCTATTCCGATTGAACAGCCATGTATACGGTCAATCGGATTGCCTGCTGTATCTTCTCAAGGAGATGTAGGCAACAACGACTATTCCGATCAGAGATTCTAAAGCGCTTGAGAGTACCTGATCGGTACCCCATGTAAACAGATAGCACACATTTTTCAATCGGAATATTTAATCGGAATGACCAAAAAAAATGTTTATGTAAACCCACCTATTGTGGCTATATATGTATGTAGTTTTGAATCTGAAGCACTCTGTATTCAGGAAGGGTGAAGATAGATAGATACTTTATTGATCCCTAGGGGAAATTCAAGGTCACAGTAGCATACAGACAACATACTAGTGTTCATTTCGTCAGACGAGACGAGAGGAAATATGTTCGTCAACAACCTTTTTTTTCATGACTAAGACGAGACGATGACGAGACGCCATTACTGTCCTGAGACACTGACTAAGACTATCTTAAGATGCATTATTGTTGACGAAAAAAGACGAAACTAAAATGTTTTGCATGAAATAAAAGATAAAATCTCTCTTCATTTTCGTCTACAAAATGATAAGGCAGAATATCTAGCTGTTACGTTTTCAAAATATTCCGAATGAGTTTATGCTCAACAGCTTTCCTGTAGGCGAGTCTACGTGCTGTTGCTGCAACCCTGTGGCTGCAACACAAAACTACATGGAACAAGAACACCGGAGATTTCTGCCAGAGTTAGCAAGCTAACTACCTAAGCTTTATGCCACAATGCTACATACCCAGAAGTTGAAGCTTCTCTCATACAAATTAACATCCCCCAGAATGTCCATACGAAAATGTTCAGCATGTAATGTCAGCTAGTTACACTGATGATGCAAAGTTTGCTAGCAAGTAAGCTAATATGGAAAGTTCGCTAGCAAGTTAGCTATGGCTAAGATGGAGAGTTTGTTTGGGGAATGTGTTGCGTTTGGGCGCATATCGCCATCTAGCGTGGCGGAGTAAAACATTAAAACTGGTCTACGACAGTGTTTCTCAAACTTTTTCAGACGAAGGACCACTTAACTAACCCTAGCTAACAAAAAAAAAAAAACTCACTGAACCACCTTGCTTATTGTCTTTGCACTTTGCTTATTGTGTCAGCTGATTCATACTATATGATTTAAACTGGCATATCTTACATAGACAGTGTTGCAGAACTGTTTGGATTTACATACAAGTTGGTTCAATATTGCAAACAACTCATCTATATTATATTTTACCACGTCTGCTCACGGACCACCAGTAGTCCCCGGACCACACATTGAGAAACACTGGTCTACGAATATCATGACAGTGGTCCAGTCAAGTCTATGGTCAAATCCCAGCCGAGCTATAACTGTAGCTTGACTTACCTGTGCATGTAAACGTACTGACTGACAAAAAATCAGAATGAGTAATTATAACAGACGAGTAGCCCTGTGGACACACAATATTGTTGGAAAATTGAGATGTGTAAAACACTATTTGACTCAAATGGTAATCAGAAATAATTTGTTATAAGAAAAGAAGACTAAAATGTTTTGACTAAAACTGACTAAGACTAAGAGACCTTTAGTTTTCTTTTGACTAAAACTAGACTAAAGTCGACTAAAACTTGACTAACGAAAATTATATTTGAATGACTAAATATGACAAAGACTAAAAAGGACATTTTGTCACAAGACTAAGACTAAGACTAAATTAAAAATAGGTGACAACATTAACACTAATGTTCAACATACACACACACATTCACTAACAGCAGAAAAAGTAATTAAAAGTATATAATATAAAAATCACAACTAAGCAATAAGGACTGTAGAAGATAAAGAATATACTAAATATACTAAAATACAAATTATACTAAATAAAACTTAATCTAAATCAATTCTAAAAAACAGTATCCACAAATAAGAAGAGACCAGGTAGTTCAGTTTGAGGATGTG
>NC_055967.1:29888724-29913724 GCF_018492685.1 Alosa sapidissima
CCTAGGACAAATCCTCAGCTATGAACTGATTATTGTACTGTAGCTATTGCAGATAGCGATGGTTATTTGTGAAGTGGAAATAAGTCATCCTCACTCAAGTGCTGTCTAGCAATGTGGAATGTCCAGTAGTGATCACTGCAAAAACTGCTCATTCAACACTGGTAATAGATGCTCAAGATCTAGTTATGACACCCATCTGACTACAGCACGATTAAGAAGTAGGCAAGAAACTTTTTTATTGTTATTTGGTATTTGTTATGTGGTAGCAAATCATGTTAACTATCAAGGAAATAGACGTTGTCAGGGCCAGTGGCACAATGGATAACGCGTCTGACTACGGATCAAAAGATTCTAGGTTCGACTCCTGGCTGGCTCGGCATCAACTTAAGCCGCCGTGGCCTACTAGTTAGCACTTAGGACTTGTAACCGGCGGCCAGACCAGTAGGCATGGCTGAAGTGCCCTTGAACAAGGCACCTAACCCCTCACTGCTCCCCAAGCGCCGCTGTTGTTGCAGGCTGCTCACTGCGCTGGGATTAGTGTGTGCTTCACCTCTTGTGTGCTGAGTGTATTTCACTAATTCATGGATTGGGATAAATGCAGAGACCAAATTTCCCTCATGGGAGTAAAAAGAGTATATATACTTATACTTTCTTCTACCTAATGTAGGATTGCAACAGATAATGGTGTAGGCCTATCTGATTAAGACCTGAGTGGTTGAAACGTACTTATGAAATTACACTGGGAGCAAAGAAGACTATCTTCACTTTTTTCCCTTTGCAACTGTCAAAGAAATCCCATAAACACGGGAAGGCCTAGGGTAGCATCAGATGGCCTAAAGATTATGCTCTTCTGCATAGCATTAAGTGATTTGCATGCAGTAATTTGAATACTGACCTAGACCTTGACCTTGATCTACTTTGGCTATTTAAAGCAACACCAAAGAAGCACGCACTATTTGTTTATCCAGCACCGGCTTTGCAAATAACAATGTCCACATACAAGGTAGAATATGTTGCATGATTTTATGAAAGTACGATGTATTGCGATATCAGATGCAAGTCAAATTTGTAGTTTCTCATGTCTCATTCCATCGAACTACAGATCCGCTACCCAATCCGGCAAACTTACATAGTGCGGTTATAGCCGATATTGAGGGCCGCGAAGCGAATGCAGAAAGTGCCGTTCACCCTGTTACGAGTTGATGAACCACTGAAACGATTTTGAAAACATTATTTTAAGGTACAAAAAACTCTTTGGTGTTGCTTTAAAGGTAATTTATTGCCAAAACACCACACAATATAAATTATCTATAACAAACAATAAAGGACTTAATCACACACAAACTACTATTTTACTCTCTACAAAAATAATAATTATGTAGGAAGTTTAGAAGTTTAAAACCCAGAATTGACCAAAAGTGCACCAAATTCAACACAAATGACTCAATACAGTTAAAGGAGGCCTGCTTCCTTTCTTTTCCAGATATTTTAGGATTTGGATATTGTTTTAGTATCGAGTATCAAGATATTTATGGCAGGTATTGTATCGAAGTCATAATTTTGGTATGGTGACAACACTATGCCAGAGCCACTCTGTTTTCTAGATGTCTAGGTTTGGAGGCTCTACCACCAACAAGTGATGCTGCTCAATGGCATATTAGAAGAGCACATTATCAAGCTCTAGTATGGAGGCAAGCACACATACCAAATCCAGTGTTACTAGAAGTAAAATGCTTTTTACTTGTCGGTTGTTGTTGACGGTAGATGCAGTTCTGCATTATTTCCGCTATCTAAGATCATATGTAGGCCTACTGTAGGATATATTCTGAGTTAAAGGTTGTCGTGCAACTTGTTATTGTGATGAAATGCATTAAACGGCATATGAGTGCCTCACTATGTTAGCAATAAAAATATGGTTGTGTTTTGATTAGAATTTCTGAGTTTATTACATGTTAACTGTAATCATGTTTCCATTAAATACGTTAATAAACTATAGTATGGCTTCTTTAATGCTCAAACATGTATTTA
This sequence comes from Alosa sapidissima, assembly GCF_018492685.1. NCBI lineage: Eukaryota > Metazoa > Chordata > Actinopteri > Clupeiformes > Clupeidae > Alosa > Alosa sapidissima. The sequence continues at coordinate 29,890,753 of NC_055967.1, forward strand.
GAGAACACTTTTATTTGGTTTTAGTGATTACTTTTGAAATTAACCCAATTTAGGGGAAAATAAGCAAAATAAATCGCTATTTTATGTTAAAATGCTGATTATGTGGCTTAGAACTCAGACTTGAGCTTGGTAAACAAAATATTCAAAATCAGCACCCTCAAATTAGGTAATAAGGGTGGTTTACCAACTTTTCCTCAAATTTGCCATCAGAAGTTCTCTTCTGTGAAGCTGCTCTCCCTCTAACAAGGCTGTTTGAACCCCTCGGAAAGCGCATGTCTCAGAATGTTGTGTATGCCCATGTACAATTCCACTCACTGGCCACAGTACCATGTGCCTGTAGCAGCGGTCCAGACCCCTCCACCTCCTCGGGTGTGTGGATTTTTCCCCTCATTAATTCCTGTGGGAGGAAACCTTCCTTCTAGATCAAAAGAGTATATATACTTCTATTCTCTACTCCGCTTCACAGAGCCTTGGTGTACCTGTAGTGAAGAGGAAGGTGTGCAGTCATACACATCAACAATTCTACAATGCTGTCAATGCTGATTCTGTCAGTGTTACTGTAGTGTTATAGTCACACACACACACACACACACACACACACACACACACACACACACACACACACACACACACACACACACACAAACACAGTGTGCAGCTGCAGGCGCTAGATAGACTCCTTGTCAGACACGTGTGTGACAGGCTCCTTCTTCCAAAGGGGGGGGTCGATCGATAGTTTGTCATGTGTCATTATCATTTTAGGCCGACCGTGTCATTATCATTTTAATGACTGCAGTATTTCCTGGCGTGATGTGCTTTGGAGGGGGGGGGGGGGGGGGGGGGGGGGAAGTAAGAGGGTGGTAGAGGGCCGTCACTTGTGAGGGACCAGTGCGGGTTGCTGGGTACTGCTGAATATTGCTGGATGATGCGGGATGCTGTGTGTAGTTCGCTTCAGCCGGAGAAGCCCCGCTAAAGCCTGTTTAGATTAATGTAAACTTTCTTTGTTTATATAACACACATTCTTATGTAATACATCTCAGGCAGTGGGTTTCTAAAATCCCCTTTCTCTCTCTCTCTCTATCTATCTCTCACACTCACTTTCTCTCTCTCTTCTCCCTCTATCTCTCTCTCGGACTCTCTTCTCCCTCTATCTCTCTCTCTCTCACACTCTCTCTCTCTTCTCCCTCCCTCTCTCTCTCTCTATCTAACTCTCTCCTCCCTTTATCTCTCTCTCTCTGTCTCTCTCTCACACACTCTCTTTCCTCTAGAGTGTGGGGTAGAGTGCGGTGCTTTGATTTTCCCCTGTGATTGGCTATCGGAGGCAAAATAGGAGCTATTGCTTTTGGGGCTCCTCTGTAGCAGTGTGTGTGTGAGATGAAGTCTTCTGTGTTTTTGTCTAAGAGGTTGTTTTTAAATGGCCCTGCTCTGATGCAGATGGGAGATTTCACACTGATATGAGATGGCAGATGTGGATGAAGGACTTGTTATCCCTCCTAGTGAAGGGAGGGAAGTATTAATCTTCAGTGTGTGTGTGTGTGTGTGTGTGCGTGCGTGTGTGAAGTGATGGTAGATAGCCCCCATGAACCTTGTGACGTGCTAACAGAGGCATTTGTGAGGGATGTAACGGTCGCCATGCAACAGCTAACAACACGTACGGCTGCGGAGACTCCTCCCCTTGGAGTGTGTGTGTGTGTGTGTGTGTGTGTGTGTGTGTGTGTGTGTGTGTGTGTGTGTGTGTGCACGCATGTGTATATGTAGTGTATGTGCGTCTGCACGCATACACACCTCTGCTCCCTGCTAGTCAGAACCAGACCGTCAGCCACAAAGACAAAGACCCTTTGGGTGGGTGTGTGTATGTGCGTCTGCACGACCCTTTGGGTGGGTGTGTGTGTGTGTGTGCACGACCCTTTGGGTGGGTGTGTGGGGGGCAAACGGCCTCCAGAGTCACTGAGCTGTCCCCATGGTTACAGTTGCCATACGTCCTTGTCCTAGAGACATCCACCAATCATGAGAGAGGCGTGTGTGTGTGTGTGTGTGTGTGTGTGTGTGTGTGTGTGTGTGTCAGAGACCAGTGTGCCATTCTCTAACTAGGAACCTCCTTTCTAGTAAAGCTTCATCTGTGTGTGTGTGTGTGTTTGTGTGTGTGTCTGTGTCTGTGTCTGTGTCTGTGTGTGTGTGTGTGTGTGTGTGTGTGTGTGCGTGTGCGTGTGCGTGTGCGTGTGCGTGCATGCTCGCGTGTTTGCATGCGTTAGGTTCCCCAGCATGCTGTTTAGTCCTCGGGTCCTCTTGCGTGTGACAATCAGGCATCAGAATGAAAGCCCCCTGATGTGGCGTAGAACAGATGTCTAGGTCTCCCTGGTGGTACAATACTGCTGTCCTGATTCTCTCTCGTCAATCCTCCCTGACTTCATCATCTGTGCTCCTTTCTATACACACTGTCAAACACACACACACACATGCGTGAGTGAGTGCATGTGTTTAAAGTGTTCAGCGTGTGTGTGTGTGTGTGTGTGTGTGTGTGTGTGTGTGTGTATGACTGTATGTCTGTTTGTTTGTGTGCACGTGTGTTAATTTTTTTAGTGTGTGTGTGTGTCTGTGTGTATGACTGTACAGTATGTGTGTTTTTTGTGTGTGCACGTGTGTTAATGTTGTTACTGTGTGTGTGTGTGTGTGTGTGTGTGTGTGTGTGTGTGTGTGTAAGGAATTGGGAAAACAGAGTGGTGGTGTTTTTGTCCCTTGTAAAAGAGGCAATCAGAGGCTTGGCTGTGCTCCAGATGTGCTTTCATTGCCATTCATTGCTGGGATATTATTCACTGGCAGACGCATCACACGTGGGAGTGTGTGTTTGTGTGTTTGTCTGAGCTCACAGCAGAGGCAGGAAACAGAATCCTCCCCCTTCCTCTCTACCTCTATCTCCCTCTATTTCTCTCTCCTTCTGTTTCTCTTCCTGCTATCCATCACTCTCCCTCCCTTCCTGTTTTCCTTGTTTTTGCCAGGGGTGGACGGTAGGTTAGTAAATTTGCCTGAATTCTTTGCTTAAGTACCTTTTTCGAGTATCTACTGTGCTCATTATTTTGAAGCATACCTTTTGAAGTGATTTTTATAATGCAATAGACTTGGTAGTGGTGACGACAGACAATGACTACAATTCTTCATCCGGACAACCATGGTCATGGTGAAGTTGGAATGAAATTAGGTAATCACTAGACATTCACCACAGAGCGAGATCTTAATGTAATTGAATGTTAAATAAACTACTCACGGCCCCAGCCATGGCGTGGCTGGCTCGGGCGGCTGCACTGTGCGCCGGCAGCCCGGGTTCGGTTCCTGCCCCGTGGTCCTTTCCAGAATCCACCCCGACTCTCTCTCCCACTCACTTCCTGTCATTCTCCACTGTCCTGTCATTAAAGGCATAAAAAGGCCAAACAAATATGCAAAAAAAAAAGTAATAAAAATAAATTACTCACAATCATATTATCGTGTTTTGCATTTGACTATGAAAATATAGATTTGTGAATAAAGAATGAACAATTTTGTGAATAAAGAATGAACAATGAGAATGAACAATTTTAATCGCATTATTTCATCAACTTTTATTTTAACCATAGAATAATTTTTGTTGGATGTTAGGAGTTAAAGGTCAAGCCAAGTTGTAGTTACCAACCTGCATATGTCAGTGACACCCTTACAATACATTAAAAAGAAAATACTTTTGAATACTTAAAGGTATACTATGCGGGTTCAGGTATTTTAGCGACTGTAGAGCCCCCTCTAGAGACACAATATATTTATACTTTACTCTGCCATTGTAAATAGCTTACTTCTCGTGGCTTGTCCCCCCTGTACACAATGAAAATGCTTTTGTTGTAGAGGTGCAGGATTAACAACAGGCAAAAACTATCTCAAGACGGACCAGACACTGGATACTGTTCATTAACAAATCCCTTATTGGAGAACTTCCACCTTGCATATCTTCTGGCACTCAGGTCCTCATTTTACCCGCTCAAATAACTATCTTCAGCTTAAAAGTTCCCAGTGTTCGTTCTGAGTTAGGAAAGTCAGCTTTTTGTTTTGAAACCCTGACCACTTGGAACTCAATTCAACGCACATTTAAACTAAATAATTTAGTTTCTTATGGTCAATTAAAATCATTAGTAACAAACCTCCCTGTCCCAGTCTGTAACTGTTTTACCTGATTGTCTGTATTGTATTTTTATCTATTCTTATTTATTTTATCTATTTTTATGGCTGTGATCTCAGTGGTTGCTGTTATTATATTATTGTTTTATGTTGTATCTCGGCTACATTGAAAATGAGGGCTGCCCTCAATTGTACACCCGAGAAGGAAAATAAAGGTTTGAAATGGAATCTCCAAAGAGCTATATCTACTGGCAAGGTAATGTTTCAAGATTCTCGCAAGATGTATTCGGACCGCTGTTTTTGAAGTTGCCTGGCTGGTTTTCTCATTAGCAACTCGCTACATCTATGCTGTATAGCTATGCTGGATTGTTTACCATCAAATTGGCCTCGTAAAGGTTATATTAAAGCGATGGTTCGGAGTAATTTCACCCACCAGGAGTTTATTTAAATAACATTTGCCTGATGGATGCTACTATCCCGCTGCGTAGACGTTACTTCCGTGATTTGGGAAAAGCCCGTAAAGGTCCTGGCAGGAAGCATGCATAAGGATGTAGATCCAGGAATGCACTAATATTTTGTTTGTAGTACCAGTTTGCAACAATTATTAATTAACACTAAGTTGTAAACACTTCGGAAAAAAATATTAAAAACTGGGTTATACCAAAAAACGTTGATGTAATCGCTTCCTGCCAGGACTTTTATGGGCTTTTCCCAAATCACGGAAGTAACGTCGACGTAGCGGTATAGTAGCAGATAGTAGCATCCATTAGGCAAGTGTTATTTAAATAAACTCCTGGTGTATTTACAAACTTTTCAATGCCTCGTTTTATGAGTAAAGAACATACTGTAGAAGTTTTGTACCATTCAGAGCATTATTAGTGGGGTAATTTACGAGATAAAAGTAGGTTCCATTACGCCTGCAGAAAGCCATTCGTTTCTGACAGCGCTCCTCGACCAGGGTTTGACCAAGGGAAAACATGTTCTGGGAGGGTGTTTGGCTCGGGGTCATGGTGCAAAAGACCCTAGGGTAAAATTACGCCGAACCATCGCTTTAAGGTGAACATCCTGGCTTTAACCATTTTTAAAAGCAAGTACTCAGGTGTTTAAATTGAAGTTAACATTTGACTTAGCAACTTTCACTATTGACATAACATTTTATGCGTCACGTTTCTTAATGGAGGACCCAAAAACGTGGATTTCTCCGAGAAGAACTTTATTGAATCAAAAACTATTAACTGAGTCGTATGTCAGCAAAACACAGGATTCTAGGGTCAAACAAACATCACAAAACAAATCAAAAACCTCAGCAAAACTTACTGGTTACCAGGCACTAACAAAAGACAGAAAAGACGACGATCCAACAGAGAACAAAGGCAGACACAAAACTTATATACAAGACAAGTTACAGACAATGAGGATATAACAGGGCACAGGTGACAAACATCAAACAGGAGGGCAGGAAGTCCAAATATGGCAAGGGGTGGGGACAGGCAGATAGGACAGGAAAATGGAAACACTAAGCACATGGCAAACCAACAAAGAAAAGGAAGTGCATCTCATGACAAACATAGCACAGGCATCACATGACAAACCAGGAAATACACAAGGGGCAAGAACAGAACACATGACCAGGTAAACATGAACACATGGCACAAGGGAATAAGACACAAACACAAGGTAATACACAGAATGACCACCAGGATGGCCAAAGTCCAGGCAGGTTCTTGACATTATGTAGGAATTGTGTACTTTGTCCACTTCTGGGTTTTGCCTACTCTTTGTAGCAAACCACTACTCTGCTCCTTCTACTAAGCCCCCCCTACCCCCATCCTTGCCCCGCTCCCCATGGTTATACCCATGATGCAACAGCATCATGGGTATAACCATCATGATGCAACAGCAGAAGAGAAGAAGCACTACAGTAAGAAGAGAGGACATGATAAAGACCCAATAATGGGAGAAGGACAGAACAGAGAGAGAAAGAGGGAGAGAGAGAGAGAGAGATTTTATTGTGTGGAGGCAGGCAGTAGTGCTTAGTAGAAATAGCTGGTCTGTGTGTTAATATGCAGCCGTGTTGGGCCTTAATAAGCTGCTGGCCTGGGCTGCCATCTCTACTGCTGATGATGCCGCTGCTGCCACTGCCATGTTGTGGAGCGCTGGCGATGAAGTGCTCCTTCAGGAAGATGTCAACAACCTCCACAATGGCACCAGCAGTAATTATCCCCTCTCTCCCAGTGGTTCCCTCCACTCCTCCCCCTCAACACCTCCTCTCGAGTGGACGTGTGTGTGTGTGTGCATCTGTGTGTGTGGGTGTGTGAGTGTGCATTCATGCAATTAAGTTTGCATGTGTTAAAGAGAGAGAAATGTGTGCAGATGTGTATGCATGAGCGTGTGTGTGTGTGTGTGTGTGTGTGTGGCGATTGCCAGCAGTTTATTGAGGTGAGTGGTGGAGTAAGTGCTCCACTGTTCCACAGCTCCCCATGGCGCCTGCGTCCGTGTTGTTGGAGGACGTGGGAGTCAAGAGCCCGGGAGTGGACTGGACATAAAAACACCAGCACAACCGCAACGTTCGCCAAGCCAACGTGTTTTTTCATAACCCTTCACATCTGTGTGCAATAAACAAATGAATGGCACATTCATCTCATTTCCATAATTTGGAAAATGTGACCAGACTTTTCCATTGCTTGTTTATTCCTACTCATTCATCAATAAATCCATTCATCTATCAATCTGTCCATTTAGCGCGGGGATGGTCTGTGTCTGGCGTAGGATGGCATGGTAGGGAGAGAGCTCGGCTGAAAGTACAATGTCCTCCTCTGCCTGTTTTGAAGCTTTAGAGCGTCATCTGGTTTGTCTGTGCAGCACTTCTATCTTTAGCCTGTGCTAGGCAGGCTTTATTCTGTTTCCACAGTGGAAGCCTTGAATGCGGTGTGTGTGTGTGTGTGTGAGAACACAGATGCGTGGTGCATTGAGGAACAGCAGACTCTAATTCATACCAGCCCTCAGGAGCGACTCAGTGCGTCAGAAAGCCCAGCGTAGGTTCACCACGGCGACAGCGGCTCAAAATAATCGCCCCGTCGTGAGAGGTTGTTGTCAGGTGCATCTTTAGCAGCTCCGGCTGTCATGGTGCTTCTTTTTTTCACCCCAGGGCTAGTCCAAACACATTACGGCAGGTATTTCACAGACCTCCCGAGACCCGCCACTGAAGGAAAAAATCACACATCAGGTCTGTAGTTGCTCAGCTGGCATATCACTGACAGGACACACCGAGGCCATGTGTTCGGTTTCTTTTATCTGCGACAGAACCTGATGCTGTTAATTAAGTGTTGGATATCCTCACCACACCAAGTTGCTTTAGATGAAAGTGTTTTTAAAGAAGCCCTATGCAGGTCTGGTTATTCCTATGCTGTTTCTGGGTTTTCGCCTGATTTGGGCTTGCATTTTTCACGACATAGCTCCCCCTGCAGCTTCGGTAGCAAGACTGCTACGCTAAACCCCCACTAGCTAGCGAGCTAGCCATCAAGAAACCAAGCTAAACACATACAGGGCTCACAATAAAACAGTCGAGCAAACACATTGTTCAAGAGACTATCAAACCACATTACAAAAATGAAGTTCACCCAAGGGTAGGCTACTTACAATTTCAACAGCAACAAAGCAAAGTCGGAGTCCGTTTTGCAGTCTTCTTAGAAACTACAATCTGACTACATTTTCAAGGCGCGAATGGATACTTCCGCTGAGTTACATCCGGATGTATTCGGACCGCGACCAGAAAGTTGCATATTCGTTTTTTCCACGGAGAAGCACTAGGGGGAGACAAAGCACCCACCAAACGACCCAAGAAGTGTTGTAGAACCATCAGAACGACTCTCAACCTGCATAATTAAGGTAATTTCTGCTAAAATTGTTGCATAGGGCTTCTTTAAATGTAATGTTTTGAATCACAAGCCAGATGTGGACTCTGAGAGCCCAGACCCATGCCAATGCCTGGCCTGAGATGGCCTTGGTAGTGGGAGGCCTTGAATAGATTCTTCCTTTGGCTCATTCTGTACTCATCTACCAAGCGTCATGACAGTTGGGCTAGTAGTGTTTGTTAAACCCTTCATGCAGACAGACAGACAGACAGACAGACAGTGTGGCCATCTCTGGTGCGTACAGTGGAGCCCTTGATGATTTGCTAGTCTTGTAGTGTAGCCTCTGCATTGTAATTATCGGTGACTGCAGCTGATGGTAATGGGGTCACGGAGGACGAGCAGGCATCACTGAAGAGGCTCATTATACGGCAGCCTTGTCAAGACGAGGTCATTAGCGAGCGTGCCGGTGTCGAGGTGACCTTTTACTGGCCGCTAGTGGTGACCTCTGCCCTCCGGCCATCCTGCGCACCTTCTGACGGACGGGAGGAAGGGAGGAAGGGAAGAGAGAGAGAGAGAGAGAGAGAAACTGAGTGTGTGTGTGTGTGTGTGTGTGTGTGTGTGTGTGTGTGTGTGTGTGTGTGTGTGTGTGTGTGTGTGTGTGTGCTGTTACAGTCATGACTACACAGGCTTTTCTTACAAGTCATTGTGTTCAGGCAAACTTTCACACAGAGCTGGGTGTGTGTGTATCCATTGGTGTGTCCACATTTGTGTGTGTGTGTGTGTGTGTGTGTGTGTGTGTTGTAAATCTGTGTGAACCCATGTTAGTCTTGAAAACTTCTCACTTCTCAAATGACTTGAAGCCACTTACTTTGTCACAGACTTGAAATTGAACCCTTTGTTTGTTAATTAAAATCCAATCAGTTAATGGAGATAGATGTCAACAATACATAAAACCAATATCCTCCAATTCGCAGGCCCTGCAGTCTGCACGATTTAGTTTTCAATTAATGCCTGAGAGTTGGAGAGTTACTTTCCTTCTCTTCCTGCTCCCCCCCTTGATGTAGTGCCTCCTCATTCCGTGCAAGCCAACTTGTCCTGACATGAAAGCTGTTGATTAAACCTCATTAGAAACTGAGCCCATCTTCCAATCGCTACATGTCACCCCTATGCATGGCAAATAACTAATTTGGAAAGAGAACAAAACACCATTAATAAAACAAATAAACTTGAAATATAGTCTCCCGCAGTGCTGGTGCACCTGATTGATCCACCCGAGTCGAAGCCATTACTCTGTGCGATTGGGAAGCTATCGGGTTGCAAAGGGTAATCTGGCTGGTTGGGGATTTCAAACGAGCATCCCTCTTAGAGGTTTCTCACAGGAATCAAGGGAGGAGAGGGAAGGAGAGCACAACTTGACAGGTAATGGAAGCAGAGCCCCTGATGATTTGCTGCTGTGTGTGTGTGTGTGTGTGTGTGTGTGTGTGTGTGTGTGTGTGTGTTGTGTGTGTGTGTGTGTGTGTGTGTGTGCGCGTGTGTGTGTGTGTGCATGCACACTTGTGCCTGTGTGTGTGTGCGCATATGTGTTTGTGTGCATGCATGTGTGCATGTGTGTGTGCATGTGTGTGCGTCTATGTGTCCATGCATGCACACTTATGCCTGTGTGTGGGAGTTGATGTCTATGTTTAGTCTCTTGGACCCGTGCCTTGCTTTCATACATTACACATTTTTACATTTAGTCATCTGGCGGACGCTCTAGTTCACTGACCTAGAGGAGTCGGACTGACCGTGGTGATTCTATTCGCTCTAATGCCCCCTGGGTAACACGACCCATGACTCTGGCATTCCTGGCACCAGCTCCTCTCCAGATGCCCGGCACATATACTCACCCACAAGGGTGGCCTGACCACGTGGTCATGGGTGTGTGCTCTGCGATGTTGTACCATGTGTTGATGTGTGTGTGTGTGTGTGTGTGTGTGTGTGTGTGTGTGTGTGTCTGTGTGCGTGCACATGTCCTGCTCATTTGTTCGGGTGTGTTTGGCCATGTGTTGGCACGTGCGTTTGCTCAGCGCACAAACCATATTGTCTGTTAATGGGGCAGACTTGGTGCAGGACCATCTGTTTTGAGATCTAGGGGCCGTAAGACGTTTAAGTAGCAGAAGATACAGGAAATCGTCCAAAAAGATACGGGAAGTGAAATGAACAGGAGTTCAGATTTATAGGAATATCTCCAAGAATAGCCTGATGGTCTAAAGACTGTTCAGATGCCCACCAAAAAAAAACAACATATTGCTTACATTTCATTTTTGCTTCATTTTGCTCTCTCTTTCTCTCTTTCTGTCTCTCTCACTCTCTTTCATTCTATCTCTTTCTCTCACCCCATTTCTTTCATTCTTTATCATTCTTTAACACATCTCCCCCCACACTCATGCACAAACACAAGAATAAACACACATACATGCAGAGAAACACACTCAGTCGTCTACTAAGCACAAAGCCTCTTGCCTCAAATGACACACAGCCATGTCCACAAGTGGGCTCCCTCTTCGGGTGAGCTATCTCTCATGCCAAGAAGAAGTGTGTGTGTGTGTGTGTGTGTGTGTGTGTGTGTGTGTGTGTGTGTGTGTGTGTGTGTGTGTGTGTATTCTTGCATGCGTCTGTGTTATAGCTAAAGGTTATGTTGCTCACAACTCTCACTCACATATAACCTTCACACTCTATGAAGTCCATATGGTATCTTCACATCTCCCTCCCTCTCTAAGGACAGCTCAGACTCATTGACAAATTGATGTATAAAATATCACATTTATGTTCCCTAACTGGGCTCAATGTTAACTTTTAAAAGTGGTTGCCAGCTTGGCAAACAGGTATGAGGTTTTGGTTGCCAAAGCCAACCAAATCTGGTTGCCACTTGCCAAGGACAACCGGGCAATGATGAAGTTCTCCTGCACCCAAGATGGAATTTATTTTGCCAAAGAAGGTGGTGTGAGAAGGCACATGAGGTGTGTGGGGACTGGGGGGGGCATTGCTGCTACTGGACTTTCCTCGGGCAATGTTCCATAATAGGGACTTTTATTTTCTGCTTCACTGTAGGGAACAAGCAGTGTTGGGGGGTAGTCATGTGTGTGTGTGTGTGTGTGTGTGTGTGTGTGTGTGTGTGTGTGTGAAGATAAAAATAGTGTCCTTTTAAAAGCTGTGGGCTGTTTTGGGGGGTGTGGGGTGGATGGAGAAGTAGAGGTGGAGAAGGGGGCGGGTGATGCAGTGAAGTGGGGTGGAGTGGGGTACACTACACGCTGAGAGCTGAGCTCAAGAAGCAGTGACTGTACAGTAGCCTCTGTTTTTCCCAGAATCCCGGCCTAGTGGTAAAAATTGATATGTCCAGATTGCTCTGGAAAAAAGACTGCCCACTGGAGCAGTGGGGAACCATTGGCCCTAGAGGGAGGCAGACCCTCCGCTGAGTACAGGGGAATATATATCTATATATATATATATATATATATATATATATATATATATATATATATATATAGAGAGAGAGAGAGAGAGAGAGAGAGAGAGAGAATAACAATTGAAACATTCTCCCTGTCAAGTGAAGAAAGACAAAAGGATAAAAGCTGACTTGGTGCTTGGCATTTTCGGAGAGTTGCGCTGAGTGCTGTTGTGCAATTGTGGTTGCTCTGGGGGGGTTTTTTTGGGGCCTGTAGGTCTTTGTTATCACAGCATGTACTCACCAAATTGACTGAAAAGACACATTTGTGGATATTCCCTTCAATTGCCATTAAGATGTTATAAAGCAATGTTCCCAGTGTTATAATCATCTGTAATAGCACATACTGTAGTACCAGAATATTTTTTTAAATGTCCTTCAGAAGCTGGTGATGACCGTTGTCTGTCTGGCATTGTATTTCATATAAGGTTAGTTGGTGGTAGGTGTTGTTGCGACTGAGATTATTATGTCTGTCATGGTTCACTGACGCCATCGCTCTGGCTGTGTCCACAGTCAGCCCTGTCATGATTGGCTGGTGCGCTTGTGCCTTGCGTTACCAAAGCGACCGCTTCTCCTCTCCTCCGCCATGCAATGGCAGGCATGAGTGTGGCATGTTTTATCACCAGGAGCCGTGTCACATCTGCAGGAGGGGGTGAGAGGGGTGAGAAGGACATGGAGCCAGTGAGGGACCCCATCTCTCTCCCCAGCCAGGACTGTCTTCCCTGGGCACGTTTGTGCGTGTGTGTGTGTGTGTGTGTGTGTGTGTGTGTGTGTGTTTGTGTGTGTGTGTGTGTGTGTGGAGGGGAGGCACAATCACAACCAATGTCAGCTCCAACGGTCCCTCCATAATTCATGTGACTATAATTATTCATTCCTTCTGCTGATGTGCAGTGAGACGCATTAAAAATAGATCTGAGTGAAGAAGTAGACCCAAGCACCACCCTGCCCCCCTCCACACACACACCACACACACACACACACAACCCCCCCCCCCCCCCATCTTCACCGGCACTGCTTCTTCGACATCCCTCTGTTTTGACTGCTTCTTTTCCTGCCATCCAACGCTCCATGGAAAGACGCTGACGCACGCCCCTCTCCTCCGTGTTTTCTCAGTCCTCTCCTCTCCTCTCATCCCTACCCAAACCCCCCCCCCCCCCCAAATAAAAAAGGTGAGGACATTTTTCTGACAACGGAGCGTCTCTGTGTCCCCACTATCCTCCGTCTCGCCCTCTCTGCCATCAGCTCAGCTATCAGCGGAATCCCCTGTGACACACGGGGCTAAATTGGGAAACGGAGCGGTCAGACATGGCCCACGCAGATAGGGGGACGCAGATGGAGGGGAAGATGCGTGCCTGTCACTTGCTCTCAGCGGCGAGAGACAGAGAGGGTAGGCGTGGAGGCCGTTGAGTGGTTTCGGATGAAAGTGCCCATTTACTGCTGAATGGCTGCATTTGTATGGAAATGTAGTTGAGGGAAAAAGTTCGGAGCGGAAGGAAACTTCAAGATTGGCTGTGCCTTGCTCGTGGGTCCTGCAGAGTGCCCGTGTGATTGTGAAAGTGTGCGTGTGTGTGTGTGTGTGTGTGTGTGTGTGTGTGTGTGTGTTGTATGGAAGAGTTTGTGTACAGTATGTGTGTGTGATGGTTTATGTGGTGGTGTGCATATGTTTTGTGTAAGAGTATGTGGTGTGTGGGAGTGTATGTCTGTGTGTGTGTGTGTGTGTGTGTGTGTGTGTGTGTGTGTGTGTGTGTGTTGTATGGAAGAGTTTGTGTATGTGTGTGTGTGATGGTTTATGTGGTGGTGTGCATATGTGTTGTGTAAGAGTATGTGGTGTGTGGGAGTGCATGTATGTCTGTGTGTCGTGTGTGTATGTGTGTGTGTGTGTGTGTGTGTATGTGTGTCGTGTGTGTGTGTGTGTGTGTGTGTGTGTGTGTGTGTGTGTGTGTGTGTGTGAGAGAGTGGTGTGCAGACAGGTAGAGCTGTACAGTTCCGATAGTGGAGGTAGAGTGCGGTCCTCCCGTTCCTCGCGGTAGTGATCAAATTTTGAGGAGCGTCCATACATTACCATCTCAATGTGCCTGCTCTGACAGGGCAAGCTACGTGCACAGACAGCCAAGCAGGCGGCAGCCAGAACACACACACACACACACACACACACACACACACACACACACAAGCACGCACTCTCACACACACTCAGGTAGACACATACACCTTAAAAAACAGACTCTCTCTCACTGACTCTCTTTCACACACACACACACACACACACACACACACACACACACACACACACACACACACACACACACAGACAGATGATGGATGGTGTCACCCACTGTCAGAACACTCAGTATGACCACTTACGAGAACATGGCCAATGTGGAACTGCACAGAACAACGTGGAAGACAGGTGTGTAACAGGTGTGGGAGATGGAAAAGAGGGTTCTATGCTGCAGATGGAGCTGATTACTGTGTGTGTGTGTGTGTGTGTGTGTGTGTGTGTGTGTGTGTGTGTGTGTGTGTGTGTGTGTGTGTGTGTGTATGTATGTGTGTGTGTGTGTGTGTTGCAGCGGGGGGATGGTCTGTGTTTCCCTCTCATCTTGTCCCCATTTTGGGTGCAATGGAAGGCTTGCGTCTCCTTAATGCTTGCTGTGTCACTGTCCAGGAATCACTGTGGATTACTTGCCGCCCCCCCCCACACACACCAACATCCAGCAGATGTGAGCAACCCCCCCTCCCCCCCCAAGGCATACCAGGATTGGCCCCTATGTCATTGTGTAACCGTGGCGACCGCATCACCATCACCATCATCATCTGCAGCAGCAGCAGCAGCAACCCTGGCCTCACTCTCAGCAGGGGCAGGGGCATAATTGAGTCAGAGCATGGCGTGCTGTGCCATGCTGTCCTCTCTGCTGCTATCACTATCCCTCTCATCCCTAATGCTGCCTAATCGCCAGATCCGCGTTACACAACACGACGCCACACCACGCCACGCCATACTGGGCAGACTACCAGGGCTGGCTACCCTGCGCCGGGTGGCTGGACCCTGCGCAGGACACCAGTGGCAGATTGTGGGGTGGCCTAATGAAATAATCTGGCACTGCATAAGCTTCCTTTCTTTGCCATGTGAGAGGATGGAGAGAGAGAGGGAGAGAAAGAAAGATGGGAGAGGGGTGGAGGAGAAAGAGAGGGATAAAGGGAAAGGGAGGGGGAGGTAGAGAATAAGAGGGGGAATTGGAACAATGGCAGTCTGCGCCGGACACACTGTGTTTGTGCCATCTTCCAGTTTAACACATGAGAAAATCAGAGTGTGTAAAAGAGGTGGCGGGTCGGTGTGCGGCGTGGCGGGGATTGGGATCGGACCCGTGAGTGTGGGAGGGCTCCGTCATCAGCCTGATGTAGTGTGAGGAGGAGCACTCGGGTCTCTTCATGATTCTTTTTTTCTTTTCCCTCTGCCTTCCTCCTCTGTTTGCCTCCTTCTCTGCATTAGCTGTGTGTGTGTGTGTGTGTGTGTGTGTGTGTGTGTGTGTGTGTGTGTGTGAGAGAGAGAGAGAGAGAGAGAGAGAGAGAGAGAGAGTCTGTTGAAAGGCTTTCCCAGCCTACGGGTCTTCTCTAGCTCTGCAGTGGATGATTCAGAGCTGGAAGCTCCTGTGCTGTGCTGTGCTGTGCTGTGTGTGCGCCCGTATCTCGGAGGAGCACATGTGCGTCATGCATTACACAGCCTTTACGCCCATGCAGCCCAGATTCAAAGAGCTCTGCACCCGTTTGAAGCTGCCTATACAGCAACAGCAGCTCCGAGAGTCTGTTTGTCTGTCTGTCTGTCTGTCTGTTTGTCTGTCTATCTGTCTGGCTGTCTGCAAGTTTTGTAGATTGTAATCATTGCTTTTGAAAGAAAACCCTCTGATTTGAAGAGAAAAACCCCTCTGTTCAGGACAGCAGAAACAATGTTTGATCAAGCCTTTGTTTTTTTTCCGTTAATCAGAAGGCACATGTTTCTCAGTCCTCAGTCATCCCTGTGTTAAGATTGTATGAAGGCATCGGTGTGTCAGTAGTGAGCCTCAGGTTTGGCATCCACGGAGTAGTAGAGAACACATGAACAGAGACAGGTGATCATTTCTATACTGTGGGAAAAATATAGCCCATTATAATCACATCTGCTGTTCTCTCTGCTGTATTAGAAGTTAAGACTTCCCATAGTTTCTTCTGAGCCACTGGGAAAGCTTGTGGAGTGATGGTTTATTTGCAGCAGGAGTCTGCTGCCCATGTTTGCTCACTGATACTTTGATCTGTGGGGAAGATATTGACCTTTCCGGAAGACATGTTGTGAATGGTGGAATTGCTCTGCAGCGGAGGGATCTCCATGTTGTCTCCGGAACATTGATGATGGGGGGCTTTGTGGTTTTTCCGAGATGAAGCTGTCTATTTGTGAAATGCCATGACCACGCTGCTATTGCCCACTCGCTTGTTCTCTCGCTGCAGCTCTCTGTGTGAGTGATGCCCCTCGGTGTGTTTTTGCTGCCGGGCAGTTCTGCGGTCAGGAGGCAAATTGCCCCTGAGGGACAGCTATACAGCTCCTTGTCTGGATCAAGGAAAACCAACACATGAGGAACCAAAGATGGACAATATGTCCACCACCTACCCCCCTTCTCTCACTATTCAATTCAAAGCTGGACTGTTTGGATACAGTGATACTAATGTCAAGAACAATAGAGTGGTATAAAGAGGACACACTCTCTCTCTCTCTCTCTCTCTCTCTCTCTCTCTCTCAGGGCATGGGCGGATTATGAACTTTTGGCCCAGATGTATTAAGGGCCCCCCACTTATTGTCGTATATGTGGGAGGAGGGGGGGGGTTGGTGGTCCTCCCCCAGAAATGTTTTAATTTTTTGATGTGATTTCCTGTATTCTGGTGCATTTTGGGGATGACCAATACTAAATTCAATCAGATTCATAGCCTACACTGTACATCCTGATTTGTTGATATTGAGGCAATGATTCCCTGCAAAGGCTTGGGCTTTAGGGCCCCCTGACGCCTTGGGCCCCTGGGCCTGGGCCCGGTAAGCCCGGCAGTAATCCATCCCTGTCTCAGGGGCTAGTTGGTCATGCACAGTGATGGCTCTGCGCTCTGCTCCGTACTGGAACAGAGTGAGTGATCGAGGCCGCTGGGCCGCGGTCGGTAGCCCAGAATGCAGGAGTGTTCCGGAGCGTTCAGGAGATTGCCAGGAGTGTTCCGGAGCGTTCAGGAGATTGCCGCTCCGCTTCTCTCCGCCCCTCGCCTCTGCACCTTCCCCCGATCGATGGGCTCAGATAAGAGCTCCCAGCTGGAGGCCCCCGTTTGCTTTCATCTGTCTCCTTCGCGGGGCATCCTCGGAACTGCCTGAGTAAAATACATCCAGCTGCAAAGATCACACACACACACACACACACACACACACACACACACACACACACACACACACACACACACACCAGTGAGGAGCCTCACGGCTGGGATCAGATGGCTGCTTCAGGTGATGTACCTGTTGGACTTACGCATGGATGGTCCTCCCCAGGTGTTTGAAGTGAGCTCCACAGGTTTCCTCATCCAGAAGGTTGCTGGAGATTTTTGTGTTACAGTTGAAAAATATAATCCGCTGTTGGATCCATCCAGGTCAATGAACTATAGGTTATGTAGCCACTAGGTTTAGTTTTCATTTGGTTGTTTGCTCTGAGTTTTGCTGGATTTATAGGAATTTCTCAAACAGACAGAAATCTTAAACCGATTCCACCCACATTTACACCAAATTCCACTCCAAACTTGTCCTCTTGTATTTGTTTATAAAATGAATAGTTTGATGCGGTTGGAAAACGTTGTTTTCTTACATGTGCAAATGTGAAATGCTCTATATGCATGTCTGTATGCTGGCTAAATGGTTAATCCAGTCTGCAGTGAAGAGTGTTTAGTGGAGGGTTAGTCTTGGCCTGCTTCGGGAGCAGTCTGTTCGAATTAGCTGACAGCGCTGCAGGGCCTGCCTCTCTTGTTCTCTGTGTGTGTGTGTGTGTGTGTGTGTGTGTGTGTGTGTGTGCGTGTGCGTGTGCACACTGACTCCGTAATGATCTCTGGCCAGGCTAAGGACCTCATTAGCAAAACGATGCTGGCACTTTGGGCGTCACACGGTGTCTTCTCGAAAAGTTTCTCGTAGCATGTAGTTTTTGAAAAACAAAAAATTATGTTGATTGCTCATGCTACCAGAGGGTGCTTGTAGATTTGTAACTGATGCACCCACACAAACCCTGTTGAAGTCACAGTGTCAGAGATTTTTTTGCTAACTGAACGCAGGCTCCTCTGGTATGTCTTAGAGGCACTCGGTGTCTGTGAATAATGTGAGTTTAAATGGGTCTCAAGTGGTCATTGCTCAGCATAATGGCAGCAGTGCGAATTCATCAGCTGTGACTCAGAACCTTGCAGGTACATTCCCCATTCCCAATGCGGCTGTTCAAAACGGCTTTTCAGCAGACATCAATTTAGCGTATTAACGAATGCTCGTCACTCGCTCTGAAAGTACAGTAAACTCCAATGCGTGTCCCCCTGACACACAAGAAGCGTGATTCTATCAAACAAACACTGCTTCATAAGGTAGTGCTTTGGAATAGCATTTTATACCGTAGGGGTGACTCAGGATGAGGTGTGGAGCAGGTTGTTCGTTTAGACACAGAAATCATTAGAGGTGTTGAAGGCTGCGTCAGAGATGTGGGTGGGCAGGCTACTGGATGGGGGATTGGTGGTGAGGTCATGGGGTCTCGTCCACCCCTGTGACCTTTCTTGGCCACTGGGTTTGAAGCATTATGGTGGTGAAGTTTGAGGCTGCAGGGCTTTGGATGGTATTGACCATAGAGGAGAGGGGGGGGGGGGCAGGAGAGGGGATCAATTGAAGGAATCACACTGTTTGTGTGTGTGTGTGTGTGCGCATGTGTGCGTGCGTGCGTGCGTGTGTACGTGTGTACGTGCATACGTCAGTGTGTCTGTCCTGTACAGAAATCACATCTCACTGAGGCCTATATAAAAAGATTTGGGCTTCAGTGACCTGGGGTGAATCAGTCTGCCTCACTCTGTTTCTGTCAGAAAGAATTTATCAGTAAACAAACAGTTAGTGACTCAGTTTCGGATTCCCAAAAGGTTGTTGATGTTTCAGGTCAACGGGCAATCAAATCCCTCCACTCACCTTACTGATTGGCTAAAATTGTTTATGGCTCAATCCATGCCACTGCATTTGTTTCCCATGTTACAGAGCCAGGACTATGTACCAACACCAACATTTGTTTATTTTAGTGAACACTGAAGGGACAGTCAATTATTTTGATTGCTCAGCTACCAGTTGATGCTGCATCCATACAGACCCTGTTGAAGTCACTGTGTCAGAGACATTAGAAATGGTTGCAAACTGAATGAAAGTCCCTTTGGTATGGCTCAGTCTATCTCTGTGAGTCACTGTGTCAATAATGTGAGTTTAAAATGAGTCACCATGGTCATCATGAGAAGCAATTCACTGAATCTGCCAAAAAATGTATGGGACTCACAGACTGCACCTTTATCCCAATGGTGATATTGCCTAATGGAGTGTTGCCTTTATGGCTACGTTGATTTTTCATTACTTTTATCGTCAGAAAGGGTAAACAATCATTTAGTAAAGTTCAGGCTGTAATGTCACTGTCAGAAAAGATTCAATAGTGTGAGTGAGTGGACTGAGAAATTCAATAACAGTGTCTAGTCTCTCTGGTCCCATGTGTTGGCATTTTGGGCCAAGATCTAACTTTTTGAACACAATCATGAAATACCACACTCACGGCTTGATGTGAGTTCTGTGCAATATTTATGATTCCATAATCAGGGTAATATTAGTACCTCAGGCCCCTGACTATGTTTTTTTTTTAGGTGAAATTAGTAAAGTATGGCTTAGTCTGGGGTTTGGTTATGTATGTAGTCAAGGTTATCAGAAGTTATCTGAGATATCTGTAGCCATGCAGTAGTGTCTGACGGATTAAGAGAAGTGTGTGTAGTCAGGGTTGCATAAGGTTACATAGGTTTCTTAGGTGGATGTGTGGGTGGAGGAGGGGTGATGGGTAGGCGTGTGTGTGTGTGTGTGTGTGTGTGTGTGTGTGTGTGTGTGTGTGTGTGTGTGTTGTGGGTGATGGGGTCATGCTGCAGAAGCAGAGGAAGAGACTGATCTCACACCTGCAGCTGTAATCTCCGCCAGGGTTCAGCCGCGGCTCTGCACTGATCCCCCCCTCACCTACTGACAGAAGGGCGTCGTTTGAAGCCCAGCTCAAAGAGATCAGATCCAGCCCCCCTGGAGCCCCAGAGCCTCCCCCACCCCCCACCCACCCAACCCCAGCCCCCCTGGAGCCCCAGAGCCTCCCCCCCCCCACCCACCCAACCCCAGCCCCCCTGAACCCCAAGGGGAGGAGCACACCCAGGTGAAGCCTGACAGGGGCAGGAGCTCTTTTATTACGGGTGATTAGCAGGAAGGGAAAGAGGCTATGCCACCGCCAAGGTCAAAGAGGGGATATTTGCAAGAAAGGGGAGGGAGAGACAGAGAGCGAGTGTGTGTGTGTGTGTGTGTGTGTGTGTGTGTGTGTGTGTGTGTGTGTGTGTGTGTGTGTGTGTGTGTCTGTGTCTGTGTCTGTGAAAGGGAGACAGAGAAGGTCTCTCTGTGTGTGTGTGTGTGTGTGTGTGTGTGTGTGTGTGTGTGTGTGTTTTGAGACAGTGTGTGGTAGTTTGTTTCCGAGACTGTGTGTGCGTGTGAGTGTGAAAGAGACTGTGTAGGTGTTTGTATGTGTGTGTGTGTGTCTGTGTGTGTGTGTCAGTGTGAAAGAGACTTGGTGAGTGAATGTGTGGGTGTTTGTACGTGTGCTTCATGTAAGAATGAAGTCTTTGACAGTGATTTGTTTGTGCCCTTCAATACTCCTTGCCCGTCTGCATCACCGCTGAAATGATTTCACAAAAGCTGCTGGATCCCTGACAGTCTATAACAGTCCCCCACTTCCACTGCCTCCCTTAATGGGCTCTCTTAATGGTTAACATGTCAGACAGCAGGGCTAAACTAAGATTTGCTCATAAGGCTATGATAGGTTAGGTTATTATATAACTCCAGGCTTTCTCCAGTCAGCTGCACAACAAATATTTTCCTCCATCCTTCTCTGAAACATAAAGCCAGAGGCGACTGGGAGCCTACACGGCTTTGATTGACAGCTCGTTGTTTGTTTTTTCCTGGCACTCGGTGGCAAATATTTATTCTGGACGTATTTACTGTTGTCGTTTGTTTATTTATCTATGTACAGCAGGCAGTGACCTGTTGATGATTATCTCCATACTAATGGACACTCAGACCCCCCCCCCCCCCACACACACACACACACACACACCCCTGCATCCTCGCCAGCTTCTGTATGTGTTGACACTCCAGAGCCTGAAGGATTTCATTTTATTCATTAGTTAATTATCAGTAGCTTGACATTTGAATAATACTCTCTGTCTCTCTCTCTCTCTCTGCCTTTCTCTGTCTCCTTTTTTTGAGCTTTACACCTCCCTGTCTCCTCATGTGTTTTCTATCTTTCTCTCCCTCTCTCTAACTCTTTTCTCACTCTCTCTCTCTCTCTCTCACTCTCTCTCTCTCTTTCAATTTATCCATCATTCTGCATGGCTGTCAGAGCAACACACCGCCAGACAGACACACTTTCTCTCCACTCACTCGGGTCTTCAAAGACTCGGCTCATTTTCCCCTCTTCTCTCCTTTCTGTCTCAGCCTTCATAAATGCAAGAAATGGAGTTGGCCAATGAGGTGGGGTGGCTGGGCTGGGTCAGTAATGACCTCAATTTCTTTTGCTTTTTTTTTTGTATTCCCTCCGAAGAATTGTGCTTTGTTGTTGCACATCTCCTCGCCTTGTCTGACACTTTTATTTCTTTCTCATGGATGCCTAACACATTTGCTTCCCGGCCTGTCATTTTTCTGATGTATGAAGTCTCTCTCTCTCTCTCTCTCTCTCTCTCTCTCTCTCTCGGTGTCTGCCTGAGGTAATTATGCAGGCATGAAATATACATTATGTTACGCAACCCCACTGAAGTCGCACTCCGCCGCCTCGCACTTTTCTAATGAAGCCCCGGGCTCACGCTACGCTACGGTGGGCCGCGGTGGCTGCAAACAAAATGGATCATTTCAAGCCCAGTGAAACTTTTGCCCTTTTTTCCCGCACAGTTGTCGAGGGGATTTTGATCATATCAGAAAGAGTGCATGTTTGCCTCTGACTGCTTCTCAAGACCTCAGAGTCTGCTGGCGTATTCCCCGTCACACAGGCATGGGGGGAAATCGTCAGTTTTGTGGTTCCATTCTCCCGTATCTGAGCGGAAGATGAATGGTGTGACATTGTGAATGTGGTGGAGTGAGGAATGGATTTGTCCGACTGTCAAGGATGGTGTGTGTGTGTGTGTGTGTGTGTGCGTGTGTGTGTTGTGAGTGTTTCCATCGCTCTTGAGAGTAATAAGGGGGTGCTTTTGTTCTGGAGTCTTGACGCCTTCAGGTCTGTTTGTGTTTTTACTTATCCAACTGGGGACGGTTATTTGAGGTATGATATTTTGTGGTGCTACTCGAAGCCAAGGGAAATGTTGCGGCAGTTTACAGTGGAATTTGTTCTGAGAGGGTTGCTTACTTGAAGCTGATGTGATTTTCAGTGAAAAGAAAGTAAACAAGAAATGTGGGCCTGATGGAAATACTTGTGTGATTGATTGTGGGTAGAAAGAAAATATAAGCCCTTGTTGTGAGTGTGTGTGAAAAAAGACATGTTTCTTTGATTCTATTTGTTTGATGTGTTGAAGAACTAATGGATCTCTCTCTCTCTCTCTCTCTCTGTCTACATCTCTCTCCTTTCTTTTCCTCAGGCTTGGTGAAGTTGGGAATACACTGTGTCACGTGTCAGAAAGTTGCCATAAAGATTGTGAATCGAGAGAAGCTGAGTGACTCGGTTCTTATGAAGGTGAGTCCCTCCTCGTTCCTCAGCAGTGCAGCATCCCTTCCTATGAAAGCCTGACTGCAACACACACACACACACACACACACACACACACACACACACACGCACACAGGAATGCACGCACGCATGCACACATACACACACTTCTGTCTTCAGAGACAAAATTCACACACACACACACACACACACACACACACACACACACACACACACGGTTAGGGGCCGCAGGGCGGAGGCCATGGAGCATCAGTGTGCCGCCACTCCTCAGGGTTGGCATGGAAGACTGATGACTGTATGGAGTGAGAAAAGCACTTGGGGAAGTGCAGATGCTTGTAATGGGCTATGCATGTGATGCAGTGACTCATCACGGCTCATCGTCATGATGGACAGCCATGTAAGCATGTATGCATGCATAAATGAGCATGCACACACACACACACACACACACACACACACATACACACACACACACACACACACACACACACACA
>NC_055967.1:29921224-29931848 GCF_018492685.1 Alosa sapidissima
AATTCCAGATCCAAATCAAATTCCATACAAACCGCAACAGATGATGACAATATCTTTGTTTTGATGACAATATCTTTGTTCTCCCCCTTCGAGTTTGCCTGTGCACAGACGCAAAGACAACATCAGAGCCAAGGTCTCACAAATCATTAGCCCTTTTCTGTGCATGCAGATTGTGAATGCAGGCAGATTGTGTGAGGTGGGTCTGTCACACCCCCACACAGAGCTAGTCGCACCCCCCCCCCCCCCCCCCCCCACCCCCGTCTTATTTCATTAGGCAGCTCCACCATCATTTCATCACCTGCGCTGTTTACCGTAGGGTTCTGTGCTAACATCAACCACATTAGCTTTATATTATGTGTGACCTGGTGCACCCAATCACAGGGAAGATGAGTGTGAGAGCAATAAGGGGCTCCTGGTATGAGCTGTCCATACCGCCACTCTTGCAGGGCTTTATTGACTGACAGGCGTTCTCAGGCTGAGCAGGTCTTCACTAACCCAGCGCTGGTTATCACTGAAGGGCATGTATGATGGTTGATTTGATTCCCTCTTAGGCACTGAGAGATTGTGGGCTTTGTTTACGTCTCTGTGAATCTCTCGTTCAGTCTTGATTGATGGGGTTTGTCAGAGGAGGGTCGTGGAATGATGAAATGTTGTCAAAAATACAGATATTCACATGTTCTTTCTCTCCCTCTCTCTCTCTCTCCCTTGCACACACGCACACACACACATATACACACACACAAACACACACACACACACACACACACACACACACACACACACACAAACACACCACACACAAACAGAGATACATTGTAGAGGGAGCGAGGGAGTTGAAACTGAGTGGAGATGGAGCAATCTGCACAGACTGATGTAATTGCCCCCTCAAGCAAATAATTGAGGAGGGAGCCAAAGAGGTCTGTGTGAGAGAGGAGGAGGAGGAGGAGGAGGAGACGCACTCCTGTTCTCCCATCTTCCCGGGGAGTGGAGGAGAGTAGAGGGCAGTGGAGGAGAGTACAGGGCAGTGGAGGAGAGTACAGGGCAGTGTACAGGGCAGTGGAGGAGAGTACAGGGCAGTGTACAGGGCAGTGGAGGAGAGTACAGGGCAGTGGAGGAGAGTACAGGGCAGTGTACAGGGCAGTGGTGGAGAGTACAGGGCAGTGGTGGAGAGTACAGGGCAGTGTACAGGGCAGTGGTGGAGAGTACAGGGCAGTGGAGGAGAGTACAGGGCAGTGGTGGAGAGTACAGGGCAGTGGAGGAGAGTACAGGGCAGTGGAGGAGAGTACAGGGCAGTGGTGGAGAGTACAGGGCAGTGGAGGAGAGTACAGGGCAGTGGAGGAGAGTACAGGGCAGTGGAGGAGAGTACAGGGCAGTGGAGGAGAGTACAGGGCAGTACAGGGCAGTGGTGGAGAGTACAGGGCAGTGGAGGAGAGTACAGGGCAGTACAGGGCAGTGGAGGAGAGTAGAGGGCAGTGGTGGAGAGTACAGGGCAGTGGAGGAGAGTACAGGGCAGTGGTGGAGAGTACAGGGCAGTGGAGGAGAGTACAGGGCAGTGGTGGAGAGTACAGGGCAGTGGTGGAGGAGAGATGTTGTGAGTTCCCCCAGAGGATGCGGAGACGCCGGGGCAACAGGGCTGAGGATATGGCCTCTCTCTTCCACTGCAATGTGCTGTCCCATTTGTTTTGTGCTATTTCTTTGTAGTACCAACACCCCCCCCCCCCCCCGTGTTTGTGTGTATATGTGTGTGTGTGTGTTTATGTATGTGTGTGTATGTCTGTGTTTCTCTCTCTCTTTCTCTCTTTCTCTCTCTCTCTCACTGTGTGTATGTGTGTGTGTGTGTGTGTGTGTGTGTGTGTGTGTGTGTGTGTACTGGCGATACACAAAGCAACATTGTCCTGCAACATAGCTGTGAGCTGCCATCACTGTGAGACAAAAAAAAAAAGAAAAAAAAAAAAAGTGTGAATCATTGTGTTGATGAGACAATGTTTTCCAGTAATGCTGTTCATTGTGCTTGCTTTAAAAAGTTACCCCTCAACTGTTATCAGCCCTGACAGATCCAGAGGGAAAGGAGTAGAGAGAGAAATGGAGCCGAAATAGAGAGAGAAAGAAACATAATAAAGTGAGAAAGGAACATAATGCTAAAGGTTGAAGCAAAAAATAGGCATACAATGAGTTGGAGAGAGAGAGAGAGAGAGAGAGAGAGAGAGAGAGAGAGAGAGAGAGAGAGAGAGAGAGAGAGTGAGAGAGAATGACAGAAAGAGAGAGAGAGAGAGAGAAAGAGAGAATGACAGATAGACAGAGAGAGAAAGAGAGAATGACAGATAGACAGAGAGAGAGAGAGAGAGAGAGAGAGAGAGAGAGAGAGAGAGAGAGAGAGAGAGGAGAGAGAGAGAGAGAGAGAGCAGAGATTGCGGCGCTCCATAGATGAGAGAGTGGGTGCATCAGATGGATCACCGCTGGCCCTAATCTTCTTAGCCATCGCCGGGATGACAGTGCTGCTGTTTCCCCAGCTCTTGATTTCTTTTCTCTTCCTCCAAATTATTATGGATGGCGTCTTCATTTATTTATATATTTATCTGTGTGGGTTCAGTTATTTCTGTGTGTGTGTCTCTCTCGTATCGTGTTTATGTATGGGTTTGTGTGAGAAACCGATTATGTGCGTGTCTATGTCTGTGTGTGTGTGTGTGTGTGTGTGTGTGTGTGTGTGTGTGTGTGTGTGTGTGTGTGTGTGTCTACGTGGTTATCTGTGTGCAGAAATGGCTTCCACCATAGAAAAATCCATACACCACAGCCACCCTCCACAGCCCCTGTATCCCTCCCCCACCCTCTACCCTAGGCATGCCAGACAAGCGGTAGAATAAATTGCCCTCATATGTTCTTCCACTCCCTGGCTATCCATCAGCACGGGTTAGTAGCAGCTCTGAGTGAACGACAAGCCCATTCTCAGCCTGCCTGTCCCCCCTGGACAGTCTCTCCATGACCCTCTCTCAGCCTTATGGGCTACTGGCTCTAAGCCTTACATTCCCCTCTCCATGATTGGCTACACTACACAGCATGTTACTGCTCGTATAGCACAGAGTGTGGTGTCCTAGTCTCAATCACAAACGTTGTTTAAATACTCGATCTGTTTCGAGTCAGTTTGCGCCGCAGATGGAGACTGTCAGAGCAGTGTAAACATGTCTTAATGGACTGATCTAGGCAGTTACCTGCGTGCACACTCGTTGGTTCGAAATTGCATTTTCACACCTGGGGGTTTATGAAACCAAAGGCTTTGCTTGCATAACTCTGCCTTTTGTTGATAACACAGTGAAGTATTTTATGATAGGGACCAACTCAAAAGGGACTGAATGAAACATCACTAACGACGCCACATGTCATAAGACACACTGATCACAGGTGTAAACGTTGAATCTTCTAATTCTGTGTTTTCACTTATCAGAACATCAGATACCTGATCGTCTTTCTTTCATTGAGAATGTACGCAGCACATGTAGACACATGTAGGGAAGGTCTAGTATAGTACTGTATATATATGTATACTATACTGATCACAGGTGTGACGTTGAATCTAGACCTTCCCTACATATATATATATATATATATATATACCATATACCATATATATATATACAAGTTGTATATATATACTTATATACTATACTGATCACAGGTGTGACGTTGAATCTAGACCTTCCCTACTACATGTGTCTACATGTGCTCTGTACATTCTCAATGAAAGAAAGACGATCAGGTATCTGATGTTCTGATAAGTGAAAACACAGAATTAGAAGTAAAGAGTTCAGATGCAAAATACTCCACACCACCTCTGTCAAACATTAGATAACAATGGTGAGTGAATGCTCTCCACATAGTATATGATGATTAAATAATTTAGCTTCGAAACCTGCTAAATACCATTCTCTTCCTGGTCTGAAATATTGATCTGTAGGCATAAACCTATAGGAGCCTGATCAAAATTGCTTGTTTAAAAGGAAAGTGGTCAGACGGATTTAGAGGGCTTTGCATCTGAACTCTTCAAGTGAACAAGCCTAAAAAATAAAAATAATAAAACAAACTTTTTTTTCTTTTAAACAAAATTGTGACAGCAATATTGTAGGCTATAACTAATAGCTGCAATTAGTGGTCAGGTCAGGTGAGGTCAGGCTGCAGCCATCATGCAGTCATCAGTGTAATTTTGAATGGACAGCTGGAGGTGTCTCTTAATTAGCGATCCCACTGGTGAGCTCTCTCACACAATCATCCTCTCTGACAGACAGCTCAGATGGATGTTAAATGTCATACAAGACATAATATTAATAATTATTAAAAGGAAGTGAGTGTTTATTACAAATACTTAACATTCTGTATGCCCCTTCTGTAGCGGTCTTTGTTTTTTAGCATGTCCAGACACTCATCATCTCTGATGGACAGCTCAGATGAAAGCTAAATGACATACCATACATGATATGTAAGGGATAATAACCCATAGAACTTTGCCATATCCCATTCAAGTCAATGGAGCGTTCTACTTGCATCGTGAAGAGCTGTATAATAAAGTTAGTTATTTATAAGTAAGTGAGGGTTTATTACAAGCACTTAAAGGCCTGTATACTGCGCCTGTAGTGGTCTCTCTTATTTTCCATTGTAAGAGATGGATTGTCTGCTGGGGGAAGGCTTAGGCCTCACGCTTAGTCCAAATCCAAAACAAAGTGTTTTTTAAGTATTTTTTTTCCGTCGATGGTTAAGGGGTAATTCTTCACTTTCTGTCTGAAGCCCTTTACCTGTGAAGAACACAGAGGTGGATACATAGCACACCAACTATCCCTGAGCCCTCTCTTCAGAGCGGTAGTTTTCGGTTTTTCAGACCTAACTGAATCTTTTAAGATGTTCCTCTTCTCTCTATCTCTCTTTCTCTCTCTCTCAACCATTCTCTCACCCTCTCTTCTCCTGCTGGTCCGACTAAGTGATTGCATGTTGCCCTACACCCTTGTTTATCTCCTAAATCAAAGTGCAGCACCTGCGCCTCTCCATCTGAACGTGTGTGTGTGTGTGTGTGTTTGTGTGTGTGTGTGTGTGTGTGTGTGTGTGTGTGTGTGTGTGTGTGTGTGTGTGTGTGTGTGTGTGTGTGTGTGTGTGTGTGTGTCTGTGTGTGAGTGTAAAAGTGTGTACATTAGTAAGTGTGTGTGTGTGTGTGTGTGTGTGTGTGTGTGTGTGTGTGTGTGTGTGTGTGTGTGTGTGTGTGTGTGTGTGTGAGAGCGAGAGAGAGAGATAACAAAGAGAAACTGTTCTGAGATACAGATAGAGAGAATCGAGTTGGAATGGAGAGAATTGTGGGGTAAAAAGGCAGGGAGGAGGTGATGGGATGTGAAGTGAAGTGAAGGGAGAGAAGCGGACGTGGGAGGACTGAACGAGTGTGTGTGTGTATATGTGTATGTGTGTGTGTGTGTGTGTGTGAGAGAGAACAGAGAGTGAGTGAGTGTGTGTGAGTGAGTGAGGGGTGGCCATCTCGACTCGTCCTGATGGGTAGCTTGCGTAGCATGTTGAACATCCCACTGGCAAACCAAAGGAACATGATTTGGTCTCATAGATACTGACAGGTATGCGGGTGTGTCTGCATATGAATGTGTGTACCGGTGCTGTGTGTGTGTGTGTGTGTGTGTGTGTGTGTGCATGTCAGTCTATGTGCAGTGGTGAGTGAACATGTTTGTATGCTGTGTGCACTTGCTTGCTTGTACACACTTACATCTGTGTGTGTGTGTGTGTGTGTGTGTAAGTGCGTGTGTATGGGATCCTGATAGCAGGTCTGTGGCAGGTCCCAATCCATTAGGCATCAGGATTACAGCTCAAGTGTCTTAGTCCCATCTCAGGTCCCTCTCCTCCACCCAGAGCGAAAGGGGAGACTGACATCACAGTGACATCAGAAGGGCACGGCCTGGGTTCTTAGTCAGCGGCTCAAATATAGACCCGGATGGCCTGTTCCCAGGGTTCCATGGCAGATTCCCCCACCGTGACCCTCCCCGAGATGGGGGCTCTGTCAGCCATCAGCCTGACATGGCCGGCTGAATCATGACAAGGCCTCGCAGCCAAGCAGCAGCCAACGCACTCACACCCACCTCTGAACAACAAAAAAAATAGCGTTATTTTTTTCTCCTCACTTGCTCTCTCTCTCTCTCTCTCTCTCTCTCATTCTGGCTCCTTGTTTTTTTTCTTACTGCCTACTTTGTTGTGGCTGCCTTTACAGTTCAGATGTGGTCAATCTTTAAAACACATGCTCTCTTTCTGTTTCTGAGACAAAGAGAGAGAAGCACACCAACACCAACACAGAGAGTCCTGTACCTTGAAGCTTTCAGATCTGGACATTTCCATCGTTTGGTGATTCCGACATGTAGTGTGCTGCACTTACGGCTTTTAACATCATTGGTGCGCTCCTCTCTGACTCTTTCACCTTAGCTGTTGAATATGGATGTCCAGTCACTCACTACCAGAGAAGGGTATAATGAGGGCTTGTGCCCTCCCCCCTGACTCACCCCCCCCCCCCCACTCCACACCCCCCACCCCCCCCACCCCCCCCCCATCGAGGGAGGGCTGCATAATGTCTACCGCACACTCAAGTGCCGACAGCAGCGAAGACGTGCAGTGAGGAGAGGAGTGAGGCAGTGCTGTTGCCACAGCAACCAAGGGTAATTACGACCACACCATACGTGTGTTTACTTGCATTCATGCATGTGTGTGTGTGTGTGTGTTTGCGTGTGTGTGTTAGAGCTTTTTGGCTTGCTGTTCAGCAGTAGCAGTCATTTGAAAAAGCCAATGAATGTCCATTAGAGCTGATTGATCAGGAAGTGGGTTTGTGGCTGGCAGCGAGCGGGCGCCTGAGAGCAGGCAAGACATCAGGCATCGGCCGAGGCATTGGACAGGCGTTGGACGAGGTGTCGGACAAGGCGGAGCGAGGCCAGGCCAGGCCAGGCCAGGCCAGGCCAAGGGCTCATTGATTGGTCGCTCTCCCAACGCCTCTTCCTCCTGGTTTGTTTCTCTGTTCACATTTCTCATTTCCCTGCTGTGTGGCGGACGGCTTTTCTAGAGGTTCACTCACTCCCAGTGACCCGTGCTTGGCCATCAATCACAAAGGCTGTGACTCCGTGGCAACCCCGTGGCCACACAAGTTGTGTGGTAATGAATGGGCTTCAGCCAATCTTTTACCAAAGTAGGAGACGGTGAACTCACCGGAGTGCAATAAAAAATGCACACACATCGAAGCACACAGAGTAACACACACTCTCTCTCTCTCTCTCTCTCTCTTACACACACACACACACACACACACACACACACACAAACACACACAGGGTAATACACACACACACACACACACACACACCACACACACACAAACACACACAGGGTAATACACACACACACACACACACAGGGTAATACCAAAGTCCTTTTAGGCAAGTCCCTCCACTCGGCGGCCATATTGCGCAACGCTTTTTTGGGCACTCATCGGGCATCCTATTCGGCAGAAATGCACGTGCGCAAGGCTTCACGACACCAACCTTGCTCCAGCGGCGAGTTCACAACACGATTAGCACAATGTCTTCACAACACACCATATGATTGGCTCAATGTATTCACATGTCGACGTTTTGCCGAGGAAGGGGTGGGATATGTGTAGACAACGGCCATATTGGCGTTACAAACTTAACAAACTTGCATTTCTATGGAGGATTTTTTTAATGCTGTGTCTCCTCATTACAAAGTCTCTGGTAATACACACACACACACAAACACACACAGGGTAATACATACACACACACACACAGACGCACACAGAAGCACATAGAGAGACAGACAGATGCTGAAACACACTCACACATTGTGACTGTGTGTGTCTGTGTAGACTCAGCTGCACACACACACACACACACACACACACACACACACACACACACACACACACACACACAGTGTCACCACTCACTGCGGCAGTGCCATTTTCACCACACCTGTCTCGGCCATCAGAGCGTCAACTTAACACATGGCTTCTCCAGCTAACTGCCATCTCCAGAGCACCACACCTCCACATCTCAAGGTCACAGCTGCTGTAACAACCACAGAAGCCATTGAATTGCTTTTCTTTAGTTTGTGTGTGTGTGTGTGTGTGTGTGTGTGTGTATGTGTGTGTGTGCTCCATTGCTGGACGCCCAATATTATACTAAGGGGCTCTGTTTGTTTGGACCTGGAACCAGGGTGGCAGTAGGACCCAGAGGATTTAGGGATGAACAGGCCTCCTCTTCAGTGGGATTGCATTTGAGGGGGCTGGGGATGGTGATAGGAGGGTCAGGGGTTAAGGGGAAGAGAGGTGACTTAATGAAGTCCTCTAGTTGACCTTTCAGTGTCCTCCCCCACCTCTTGCTCTGCACAGCCCACACCATTAGACTTCATCAGGGACAAGGTCGGCTGGGGAGTTATATCTCGCTCAACGCCATTGCTCAACTGGCCATCAGTGGCGTAAGTGACAGCATGATGGATCTGTCGCCATGGCGATTGCGAGGCGGCCAAACGCCATTGTCTGCGGATGCGATAAGGCGGCGGTTTGTCTCCGGGACTAAACCACCACAGGCATGATGGCTACCCACAGGGCTTCCCTAATGTGCTTTTTTCTTCTCCATATGACGACACATGGAGGTAGAAAAGTCATTACTCTGACTACCCTGACTCTAGAGTAGATTGAGTGGGATGAGTGTGTGTGTGTGTGTGTGTGTGTGTGTGTGTGTGTGGTGGGGGAGGAATAAGCTGGTTAAAGCACTGGTGGTCTGATCAATGGACATTTCGGAGGCATTGATTAGCCTCCCTCGCGTGGAATTTAGCATCTCCCCACTGAGGATGAGTAATGCTGAGATTATCAGAGAGCCCTGTGGTGATCTCTCTCTCCCTGTGTGTGTGTGTGTGTGTGTATGTGTGTGTGTGTGTGTGTGTGTGTGTGTGTGTGTGTGTGTGTGCGTGTGTGTGTATGCATGTATGTGTGTGTTAGAGAGAGTGAGGGAGGCCTGCCTGGCTTCCACCCAAAGAACACCACCTCCATCTGGAGGGGAGATATTACATGAAAAGCACCAATGAAAAAAAAACACCTTCCACCCTTCACCCTTGTGAAGATATATTTAGTGCTGTCGAGTGGAAGTGTTTATTTATGTATTCATACAACACTTCTGCTGTCATATTCGTTAGCATGGCAATTTGTTGGCTGGAGTTTCTTTTGTGTGTGTGTGTGTGTGTGTGTGTGTGTGTGTGTGTGTGTGTGTGTGTGTGTTTCTGTGTATGTGTGTGTCTGTGCATTTGTGTGTGTGTGTGTGTGTGTGTGTGTGTGTGTCTGTGTGTCTGTGTGTGTGTGTGTGTGTGTGTGTGCATTCATGTGTGTGTGCGCGTTCGTGTGTGTGGGTGTTGTGTGTGCATATGTGTGTGTTTGTGTGTGTGTCCGTACCGGTATGTGTGTGCGTGTGTATGTGTGTGTGTGTGTGTGTGTGTGTGTGTGTGTGTACAGTATGTGTGCAGACACCTGCTAGGCTCTAGTCTGATCTGCCCTGTCTGGTGTTGAGAGCATGAAGGGGAGGGGAGGGGGGGGGGGGGGGGGGGGCCACTCTGTGTCTCCCCCTCTTTGGTCGCCTGCAGATCCCCCACTGACTCTCCCAAGCCTCCACCGCTGCCATTTCAACCCCCTCCACTGCGATAGGCTCCTCCCCCCCAGCGGGCCTGCATCATCTTGCCGCCATCTCTTCCACTGGAATAAGAAGGAGCGAGTTAGAATATATCCGTTTCCATGATTGCACATGGATGCATCAGGATTTCCCAGAGAACCTTGACCTGCATGGAAAGAGGGTGTGTTTCTTTTTTAATGAGTGGAGTGTGTAACAGTGCTATGCTATTTTTGGGGGGGCTGTGGAGTGGAGGCAAGTCTACTGTGTAAAGCCAAAGTGATCAATATGGTCTGGTCCACTGTACACCCCCTGCCTGGGCCTTGAGCCCAAGCAAGCCCTGCGGCCAGATTGGAGTGGTATGCAATGAAATATGGCAGACAGTTCTGAGGCTTTTGGGATCCCTGACCAGCAGGCCTTTATTCCGTGCGGATAGAGAAAGCATAGCAGTAAAGCATGTTTAGAGGTGCTACGTGTAGAATTTGACTTGACACACTGTAACATTAGTTATGGTATTCTTACATTGACTTCCATATGTTCTTGACCACACATTTTTGAGGTACAAAGGGGTATTGCAAGAGAGTGCAGTCTGAAGCAAACTTGTATACATTCTAACTGTGGTATATATTTAGGCAACACAGAAAATAGACATGTTTGGCATTACATGAAAATGGTTATTTTCATTTAGAGAAAGAGAGAGAGAGAGAAGGAAAGGTAGTTGGGGATGGAGAGAGAGAAATAAAGGTAGTTGGGGATGGAGAGAGAAATGGATGAACATAAAGACAGAAAGAGAGAGTGTGAGACATTGAAAAAGGAACATTCTGTTGCTATTTTTAGGTCAATTTTATTTAAACTAAATGTCTTAATCGTTGCCCCTTTTAAAGGGGAACTATGCAGTTTATTTAGCTTAATTTACCTTAACAGCTTCAAAGTCA
>NC_055967.1:29932048-29944548 GCF_018492685.1 Alosa sapidissima
AGGTTATGGTTTAATTAACAGTTGGTTGAAGGTTGATAACACTTAAAGGAGTACCGTCACACCGGTGTGACGGGAATGTTGGGAAATTAACATTCTAAAGAATATCTGGGTTCATTGAATTCAACATAGAAATTTTAGAACCTTCAATTGTTGCGGAACTTAGAACGTTCAAAAACCTACACCTTTATATAATACTGTCCACTGTCCTCAGCCCACATGTCATGAATGAGGACTGACTGCTCTTCCAGAGAGCCATATGGCACTGTCATATCAGCTGCTGGACATGGGCAAGACTGATGGATGGCTGATGTGCTGTCTTTCATGAAAAACCTCCAATGACTTTGCTCCCTTTCTTGACAGACAGACGAACACCACATCACACACACACACACACACACACACACACACACACACCACACACACACACACACACACACACACACTCACTCACTCACAGTAAGGGGCAGCCGGGCCATGTCCTTGAGTGAAGTGCTGTTGGTGTGACAGAGCCCTGGCACAGGCGTGCCACTCGCTGGCGCCGACCCATTTCTGTTGGAGCCCTGAGATGGCGCCATGCCTCCCTCGCCATCGCTCCGTCTCTGAGCCCATGGCAAGATGGCGGCGCCCCGGGGGGGCACCCAACCAATGGCACTGACCCCAGCACACTTTGGCACTGGCCTGATCACGAGGTCCTGCCACACAACAACATCTGCAAAGCCCATTTGGACGGTCATGGAAGGGGAGATGCGGTTAAAAAAAACAAAAAAAACAACCAATGCAAACAGCCAGGCTTGGCTAGCCATGGCGCCACTTTTGTTTGTCTGGCATATCTAGGTTAGACTGAAGTGGAGTCCTGTGGATCTTTCAGCGATGGGAATGCTGCTACAATATGCTCTCCTTTGCATGGGGCAATGACTGCTGCCCAGTTTACATAATTGAGAACATTAACAGCAAATATGATCCGTTGTGGCACTTCCCCATTCCTGGGCGTAATCAGAGGAGGTGTGATCGGGCGGTAATGGGCCGCGTGTGTGATCGGGCGGTAATGGTCCGCGTGTGTGTTGAACCCCGCTGCACCGGGCGACCGTGACAAACTTCTATTTGTGTTTATGAAATGGAAATGGATTCATTTGGAGGCTCGTCGCAGGATATCCCTCTCTGGAGGCAGCGGAGGAAAAGAGGTGCCTGTCAGGCGAGAGGTGTGAAGAGAGAGAGAGAGAGAGAGAGAGAGAGAGAGAGAGAGAGAGAGAGAGAGAGAGAGAGAGAGAGAGAGAGAGAGAGAGAGAGAGAGAGAGAGAGAGAGAGAGAGAAGGGGGGGGGGGGAGTGGGAGTGCCAACGAGACGTCATCTCATCTCGTCTCACTCAACAAAGAGAGAGACAGAGAGAGATAGGGAGGGAGAGAGGGAATAGGGTAAGAGTGAGGGAGGGAGGGAGGGAGGGAGGGAGTGAGAGAGAGAGGGAGCTAGAGAGAGAGAGAGGAAATAGGGTAAGAGTGAGGGAGGGAAGGAGTGAGAGAGAGAATGGGAATGAGAGAGAGAGGGAGCTAGAGAGAGAGAGAGGAAATAGGGTAAGAGTGAGGGAGGGAAGGAGTGAGAGAGAGAATGGGAGTGAGAGAGAGAGGGAGTAGGGAATAGAGGGATAGAGGGTCAGTGAGGGCAAAAGAGAGAGAGGAGTAGGGAAGAGAGACAGGAAGTGAGGGAGAGAGAGAGAGGGAGTGAGGGAGAGAGATGTACAGTAGAGGGAGAGTGAGACTTTGACTCGACTTTTTAAGTTACTTTTTAATGCCAGTAAAAAAAGCTCAGTACAAAAACAAGAAAAAGAAGACATGCTAAAAATCAAAAGCAAAAAGAAAAACAACCCCACCCACCCCCGGTGTACTCTGAAGTTTAGCTGTAACAAACCTCTGCATTGACCTTGTACATACTGTACATAACTCAATCCCCACATTTTAGCCAAAGACTCCTACGTCTGATAATATTATAATATATTATTATAATATTATAATAACTGAATTCAATTCCCAATCTCATAGATAAAGACCCTTCGAGAGTGCGAGAGAGGAAGAAAGAGAGAGAGAGTGATGCAGAGTGAGGGAGAGAGAGATAGAGAGACAGAAGTGTACAAAGAGTACAAATCTGCAGAGACAAGAGATCATGAATCACACAAATCACACAACCTCAACACAAGACAAAACATGAAGCTATCCTTCAACTGTTTAAATGTTTTCACTTCATTAGATATTATGTAATGAATCTGACTGAATGATTATGTTTATTAACTGACCAATAACCATAATCATTCATCATAGTATGCTAACCTCAGTCACTATGATATCATACTGTATGTTACGGGTTAGTGTCTTTTTTTGAGACTACCTATGATATTGTATACTGTAGGCACGTTAACACAATCTCTCAATGAACTGTGTTAATGAAATAGATATTATATTAGATATTATATTAGCTATAGATATATAATATATATATAATAGATATTATATTAGCACAATACTAGTAAAGTGTGTGATTTCCTACTTCCTCTAGCTAGCCTGTGATGCTGGCTGAGGTGTAACACTGGCCTGCATTCCTTCCTACTCCTCTGTGCCCGTGGCTGGCAGCCGTCCCCTGCTGAGTAGTGTGAGTGGACGCTGTCTACTGCCCCGGGCTTTGCCCTCGTGTCCCTCTGCTCTGCATTATTAAAGCGGCCCTGTCCGGAGAGTCTACTTCTTCAGCCTCCACCCCCCCCCCCCCCCGGAGCATAACTCAATGGCAGCTCCGCCACAGCACCACCCCCCCCCCATCCCACCCCCCCCCCCCCCGGAGCCATAACTCAATGGGCAGCTCCGCCACAGCACACCCCCCCCCCCCCCCCCCGGAGCCATAACCCAATGGCAGCTCCGCCACAGCACCACGCTCCTCTATCTAAGGCCACCGCCGGGTCGGCACGAGCAGTAATTAATCACCAGGGTTTGGCCACTAGGAGATGTCTATAGCCCACCCCACCCCACCTTACCTCCACTCCACCCCACACCACCAACACCACCCTCCCTTCTTGGCCATCTCTTTATGTTATTATGATTCACTTGATCAATCAGGGTGATTTATCGGCCGGTCCACACGCTGCCACCACTCCCAGGTCAACAATGCGGCAGGACTGTCCTCCACTCGACACCTGGAGGAACAGAGTGTGTGCATGTGTGTGGAGTGTGTGTGGGGGGTGGGGGGGTAGGAGGGGCTGTGTTTTATTCTGTGTGTGTGTGTGTATGTTGATGATGATGACGAGGGACCCTCCAGGTTTCAGTGCAGCTGCAGGATTAGCCACAGCCTGCTCGCTGCTACGCTATCATCATATTCCCACCGCTTCTGTTCCGCTACAGCTAATTACTGTGCCTGACTGTGAAAGACACACACACACACACACACAAATACGCACACACACACACACACACACACACACACACACACACACACACACACACACACACACACACACACACACACAACACACACGTACACACATACACACTGCCTAATGAAGCCCCATTAGAGCCCCTGAGATCTGTGCTTGCATTCCCCTCACTTTCCACCAACTTAGACTTCATCTCCATCAGGCCGAAAGCTGCTGGCCCCTGGGCTGCCAGGAATGGACTCCGTAGCAGCACAAGGACATGTAGAGGAGCCTTCAGACGGCCAGGCTGGCTATGTGCAGCAGGAGTGAGCCTCTATGAATGACCCCAGTGGACGTGGAAGGAAGGAGAGAGGAGGAGGAGAATAAAAGAATAGAGGAGGAGGAGAATAAAAAAGAAGAATAAAAAAGAGTAGCTGGGATTTTTATTGGGGTTACCTGTGCTCACGTCTGCGTTCTCATTGGCCCTTGTCACCTGTTCCCACGCGGCCAGGTGAAGAGCACAGGCGGAGGAAGATTGGTTGGGAGGTTGTGGGGGGGGGGGGGGGGGGGGGCAAAGGAGTGGGGCGGCGGAACGCTAAGGCGGCACTCGTTACCTGGAGCCGCACTGATGCCCTCCGACAAGCGCGTCCCAATAAGAGCATTCACCGGGGACAGTGACGAGAACCGGAACGGACCGTCAGACGTAGCGCTCCTCGTGCCCCGCTGGTTTAGCTAAAAACCCTCCCCACCCCGCGCCGCTCCGCTCCGGAAACAAGGCTGATTTCATAAGCGTTTTTTTTTCCCCTCTCTTTTTTTTCTTTCTTTTTCGGGTTACTGTTTTATTCATTTCAGCTTGAC
The DNA here is from genome assembly GCF_018492685.1 of Alosa sapidissima. Classification (NCBI taxonomy): domain Eukaryota; kingdom Metazoa; phylum Chordata; class Actinopteri; order Clupeiformes; family Clupeidae; genus Alosa; species Alosa sapidissima. Next base: position 29,936,295 of record NC_055967.1, read on the forward strand.
CGGTTTTGTCAAACTTTCTGTCCCCGTGCATGAGAGGCTACTGAGGCTCAACCGAATGCGACTCTCACGGTCGCTTAGGTGGCTCCTGCAGGTAGCATTTGGGGGGGGGGGGGGGGGGGGGGGTGCTGTGTATCATCCCTCAGAAGGGTAACCATGCGAGGGCCGCACGGAGCACGAGTTCCACACGTTCAGCTGTTTATGGCTCATGGATTCACCCCTGCAGCACCCACTGCCAAAGAGGACACATTGATCACTTGTGACAGGATGCACTTTGCATGTGTAGGAGTAGCAGCTATTAGGCCTGCAGACAAAAGACCTGAAACTCTGCTGGTCATGCGAGGGCTTTAAATATTGAAAGACCCCCTACACCTACACCACAACACTAGGGTATTTTTTTTTTTATGAAAATGTGCTCCCCACATGTGTAGTATTGGAGTAATAGACCTGCTGAACCTCCACTATTTTTGATATTAACCTGAAACTCTTCTGGTCACCGGAGGATGACTGAAGATGACACACACACACACACACACACACACACGCACACGCACAGGGGTTTTAATTCTTTGACTTTAGACTTATTGGAGTTTGAATTGCCATGGCGATTGCTCTCATAATCTCTTAATTATGGCCAGTCTTGATTGAAATCTCAAGTCCAAAAAGCAATTTACTGTAAAGCTCTTGTTCTGGCAGAGGCCAGGTCTTCCATTTTCCATGATCATAGCCATGAAATACTCACCAGTTTGCTTTTTATCTTGTGTCTGCTTTTCAGGTGGAGCGGGAGATCGCCATTCTGAAGCTAATAGAACACCCACACGTTTTAAAGTTGCATGATGTCTACGAAAACAAGAAATATTTGTAAGTACCACCGATAACCATAACCAAGAGGCTTGGTTATTTGGCATTGACAGCATTTAGAAATTACCATATAAATTGACACAAGCACAGGCTATGAAATATTCGTATCATGTCTCAGTGCATTTGTTTATAACTGTGTGTGGTTTGGTGCTAGTGTGTCTGTGTGCACACAACAGGCTGTGCTAGTGTCACGGTCCTGTGTGTGTGTGTGTGTGTGTGTGTGTGTGTGTGTGTGTGTGCTTGTTTATGCATGTGTTGATGTCACAGGTCTGTCTGTATGTCTCTCTATGTATGTGTGTGTGTCTGTCTTGTGTGTGTGTGTGTGTGTGTGTGTGTGTGTGTGTGTGTGTGTGTGTGTGTGTGTGTGTGTGTGTGGCTGTGTCTGTGTGTGTGTGTACAGTGTGTGTGTTTGTTTATGTACAGTATGCGTTGATGTCACAAGTCTGCCTATATGTCTCTGTGTGTATGTGTGTGTATATGTATGTGTGTGTGTGTGTGTGTGTGTGTGTGTGTGTGTGTGTTTGTGCTACTGTGCTTCTTTGCTAATTTATCCCAGTGAGCAGACAAGTGTTGTGAGAGGCTGATGAGAGGGACACGATGGCTTTGATAGTGTTAATGCAGCATGACTAGTACTGCGCTGTAGCCTTTTAAGCGCGCTACATTACCATGCAGCTAATGGATCGCTCTTCCTCTCTTACATAAACAAAGCAATGTCCTTTTGCATTAATAAACAGTTGTTAAAGTCACAGCCTTCAATAATAGTATTAAACGGGTGGTGATGGTGGTACATATTTATGTGTATAATTTGGATGATGTTAAAGTGGCATGGCCATGTTATTTGTTGTTCAGGAATGTGTGATTTATTTGACACATAAAATGCGTAGCTGTGTACTCGCGAATAGTGCACGATGTGATTTATTATACACACTTGTGGATTATGGATGTTAGGCCTTAAATCATCCCTCTGCCGAGTTTAGCCGAACACATGCAGATATCACAGTGGGTTAGCAGAAGTTTGTCTGTGAAAACATCACGCTCGCAAATCACTTTGGACTCCCCCGCTAATTTGTATTGCACTGACAGGTAATTGCCCGGGCTAAGCTCCCTTTATCTGCAAATGAATCATGCCATCGCGCACGGCAGACACGCCAGGCTGGGAGAGGTGCTGTGCGGGCCTGTCATCTTTCTTCAGATGCTGTCCAGCGCTGATCCAAAAGTGTTTTCCTATGCAAATGATCCCGGGGCTGTAAAGGATGCTCAAAAGTAGCCTGGCGTTGTAGTTGACTTGGTGTAGTGTAGTCAGTGAGCTGGGACAGTCTAAAACTGCAGTCCAAGAAAAAAACGAAACAAAAAGAAACAATGTTCTTTGGAAAACGTGTATAGAAACTTGCATTGTCTTTTGGAAATTACTAAACATTGTGACTAGTTTATAGTTTAGTTTGGAGATCAGTGTTTGGTTTACTGCTAATGGTGTCTTTTAGCATTTTACGAATACCTGGAAGGTATTGGGATAGCTCCCAAACCATCTTTTCATAGTTTCCCTTAGAGAAGAAGACACCTTCCTATGTCTGCCCTAAGTGACTAAATCCATATTCATGGCATTGATTGTAGCATGTGGAGGTGGGGCAAACCACCACAGCGTAGCTTTGTAGAATCCCATCCTCTAGCTAAACACCTACCCAGTGGTGAAAGTGAAGCTAACCGTGATGCCTGCAGGTTCTTTGTTTTTTACGAGCGGAGCAGGTTTTATGGCTGGGAGTCAAGCCCCGGGGCCAATTGCAGGTTGTGGGCAGATTGCTGGTTGTTGGATGCTGAGATAAGGGGGGGGGGTGGGCCAGGTCAGGGCAGGGTGTGGGGTGCGAGCTGATGATGGAGGATGGAGGGCCATTGGAGTGGAGTGGCCCCCGGATTCAATTTGCCCGTGCAGGAGAGAGATGCTCGCACATGCCAGGGAGAAATACGGCCAGCCGACAGACCGGTCATCTGGCTGCAGGCCCACCATGGAGAGAGAGAGCGAGAGACAGAGAGAGAGAGAGAGAGAGAGAGAGAGAGAGAGAAGAGGGGGGGCAGAGAGAGAGGACTGGGAGAGAGAAGAGGGAAGATAAGAGGGAGAGAGAGCCATAACACGCCTTTATTAGAACAGTTTGGGGTATTTAAATATTACAAAATAAAACCATCGACAAGTGTTGAATAAAATTCATACAAAGCACAATTCAGCACAAACTTTCATGTTTTAAAAACAACTTGCCCAAGAGAGAGAGAGAAGAGAGAACATGCAGAGATTCTGTTCATGTGCGTGTTCAACCACGCTCAACCTGAAGGGTCAGACCTCCGTTTGACAAAGCGCTGCATATGGACCCTTTCAAGAGAGTTCCATTATCAGCATCATAGTTGGCCCTACAAGACTTCCGTTTTAACATTCCATATGTTATCTTAATGCAGAGGAAGTAGATTGGGGCCCAAATAGAACGTTCAAGCATTGTTTTTGTTTACCTTGTTGAAAGGGTCCATACTGCAGAGGACGTGTCTGGAAGCAGCCTCTGTCTCTCCTCTGTTGCTCCTCCCTCCACACCTCTCTCCTTGTAGCCAGGCTGAGGGCCTGGTGAGTGGACTGGTGACTGAGCGGTGATCGTAAACAACCAGGAGAGATGCTGCACCATTCTAGTGTGTGTGTGTGTGCGTGTGTGCATGTGTGTGTTTGTTTGTACTTGTGTGTATCTTTGTGATGTGGTTTGTGTATGTACTGTAATGTATGTGTGTGTGTGTGCGTGTGCGTGTGCGTGTTTATGTTTGTGTTTGTTTATTTCTGTCATTGTGTGTGTGGTGTGTGTGTGTGTGTGTGTGTGTGTGCGTGCAGAGAATAGCCTCTCAGTACTGTTCTCATTTACCATTATATACAAAGATGTAAAAAAAATATCTGAAAGTTTTTCAGCTTCTCTCCAGGCCTCTTAGCCTGACAAGCCAGACCCACATTAAAATGTAGGGTCTGGGCACTCACCGTTCGCAGTGCTCAGTCCGAGGGGCGGGATAATCGGTTGTCTTTCAAATTCCCTCTGCACGCAATAGGACAGCGCTGAGTCCCATGCGTTTTCCCACCAGCGGAGCTAGTTGGCTAACTCAAACTTTTGCCAACTTAAAACAAGCTTAACTTGTGTCACACTGTTGGCCAAAAGCAACATCCATCTTCTTTGTTTTCAAGTAGCAGGGGATTCGAGCCAAACCGTTGCAACTCTGCCATCAATCATTATGTTAAGCCCGCCTAACGACTCTATACACGATTTGATTGGCCTGATAGAAGTTTAATTTTTACGGAGAGTTGCTAGACTAGACCTGGAAGCAAATGTAATTTGCTGCCGCTAGGGTGCGTCTAGATTTCTAGGCTACAGGCCTCTATCCTCCCGCTGAATCTCTGGAAATATGACACCTTCTCGGTCAGCATCCGTCTGTTGCCTCTGAAGGCTGTGTGTCTCTGCTCCCATGGATTTAGTCTTAAAATGTTACAGGCATGGGTTGTGCTGTGGCGCAACCGGTTACAACGCCCGTGCCATATTCCGGTTCACGCGCCAACGGGGAGTCCGACCCCGATCCCACCCCATCTCTCTCTCCCACTCACTTCCTGTTGCTCTCTCCACTGTCCTGTCAGATGAAAGTCCACCCCCCCCCCCCAAAAAAAGCATTTTTGGCAGGTTGGCTGATGGTGTCTCCTTTTAGGTTGGCCACAGGGAACAGGCTTCTGTGTTTATATTAGTCAATAGTTATTTTGCAGTTAATGCAGTTATTTGGTTGTTTGTCTGTTTTTTGGTGCATTTTCATGGTGAAATTTGAAATTGTCTTTACTCGTTTTTAGTTACTAAATTCTCCTGCCTTCCTGTTACCCCACCCCCATTTTCAGATATTTGGTTTTAGAGCACGTTTCTGGCGGGGAGCTCTTCGACTACCTGGTAAAAAAGGGCAGGTTAACCCCTAAGGAGGCCAGGAAGTTCTTCCGACAGATCATCTCAGCGCTGGACTTCTGTCACAGTCACTCCATATGGTGAGTCCGCTTCTCTCTATGTGTGTGTGTGTGTGAGTGAGGGGTGATTCACAGGCCCCGTACTAATTCCGAGGCTTATTAGTTTCATCCACTATCCTTCCCCTTGCTGTGTGAAGCCAAAAAGTTTTGTCTCGAGAGTGCGTCCCCCTCACCCACAGAACACACCCTGACCCCCCCCCCCCCCCCCCCCAAACCCCCCCTCACCCACAGAACACACCCTGACCCCCCCAGCACTCAGCACAGGCTCTCACAGTACTGGGGACGTTGATGGAAAACTAGCGTGAACACTCTCCATCTGCTAGCGCCTCTAACATATTCATACCCAGGGGCTTTCAATTACAGCCACATCAAGATACCAGGATAAAGTCTTCCCTGAGACTACTCTCACTCTCCTCCTCTCCCACTCTTCCTCTCTCTCTCTCTCTCTCTCAATTCAATTCTTTCTCTCTTTCTCTATGCCTTCCCATCTCTCTCTCTCTCCCTCTTTTTCTCTCTCTCACAATTCAAATCAATTCTTTCTCTCTTTCTCTCCCTGTCCATCTCTTCTCTCTCTCACTTATTCTTCTCTTTTCCCCCCCGCTGTTCCACTCACTCTCTCCCTCTGGCTCCTCTTCACTGTCGCTAGCCAAAGTCCTCTTCTCACACAAAATGTTTGACTAAAGTTGCAGCCTGATCCGTGTAGCACTAACTGTTCCATCAACTTTGAGCCAAAGGTTCCCAGGCAGTAAGTGATCTCAGAGCCTTTACAAGAGAGGAATTATTGCTACACAGTTGTTGCATAATACATTTCATTTTGCAGTCTCAGGGTAAAAGTGAAATGAGGGAAATTGATCCTAACACAAGAGCGGTGTAAATGATTATTTTTGACCTCTTTCCTTTCCCAAGGAATAACTCTAATCAATTACCATGGTCCTGTAGCTCATAATCATAATCTGGCCGCTATTGCTTTGATGAAGAAATTAATTATGTTGCATTAGCGTGATTATCTAACTGACATTTGTCTGTGTTTGCAGTTTCTGCGTAGGATGGATTTGTCTGTTTTAAATGTTCAGGGAGGAATTCATTTTGTGCTTGCACAACAACAGCATGCATCATGCCTAAGTGTTGACTTTTGAGTGCCTGTGGTTGTTCTGTAAGAGATCTTTTAGTTTGTGTGTGTGTGTGTGTGTGTGTGTGTGTGTGTGTGTGTCTGTCTGTGTGTGTGTGTGTGTGTGTGTGTGTGTGTGTGTATGTCACATTCCATAGACATGCTTGTCAAATTGTGTGTCACTGATGTTTCTGTCCCTCCATTTTGGGTAGGGCTACAGTACAAGTGCTCCATCTAAATGCTCTCCACAGGGGTATGGCTCTACCTCTGCTTTTAGGCCACATTTACACATAGCCATAGCCATTTAGAGAAACGAATATTTCCCCCCCTCCGTTTTCAATAATAACATCGTGCACACAACATTGTTTTCAAAAAAACTTTCATTTACATCAACCCGCATAAATACGCTGTCGAGCGCCATAATAACTATGCCAAACCTATGGGTGACAGTGTAGGGAAAGGAATAAAGCCATGCTGGCCAATCAAAATCCTCAGAATCGACACTAACGACTAACACGAGCAGTAAAAATGCTGACCTCCGTGTGATCCTTCGCCTCTGCTCCTCCATGTAGAGCAGTTGTTGCAAATGCAAACAGGCCAGAAGCGTTTGCACAAAAGTAAAAATTAGTAGCACCTTAACAGCATCCATAATAATCCTGATCAGTAGCAAAAGAAACTGTAAACATCAGGCGCTCACATGACGTTAAGGATTTTCTGGCGCATAATGTGACGTTTAAGAAGCTAAAACGCCGTTTATCCCTGTTGACACGGCAGCACATAACCGGCGTTATCAGAAATCTCCACTTTGGCCGGAGGTTTTAGAAATAATCGTTTTCTGCAATAAAAACGGGGTTTTGGTGTAAACGAGAGGCCAAACCGCAAGGAAATATCTGCGTTTTCCCTTCGTGTAAACGGGGTCTTAGAGGTAAATGGAAGGGTTCCTCCACAAGCCACGCAGTACTGAAGAATGCCATTACAGATACTGTACATCACTCCCTGCTCTGTGTTCTCAGGAGATTTCTTACTGTGTGTCTGATATCTGTGTGACACGATCAGCTGTGTGTTTCATTGCTTCAGCATGGGAGGTTGGAGAGAGAGGGTCGCCCACACTAGTGTGTGTGTGTGTGTGTGTGTGTGTGTGTGTGTGTGTTTGTGGCCTCCTGAGGGAGTATACAATACATTATCAGACTCTATCTGTTTGAAGATCCAAGATGATGCTTATTACAGAAGGAGTTCCTCTATTTTTTATGGAGTGCAAGACCTCTGTGCTAACAAGCATACATACACACACACACACACACACACACTGAAGGAAGCACCAGTACAAACACTTCTACAAACACTTCTCATTGAGACACAGACTACGGTACTTCTCAAACTCTCTCTTTCTCTTTCTCCCTCTTCTTCTCCTGCCCCATAACACACACGTGGATCCATGGATGTGTGAAATCAGTGTACATGCTGGCGAGACTTCCAGCACTACACTCCAATTATGCTTACCTTCTCTCTCTCTCTCTCTTTTTCATTCATGCACTTCCCTTTTCTCTCTCTCTCTTTTTCATTCATGCACTTCCCTTTTCTCTCTCTCTCTCTTTTTCATTCATGCACTTCCCTTTTCTCTCTCTCTCTCTCTCTCTCTCTTTTTCATTCATGCACTTCCTTTTTCTCTCTCTCTCTTTTTCATTCATGCACTTCCCTTTTCTCTCTCTATCTCTCTCTTTCACTCTCTCTCCCTCTGTCTGACTTCCCACTGGGCCAGCATTGGTGTCTGACGGTTGAATGGGGGGGTGGGTTCCGCTGACGTGTGTGTGTGTGTGTGTGTGTGTTTGTTTGTGTGTGGTGTGTTTTTCCGCTGACGTGTGTGTGTGTGTGTGTGTGTGTGTGTTTGTTTGTGTGCGGTGTGTTTTTCCGCTGACGTGTGTGTGTGTGTGTGTGTGTGTGTGTGTGTGTGTGTGTGTGTGTGTGTGTGTGTGTGTGTTTGTTTGTGTGCGGTGTGTTTTTCCGGCTGCTCGTCCTCTCTTGTCTCCGGGGCGACACACAGACAGACACATCAGCGGCAGCAGCACTCCCTCTCAGCGCAGCGGGGCGCCTCGGCAGGGGACCCAACCCCCGGGGCCCCCGGGCCCCCCGACTGCCACGCGCCGCGTCACGCCACGCCACGCCACGCCACGCCGGCCTTGCCGGCTGACTGACAGACACCGTTAGCCATGTGGCGCCGCCATGCCGCGCCGAAGTGGAGAAGTCGTGCTGGCACGATCAGAGCTGCACCAAATGCA
>NC_055967.1:29949548-29952048 GCF_018492685.1 Alosa sapidissima
TTTGCACATTACCTTTGTGTTCCGCATGCATCGGAGTAATGAGAGGAGCGGAGTGCACAGCACACACACACACATACACACTCACACACACATACACACTCACACACACATACACACTCACACACACATACACACACATAGACATACACACAAACATACACACACACACACACACACACACACACACACACACACACACACACACATACAAAGCACAAATATGCAGGTACTCTTGTGCCTATAGCTGCCATTAAAAGAAAATAGTAATAATAATAATCATCATCTGTGTTCGATCCATGTCTTCAAGCCTGCAGTCTCTTTTTCCAGCTCCCATTGCCGCCACTTGTATTTTATCAATAACATAGACATAACAGTTGAGCTGGTTAAGCTAAGGTGTTCTGCGAAGGATTTTTTTGTAATATGCACACACACACACACACACACACATACACACACACACACACACACACACACACACACACACACACACACACACACACACTCATCATTCTTTACTAAAACCTTATATACATAAACGAACCGTGCACACAGTGTCCCCACATCCCACAAGCGCGCCTCTGACCTGGATCCCCTTGAGCTCAGTGTTGGTAGATGAACACAGATGCTCAGCATTCAGGCACATGAAGACTGACTCTAGGGGTCATTAATACCCATATCACTTGGACTTTATGAGACAAAGAGGGGATGCGGTCAGCCAGTTTCATGTCTCGCTTTACTGATCAAATGCAGACATACACAGGCATAGCACTGGAAGCCTGGCAGCAAGGTTACATTACATGATAGAGAGAGAGAGAGAGAGAAAGAAATTGAGAAAGACAGAGAGAGAGAGAGAGAGAGAGAGAGAGAGAGAGAGAGAGAGAGAGAGAGAGTTTAAACAAGCTGAATGAAATGGAGTTTGGCTTGGCTTCTGTGTAAGGGCTCCCCACCACTGGCTCAGGCTTGCTTTCTCCTCACCCTTACATGCCCAGTGATTGAGTCTAATCAAGTCCTGATTTCTGGCTTATAAATGGCAAAGGCCTGCAGGCACGTCCTGAGACTGCCTGCAGAGGAAGGGGGCCTGCTACTCTCCTTTGTCTATCTCATTGTGTGAGCGTGTGTGTAGGTGTATGTGTGTGTGTGCTTGTCCATGTCTGTGTGTGTGTGTGTGTGTGTGTGTGTGTGTGTGTACTTCATGAGTCATACGTATCAGCACTCCAAACAACAACGTTTCTAATGTGTCCATAACAATGCGTCACAAGTAAGCCATGAAACCCAGCCATAATGGAAAACAGGCTTCTCTCTCCCACCTCTCGCCTCCTCTCGTATTTTTCATAGGCGAACGCAGCCAGAGTCAGGTGCACACAGCAGAGGAACACTAAAGAGAACCACGCTCACTCGGAGCCCTGCAAGTCAATGGATTGGAAACGACTGGCAAAAAATGAATCTGAATAGAGTAATTTTTTCATTAAAACAAATCATAAAATTAAGCCTCTTTAGCTACAATCTCAAAGGATATTCTGCTTCATTATTCACATAAAAATCATTTTAAGGACGATTCATTGAAGTGCCATTACTAGTAGTCAAATACAATGGTGCAGAATGTGTTTAAATGCGGTGATAGTGTATATAAGCATCGTTGATGGCTTACAGTTATCACTTTCTCCTGGGTGCACTCGGAAATCATTAAGCTCTGTAATGTTTTAACCAGAAGCTGTCAGTTGCCATGTTGCAACAAGCCAATTAAGCTTGTTGATAGCTTTGCTCAGGCTTTAACTGGGTCAATGGGTTTTTAGAAAGTTTTGAGAAGCGGGGGCAAAAGAGAGAGATTGGAGAGAGGGAGAGAGACAGTGAGAGAAGAGAGATATACTCTGAGAGATAGAGAGAGAAAGAGATGGAGAGAAAGATTCTGAGAGAGAGAGAGATAGAGAGAGAGAAAGATACTGTACGTAAGGATGGAGGTGTGCTTCATGGCACCAGATCAGAGATCATCAGCATCACTGAGTCACTGAGGTTAGGATGAATTTCTGTTGAGGAATAAGGTGTGAGTGTAACACAACTCTGTGTTACCCAACATGTGTGCGCACACACACACACACACACACACACACACACACACCAAGAATCATAAATATGGAACTCTTGTGGTAGCTTTGCGTTATTGTGTTCTGCAGCAGAGCTGTGCATTAGTGAGAGTGCGGGAAGCCCCATAGCCACGCGGTCTCTAGTAGCGCGGGGTGTCCTCTGAGCAGGGAACTGCATTAAGATGTGCGCTGTCTCTTTCTTTCCTTTTTTATGAAAAGAGTGCTGCACTTCCCCCTCTTTTTTTACGAAAAGGAGTGCTAGAGGTGCAAACCTTCAAAGGTCATATGTCACACTGACAGAAGAGATGCGAGAGCTCGACTCTCCTCCAGCCATATTCAGTCAGCCATATTATATTGTGTGAACTGTGCTATCAGAGTTGTGTGGGTATCTATTGCTGCAGACATGTTTGTAGTGTTTC
>NC_055967.1:29957048-29963237 GCF_018492685.1 Alosa sapidissima
GTAGACGCAAAACAGAAGCTTTGGAAATGTCCCTTTCTCTTTCTCTCACTCTTTTTCTCTTTCTTAGTTTCTTGCTGTCTATCATTTCCTTTCTTTCTTTCTTTCTTTCTTTCTTTCTTACCTTTTTTCTCTCGTTCTCTCTGTGAGTGTCAGGGGAGATCTGGTTCACGCAGACTGACGTGAGCACATGAGTTCACAGAGAGTGCGTGCTCTGAGGCGCTCTGAGGGCGGCGCTGTCGCTTTCCCCACGCTCCTGTGACTCCTACCTTTCCAAAAAAATGCAGAGGCCATGGCTGCCGATCAACCTTGACCCCGAGCGACCCCAGGCGACCCCCCTTTGTGTCGTGTCCGCTCTAGTCCAGCGGTTGTGGTCTTGTCACTGCCCATCAGCTCAAGTTACCCCAGAGTGACCTTCCCCCCTCATGAGCCTGGGCAGTAAGAGAAGATCTCAGAGCGAAAGCTACGTGTCCCATAGATCCCTCCGCTTCAGGTTCAGATAGCTGTGTGACTCAGTGCGTGTGTAGATCAGTATGCATTGCGTTACACTAGACAAGCTGTGTGTGTGTGTGTGTGTGTGTGTGCGTGCATGCATTTAGCCACCCCGGCTGTGCACTGTAAAAATAAAAATATAAATATGAAATGTGTTTATGAATGTAAATTAATGTAGATTTCTCTGCTTGACTTCCTGTTCGATGAGTTGCTATGGCGAATGACTATGCCATCAACAGTGACGTCACGCTCAGACAGATGATGGGTGGGTGTTTGCTTGCAGGGTGATGAGGTGTGAGTCACGATCCATGCACCGCCATCTAACACACTCACACACACACATACACAACACACACAAACACACATGCACACTCCTCCGTCCCAGGGACGCAATCATTGCGTTCACACCACACTAATCTCCAATGACCTCACAGGAAATGATGATCCCACTCGATCCTCCGACATGTCAGAGACAGATAGCTTACCCACATCGCAACTCCGCAAACACACTCAGGTTTAAGTCCCTGTCCATTGCCTCTGCTATGCCAGATAAGTTTATGCATATGTCTTCCATCAGCCAACCCTAGCCAACCCAACATATTTATAGTTTGTGTATTCCAGTTGAGTGCAGTGGGTACTGATGTGATGTATCTACTGGTTGCTGCTAAGGTATGTTGACCCCCAGGCTCACCCCGACACACTCTCCCTTCCCTGGTTCCCCGTACATCTACATTTTGGCCAAATGGTGCTCGACGGGCTTTATTGATAGTCGCAGCGTGTCTGCCCAGCCCATTTCCACGCGCACGTGTGACTGCCTTTAATCACATTCAGCTCAGGACTGGCTCACTACAGGTTTGCCTGCCTGACACAAATGCATTCTGTTTGTCTCGCGGTCCGAGCTGAAATGGTGGGCTAGCGGCTAGCTAACTCAGAGCTACCATGAGCTCTTCTGTGCTGTTTTTGCACTGTTCACACTCAGTCTTTCACCTCTTAGTGTGTCCCATGTCCACATACTGTCCTGATCATGTACATTTGAATTGAAAGTGAATTGCGAGGTAATTGACAGGGCGTGTGAATGCCAGTTGTCAGTTTAATCATTGCATCACCTTAAAGAGGGAAGGTCAGGCGGCTCCAGTGTACACATTATGGCAAGTTGCAAAGTTTGGACAAGGTTTGCTCTTCCGATTATTCGTGGCGACCTAAAGGAAACCCCCAGGGCTTCGGGTCAGATTGGAAATCCCACCTATTGGCTACGAGGTGAAGAAATCAGTTCAGTTCCAGCCAGCCTGTTCTGACCCCATTTGTGAGCGATGAAACCAACTGGTGGCTGTGGCCTGACTCTCACGTCAATAACGAGTCGTTGACCCGCAGGCCTTACTCGAGTGCCGGTGGATTTCGATCCACCGTTCCTGCGACTGAAAAATAAAAATAAAACACAAACATGAACGTGTGTGTGTGTGTGTGTGTGTGTGTGTGTGTGTGTGTGTGTGTGTGTGGTACTTTTCCTCTCGCCTGCGTGGTTGATGGGAGCAGTGAAATGAGAGGGGGAAATGAGCTCTAGCGAATGGCCCAGGGAGGATTGATGTAGTGACAACAGGCTCCGTGGGTGTTCCCTCATCCAGCCCATTTAGTTTTGGGGAGACAAGAGGGATTTTTTATGCAGCTCTGTTTTTTTTTTGGGGGGGGGGGGTGTTTTTGTCATCTAATCCCCCCTCCCCCTCACCCCTCCCCTTTGCATCAAAATGAATCTGAAATGACTAAACTAATCTGAAAATAACTCCGACAGCCAAGATTTTTCATCATGTTTCATCCTGCATAGAGTTGATGAGGCTCAGCAGAGAGGGTTTTTTTTTTTTTTTTGGTATATTGTTTTTCATGATGTGAGTTATCTCCCCTGGCCAGGCCAAGCATAGGCAGGTGCACATTTAGCTGCTGGGCATCAGCGAGTGTTTGGGGCAGCGCAGCGGTGTTTTCTGTTGAGAAATCTTGCACTGGCCAGGACTTCTCAGACAGGTGTGTTGTGAGGAGGAGGAGGAGGAGGAGGAGGAGGAGGACGACTACTCCATGCTGTGGCTTTTTGGAGGGTCCGACACACTGACTTCAAAATGCCTTTCAGCCAAAGGCCTCAGCAAGCCATGCTGTGAGTCTGTGGGGAAGTTTTTTCCCTCAGAGAGAGAGAGAGAGAGAGAGAGAGAGAGAGAGAGAGATGAGAGAGAGAGAGAGAGAGAGGAGAAGAGAGAGAGAGGGAAGAGAGGGAGAGAGAGAGAGAGAGAGAGAGAGAGAGAGAGAGAGAGAGAGAGAGAGAGAGTAGATGAAGCAAGAAACCATTTATGTAAAAACCCAGACAACATATCTTTGTATGAAGAAAACAGAGTTACTCCAGTCTTTGACCCCAAGAGTTTATAAGAGGCCTAGTTATGCAGTGTTACACAAAAGACACAAGAAATCCAACTTTTAACCTTCTTTAGCCAGTGAATGGAAGTGTTCTGCCAAGTGGAGACACATTTGTATAATGCTCCACGACATCAGCAAGCCAGGAGCCCACAATACCCTACTTCATTAGCATGCTAGTAGGTGTTTGTTTGAACTTTTGATGTTTTCTGTGTGTGTGTGTGTGTGTGTTGTTGGAGAACCCTTGACAGCATATCAGGCAGCGTCTCAGCGTGTCAGTAGAACTCCTCATGAATGCGGCCGACAGACAGCCTCGGTGCTGCTAATAAGACCCGCTGTTCAGATGGTTCCGAGCGGGTTTCATTCAAATCCAACAAGCACCACTCACAGGATGGAGGGAGGGAGGGAGGATTGCTGGCAGATAAACAGGGAAAGGTATCATTAGGAATGTCTGTGGAACGACACACCACTGAGTGCTCGTTGACATGAGCTGGATTTCAACTTGCTCAGGATTCCAGCATGTTTCTGGGTACATTAGGCTACTTAGCACTCATAAGCATATTAATGACAGAATGTGTTTGCAGTGTTTGCTTTTTCATTATTACCCTGAGAAACTAAACTACACCCTCGTAGACCTTGCTGATGTTTCCTTTCCTTTCTTCTGAACAGTTCCCCACACTACGCCTGCCCTGAGGTCATTAGGGTAAGTGAGTTTCCTTTTTACAACTGAGACACATTTTTGACCTACTTTTGGCCTGCAAATATGCTGATATGATGGACAGCTATTGGTCCACCGTTGCTACTGGCATGAGCCAAATGGGCCGCCCATGTGCGATTACCTGCATTAGTGCACCACAGTGGCTCCCATGTTGGCACCAGGTTGGATGTATTTCAACTTGGTGGTTTAGTGACACATCTGCCTGGGTCAGTTACCCCAGAGGAAGTAATAAACCTCCTAATAGAAGAGGTCTTTCTAATTAAACAAAGCCAATAAGCTCTCCTATTAGGAAATTTACTACATTCCGGGAGTTAACTTACCCGATTTTGTCCCTAATCACTCCAAACCCCCAAATTAGATTCCCTTATTTGATAATGGCATACTTCAACAACAACACACTGCATTTACAGTATATAGCGCTTCTCTTCACTAACCACCAACCAATGTGTAGCACCCACTTCGGTAAAACATTTCAGATGTTGAAAGACGTTTGTCCTCCTTGTGTTTCTCCTTCTCGCCCCCCATTGACTCCTTGCAGGGAGAGAAGTACGATGGGAGGAAAGCAGATGTATGGAGTTGTGGAGTCATCCTCTTTGCACTCCTGGTGGTGAGTCTCTCTCTCTTATTCTACAGGGAACGGCTTCTCACCAAAATGTACATATATACTGTATATACAGACATTTACCAAAAAATGACTTTTATTGAGTGATTTTAGGCATTTTGAAAAAAAAATGAATGTGCCTACTCTGTTTTTGATTCATTATAAAACATTAAGATAAGTCAGTCTGATGCTTTGTTATGTTTGTGCTTGATTTAATGAAATTTTTATGGAATTTGTTTTACGTTTCTGCCCAATGATTTATAAAAGTTTTAAAATAAGTTCTGCTGTGCTTTTGTGATCTGCATGAGAAGAGACGTTTGATATTATTCTGGTACTTAATGCCTTAGCGTCTCCCAGCCCATCTGAAATTCTCCAGCATAGTATCTTTTTTACGTTTGTCCCTTAAGGAGTATGAATAAGTAGCTCGTAAGTTTTTGCTAAAGTGTGATGGCTCGTTATTCCCTGAAAGACTCCTTTGAAGGAGAGGTTCCATCAGACATCAGAGTGCTGTGTTTGATTTCTGTCTGTCTCTGTGGACTGAAGACCAAATGTACTGCTCTTTGCCGTCTTATATAAACACAATTGCATATGATATACTGGTCATGAGGGGCTCCCGTCTTGCCCTCTGGTGAAGGTGACGCTGTAGCCTATCATCACTTACCCAAAAGAAGAAAGAAGGTCCTCCTTTATTTCTCTCCTATTAGATTATTAAGGGCACAATAGCAGTTGTTTTCAAGTCATACTCAAAGTCAATTGTCATAGTCCTTGACATTTAACAACTTCTTCTCCAAATGATGAAAGGTAAATGATTTTAACAGTTAGGAAATTACCTCAATGTAGTTTTGAAAACCTGACATGACCAGAATAGTGAGTAAGGAGCTGAGGACACTCTTGGCCTGCTACTAATTTGCATGGCTGAGGATTCTGTTTATCCATGATGCTGTGAGGGGCTGAAGCCCCCCCCCCACTCTCCCGCTCTGTTGTTTTGGGCCCGTGGGGTGGACTGCCCGATGACTGTGCCCTTGCCTTTTTTGTCCCCCTCTCCCCGGCACACTTGTTTCATGTGCTGCTGTGGCCTCATTCACATCTCCCACACATGAAATATGCATCAGGTGGGGGGGGGTCTGACGGCTCCGATACGCAGCAGGAAGGAGGCCAAAAATAAAACACTGGTCTGCTGACAGACAGGTCTGTTGGCACCAGGCCTTACTACCGTTGACGCTACCTCACCGATGTTGCTGTGCCGGGCTGCCGTGTGGCTGCCGCGCTGTGCGGCGAGAGAGTCCGTGCTCAGTCTTGCAGACGCGGCCGGCATTTGATCGGACTGTAGTTCATTATTTCTGCATTTGTCCTCTTTGCCTTTTCTCCTTCTCTTATGTTATTCGTACTGCCAGACACAAAAAAAAACAAGGAACTCTGACTAGGAGTCAGACAAGAAAAGATAAGGAAAAAAAAAGAACAGAAAGAAAAGCAAAAAAAAGAAAAGCAACTCTGACTAACAGACATAGATTTAGCCCTTCAGTTTTGTTATTTCTTTCTTTCTCCCCTCCCTCCCTCTCTCTCTCTCTCTCTCTCACACACACTGTTATTTCTTTGAGTTTATTTGACAATCTCTCTCTGTAGTAGTTAGGGTGTATTTAGATCATCTGTTATCGAAGGCCTCCTCGCTCTGGTCTCTAAGACTCCACAGTCATTTATCAGGCAGCAGCATCTTGCAGTGTGTCAGGATCGCTGATAACACACTCTGATGTGGCAGCCGAGAGGGTGTAAAACACTGCTAATTATCAGCACATTTCTTTGCCTTCTGTCTTTATTTCCATCTTTTTCTCTGTCTTCCTTTCTTTCTTGAAGAAGCTAACCGTGGCCCACTGGTTAGCACTCTGGACTTGTAACCGGAGGGTTGCCGGTTCGAGCCCCGACCAGTGGGCTGTGGCTGAAGTGCCCTTGAGCAAGGCACCTAACCCCTCACTGCTCCCCGAGCGCCGCCATT
>NC_055967.1:29963437-29980937 GCF_018492685.1 Alosa sapidissima
TGCCAGTTAAACCACTCGTGCTGGGTTATTTCCCCCGAACACATCCCGCGTTACCCCTCACTTGCCACACGGGTCCTCTGTTTCTATATCCAGAGACTCTTTCTCTGCCTCGCTATCTTCCTCTTTCTCCACATTCTATCGCTCTCTTCCTCTTTCTCCACATTCTATCTCTATCTTCCTCTTTCTCCACATTCTATCTCTCTCTTCCTCTTTCTCCACATTATATCTCTCTCTTCCTCTTTCTCCACATTCTATCTCTCTCTTCCTCTTTCTCCACATTCTATCTCTCTCTTCGTCTTATCTTTTTTTCTCTCCCACTTTGCCTTCTTTCATCTGTGTGCCTGTGTTGTTCCTCACAAACACACACGCACACACACACACACACACACACACACACACACACCAATCCATCTGTGTGCCTGTGCTCTCGTTCGCTCCTCTGAGACCTACATATAGACTCTGAGGAGAAGAGGCTTTGCCAGAGCACCTTGCTGCATCGGTGCTTTAGTGAAGAGTCCTCCATCCATCATCTAAGAAGTGGCACAATTACCATCAGACACTTTATCTGCAAGGCACGTCTCTACGTGTGATGAACGATTCTGAACGATGATGTCCTAAAACTCGTGGGTGGCTCACACACACACACACACACACATACATACACATATTCACACACATTTGGCTCCTCCAGCTACCTAGCTAAGAATGGTTTGGGGACATCTTGTGCTTAAGAGTTACTTCTGTGTCCTCATTTCAAGCTGGAGAAGCTGGATTTATCCGCTGCTGCACTCTCTGTGCTGTGGGGCTGGACGCTGTCCAGATTCAGTCCTTTTCTCATGGAGCGTTTGAGCTGAACGTGACTGAACTGAGAGCCTGGGCTTTTAGTATCTCCACAATCTCGCCTCTATGCTATTTACGTCTCCCGCTCTATCTCAAGAGACCTCTTCATCTTAATGAGTGTGTGTGTGTGTGTGTGTGAGTGTGTGTCTTGTTTATTAATGCCATGCATCACCATGTCTTTCCTCTGCTCCCTTCTTCACTGTGGCATCCACTGTGCTTTGCAGTGACAACCAGGAAAAGATGATCTACTACCTGCTCCTGGACCGCAAGGAGAGGTATCCCAGCCACGAGGACCAGAACCTGCCCCCTCGCAACGAGATTGGTAAGAGCCCAGAACTGGACAGTGCCACACAGTGTGCAGAGGAAGAGTGGAGTTTCAGTGGCTATGCTGTTGGCATGTTAGCTTTGTCTTCTTACAAAAGACTCCTTCCCTGTCTATGGCTATGCTATTGCCATGTTAGCTATGTCTTCTTACAAAAGACTTCCCTGTGTTCGAACCGTCCATATATTCACTAGATAGTGCACCATGTAGTGAATGACCATCATATAGTTATCCACTATATAGTGCTGTAGTGAATTAGCCTGACGAGCCAGACCCACATAAAGATGAAGGGTCTGGGAACTTACCATAGGCACTGCTCAATCCGAGGGGCGGGATAAATGGTTGTCTTTCAAATTTCCTCTGCACGCAATAGGATAGCGCTACAACTCATGAGTCCTATGCATTTTCCCACCAGCGGAGCTACTTGGCTAGTTGATCAGACTTTTGCCAAATTAAAAAAGCTTAACTCGAGTCGCGATTCAAAGACCGCTGTTCTCCAGCAGCAGCATCCATCTTCTTTGTTTTCAAGTAGCAGGAAATTCATGCGAAACCGTCGCTGACTCTATACACGATGTAATTGGCCTGATAGAAGTTTCATTTTTCCAGCTCGCAAGCCAACGGAGAGTTGCTAGACTACTCTGGCTGCAAATTACATTTGCTGCCGCTAGGGTGCGTCTAGATTTCTAGGCTAGTAGTGAATGGATGGTACAAACGCAAGTCTTGTGTACTGATCTGCTGTACAGCTGACTGCTACCCTCTCAGTAGTGAAAAAATGCTCCCTGTTTTTTTACTGACCACATGCAATCAACATTACATTGTGGTCATATGTAAGATATGATATGCTGTGCCTGAAATGTGGCCATTGGTCCATGGCTGCTCACTGCACATAGTACTAAACACAGCACAGTGATTGCTTTACCCGCCCAATTGAGCCCAGAAATGCATCAATGACAGACATTGATCTCGATCAGATACCCAAATGCCAGAGGCAAGCAATCTCTGTCTCTCTCTCCCATCCCTCCATCTCTCTGTCTCTCACTCTCTCCCATCCCTCCATCTCTCTCTATCTCTCTCTCTCTCTCTCTATCTCTCTCTCTCTCTCTCTCTCTCTCTCTCTCTCTCTCTCTCTCTCTCTCTCGCCTGCAGATCCCCCCAGGAAGCGTGTGGACTCCCCGATGCTCAACCGGCATGGCAAGCGGAGGCCAGAGCGCAAGTCCATGGAGGTGCTGAGCGTGACAGACGGAGGCTCACCGGTACCCGCCCGCCGGGCCATCGACATGACGCAACACGGACAGAGGTGTGACCCAAATGACCTTTGACCTTCCACTCAACCCCACCCCGTTCTGACTGCACCCACCCACCCACACACACACAATAATTTTCATCCACAGCATTGTCTCGTTTCAACCCACACACGCTGTGTCATTCTGTGTGTATATAAATATGATGCCTTTCGGGAGGTGCATTAGCTTGTTGCCACCCGGTCCATCATATTTCCCCCATTCCTCACTTACTGCATTCATCCTCACCGCTCCACATCGCCTGCAGGCTGGAAGCGATCAGTTCAGCCGTATAGGCCTCGTCTATTTTCAGCAGCCGTGATTCATGTATTATTCTTCAGAGAAGCACTTTGTGTGGCAGTTTTCTCTCTCTCATTCCCTCTCCCTCTCTGTCTTTCTCTCTCTCTCACTCTCTCTCTCTCTTTCTCTCCCTGTCGCTCCATTTCTCTCTATTTCTGTCACCATTTTTCGCTTTTCATTCTGTCAATCTCTCTCTCTCATTAGACATCTTAGTGCCACGGTAAGACTGAGAGGTCTGCTTCCTCACAGCTGGGAGTGAGGGAGGAGTGCCCTCCCATCTAAACAGGAAGCTATTATGCATCATCCCGAAGCGCCGAAACGTCTCTCTGTTCATTAAAAGTGATTTACGCCAAAAAAAAAACAGTTCACTCCACTTTTAACCTCCCTCACTCTTTAATGTGGAGTGTCAGCGACTGTGTGTGTCTCTGATGAAGACAACTCCTGTCTGAATGTGGAAGTTGCGTTAAAACTCAAACTAAACTTCCCTCAGACTACAGTATTGGTGCTGTTTAATATCCCATTGGGGAAGAGTGTAGTTTGACTGAGTGCTACACCTGCTGTCTTAAAATGTCTCTGTTTTCAAGCTAGACTAGCTCCAGAGCTCTCAGTGAAGTTAAGCAAGGTCATATGGATAAAGAGAAACAGAGTGAGTGAGAGTGAGACAATGGAAGTCGATAGAGATAGATTTTTTTCTTTTTTTTCTCGCTTAGCAGGTATAGGTATGTACTGTACCACGGTAGACCACACACACACACACACACACGCACATACACGTGCGAGAGCAACTGACTCACTGTGTGTTCACTTTGTCTCCCCCCGTTGTAGTAAGAGTGTGTTCAGTAAAAGCTTGGATATCTCTGACGCCCATCCCAAATGCAGCAAAGAAGAAAGGTACTCTTGTCCTCCCTCTCTCCTCTCTTCTGGCCTGCCGGGCCTCTTTTTCTGTCTCGCTCTAGTGCCCAACGAGATGCAGTGTTGCTTTTCAATCCCAAATCTCCTCCATGTTAAGTCATTAAACGCTGGAAAACATGACAGCCAATTCAAACTGTGATATGAGACTACTGTTCCCGTCCATTTTCCTCGCAGTAGAAAAAAAAAGGTGTGAGTCTTCGTTTTTTAGAAGTCTGTTCTACAGCGCAATGAAGACAACTGAGCACTTCATTAAAATGTATGATGCATTTGTGCTGACTATTGAACCATTGCCTAGGTTTATTCATCTTCAACTCAGTAGCTACTTTCGTTTCTCTCTCACTCCCTCTACCTCTCTTACACTCTCTCTTTCTCTCTCCCTCTCTCTACCTATGTTACATTATCAATTCAATTAAATTTAATTCAATTCAATTCAAGGTAGCTTTATTGGCATGACAAATATTTCTTTGCATTGCCAAAGCAGGACATCAAACAATACAATAATACAATACAGAACATACGATAGATAAGACATTATTACATTACATGTAATATTATTACATGTCGTATTATTACATTACATGTAATTACTGTTACATTATCTCTCTCTCTTACTCTCTCCATTTCTCTCTCTCTCTGTCTCTCTCTCTCTCTCTCTCCTGTTTCTTATCTTGTTTTTTTCTCTCTCACTGACCGTCCTCCTTTCCTCTCTGTAACATATTGTCTAGTCCTCCCCGTAACTGTTAGTCGCCAACGTTCCATTCACCAGCTCATTTCAAACTCCCAATCTCATCAACAGCCTCATTTTTCACCACCACGTCAGATGACAGCCAAATCTCTTGCCCTTGAGTCTGGAATTGAACTCTGCTCCCAAATTTATTTTTATTTATTTTTTTCACAGCCGGCCGTTTTATTGAATGTCAAAACTTGTAATTGAGTTAACAGGGGGTGGCAATGGCCCAGAAAGAAGGCTTAGCTCTTTCCAATTAGCGAGCGATTTATGAAATAATCCTCAGTGCGTCGAGGACGAAACAGCCAAGCCCCGACTCAGATTAAAATCATTAGTATCAATTTAGGCATTCCACGTCAAGGCATGCGTGTCAACAAACAAGCAACTAATATTTATTAGGCATACTGGACTTGATCGCGTGATCATTATTAGCTCAGCAGGGGGCGCTGGCTAGTCTAATTCCATATGGCCAGACATACTTACAGTTCCAGCATCTCAGCTGTGTATCTCTGCTCATCCAGTTAACCAAGCTCATGCTGTCTGGAGTCACTCTTACTAGTTCATGTCGTGGTTCACACGGCTCCCTAAACGCATCCGGCTGGATGCCACTGGCATGCTGAAGAGCAGCCCTGCATCTCTCTGGTGAAGTCACTCTGGCCTCTGCTGTAGTCATTGCTGCTTTTTGCCAGTATGATGCTCCCCACTCCTGGTCATGACCTTGCCTTCATCTCCATACCCTGTTTGCCTAGCCTCTACACTGCCTGCACAATATCAGAAAGTAGTTTTTCTTTTGTTGCTGGGGGCTTCCTAGATTTGGATTGTGTGTGTGTGTGTGTGTGGGTGTGGGTGTGGGTGTGGGTGTGTGTGTGTGTGTGTGCGTGAGCATTTTCTTTTTTTGCGTCTGACATCTCAGACCCTCTTTATGCCTATGACCCTCCTTCATTCCTGTCTGTCTGTGTTTGTGTTCACATTTTAGTGTATACATCTGTGTGTGTACAAATCTGTGCATTTTGATCTCTGTGTGAGAGAATGGGAATGTGTGCTGTTGTGTGTGCTTTCTTGTTTTTCTGCCTAAAACAGTAAACTTTCCCAAAACTTGTGCCACAGAGGGAGAACTTAAGATCAGTGTGTGTCAAAAAAAAAGTGAAACATGTTTTGACAAGTTAGATCTGATCTGAAGATCTGAAAAAAAAAATGAATGGAAGAGGACAGTTTTTTGTGCAGGAGA
This sequence comes from Alosa sapidissima, assembly GCF_018492685.1. NCBI lineage: Eukaryota > Metazoa > Chordata > Actinopteri > Clupeiformes > Clupeidae > Alosa > Alosa sapidissima. The sequence goes on from NC_055967.1 coordinate 29,969,047, forward strand.
AGGGAAAGCTACAAAGACGTCCATGGCGCAGAAGGATTGGTCAGTGGTGTGTCTTGCGTTCCTCTGATACACTCGTCAAGTCAGACCTGTCCTTGCCAGAGAAATAATTGAAGGCATTCTGCAGAGAAACAATTGTTTACCTCTCCCCTCCATTCTGTGCAAGCATGCATTGTGTTCCTAATTCTCAGATACATTATGGGACATTCAGAAACCATAAAAATGTATGCGCAGAGAAAAGGTTAATGAAATGGCGAAGGCCAAATTGAAAAGACCCAAAGGGCTTTTTCATTTTTTCGGCAAATACATATTTTTGGGGTGTGGAAAATATCAATAGATTTTATTATTTTCCCTGGCCCCATTATTGTTATTCTCTTAGGACATATTGAGGACACAACGTGTCCAACTAAAAGCTTAATCCATCACATTAAATACGTATCGGTGAGGCTTATTTCTCAAATCAACGCAAATGGCAGCTTGACATTTATCTTTTTTCTATTAGCACGGCGCAAGCTAGCTGTGGATTGGATGAGGGAGGCCAGTTGAGACAGACGCCTCTCTGGTGAACTCAGCATAGCTGTGCAGCTTGTGAGGCTGGGTGTTCGTTTTGGTTGCCCAGTCAGAATCCCCATCCCCCAAACACACATCTCAACCCAGCCCTGGACCAATTCCTCAATCCCCTTTTTTGTTTCCTGTGATTTCTCTTTTTTGTTTAATGTTTTTCCATATTATCCCTCTCCAAACACACACACACACACACACACACACACACACACACACACACAGCATCCTACAAAGCCCTCCCACAGCCTCTCTGGAGCTTCTCCACACTCTGTAGCTTGTCTGACAGACGCAGGGGGTCAGTAGCCACCACACCCAATGGATTGGGCACAAGTATGCATCTTCCTGTGTGTGTGTGTGTGTGTGTGTGTGTGTGTGTGGCAGTGGCTACGTGCCACACACACACACACACACACAGACACACACACACACACACACACACACGCACGCACGCACACACACTAGACACTCTGTTCTTCCATCGGAGGGTTTTTATAGAGCTCATCTGCACCCAAGCGCAGCGGAGAGAAAGATGGAGAGATACAAATAGAGTGAGATAGAGGAAGAGATGAAGAGGGTTTATTCCAGGTTGAGTTAATAAAAGTCCAGCCGGAAGCCCTATGCTGATATGGGACAGCTGCATGGGTATGCAGCAGGCATATGGGAGGGGGTTGGTGGATGTATGATGATATCGCAACAATAGCCTCAGGCTGCTCATATCATCGTGGCGCATGTGGCGTTCAGGCTCATGCAAAAAACATGGAATCAATTGATGACACACGCTGCCCTCTCCTTCTCTGAAGCCATATTGCTCTATGTGCTGCCGCAGACGACATAAACATTTTTAGCTCCCAGCTTGCTGCACCACCCCCCCCACCCCCACCCTCCTCCCCCCATCAGCAGCACTTGCTCCACGGATCTGCTTAAAAATCAGCCAAGCTGGCAAGTGTCTTCTGACCGCCCACACGCATCCACACATAGATCCAGGCGCTCGAGGCGTGGGTGGTGCTATTCACTAATGGCTGTTTGCTCGCCAACTCCTCCACTCAGTCTCCAAGCCTGCTCGCGTTCGCCTCGCTCCGACTCTGACATTGTTCGTTCAGAACGACCCTTTGTTCTGCTCTCCACTCTCTCACTCTCCCTCTCATTTTTTTCCTTTATACCTCCCCTTCTGTCGGTTCATCATATTTCCTCACCACGTTGTCTCGGTTCTCACCCGAAGTCTCCTCTTTTCTGTTCCTTTAGTTGTTTTCACACCTCTGCTGTCTGATCTTCGGCTTCTTTTTTTTGTTCTTCAGCCATTTGTTCTACCTTCTCCGATCCTGGTCTCTCTATCCTAGCCCCTCTCTCGCTCTCTCTCTCTATTTCTCTCTCTTTATTTCCCTCTCTCTCTCTCTGTTTCTCTTTACCCCTAACACTACATTACCACTGCTAAAGGTCTCTCTTCTCTGCGTCTGTTGGTTTTACACCTCTGCTCTTGCTGTCTTTTGCCCTTCCTATCCTTCCTCCTCTTCAAGCCCCCCCCCCCCCCCCCCCTCTCTCTAATGCCATCCCCTACCCTGGCTGAAAGTCTGTTTGTCTGAAGTCTGGAGTTTCCACCTGGTCGCATTCCTGCTTTCGCTCTCACCGGAACTAGGCTGGCTCAATCCCCCCTCAGCTCCCTCTGATGAGCCTGATTGGTCACACAGCAGCAACACCAACCCCCACCATCACCAAACGGGCCAGTGGTAGCGTAGTAGCAGTAGCCTGAAAAGTTGTGGGTTCAATTCCCGGCTTCCACTGTTGTGCCCTTGAGCAAGGCACGTAACCCCAAGTTGCTCTGTGGAGAATGGCCCTTGTAAAATAATTGAGATATGGATAAAAGCGTCTGCTAAACGAATAAATGTAAATGTACAGTAAACACCGGTCAGTGGATCTTCTGGCTAATCGATTTCCGCTTCGAAAATGAAAATTAACAAAAACAAAAAACAAAGGATTATTTGATTTCCGTTTCCGTTCTGAGGTGGCAAAAGCAGTATGCGAGGTAGCCTATGGGATGCAAGGGCTACTGCGGTCACGTAGCCTATAGGCCTACCTATGCAATCACTCATTTTACTTTGATGTATTTATTAGGTTGGTCCGACATACAGCACCTCTGCTAAAGTTGACTAAAAAGAGGAATATAAAATCATCTTTTGATCTATGATGCGAGCTTCTAAGTACTCGGATTAGCCTAAGACTAACATTAGGCTTCATTGAATAATGATCGTCGAAATTTAAGACTAATTTCGGTATTTGTATTTTGATGTTTTAAAACCGATTAGGAAAACGGAAAATGACTTGATTCTCGTTTTTCGATTTTGTATTTTAAAACGGAAATCTAATAATCCTTTGTTTTTGCTTTGTTAATTTTCATTTTTTCGAAACGGAAATCGATTGGCCAGAAGATCCACTGACCAAACACCATCCCAATCACCCTGTTTCCTCATAACTCACTGGTCATACAGTAACCACCATCACAAGTGACCACCATCACCTTTTCCCATATCCGACTTGTCATACAGCAACCATCACAAGTAACCACCATCACCTTTTCCCATATCCGACTGGTCAGGCAATAACACCCAACCGTCCCCTCCCCCAAACCACCGTCCCCACCAACCACCCCCAACACTTTCCCTCATCTCCCCGCAGGTTCCAAAGCTCAGACGGGAGACCAGAGGGATGGCTGGCTTGATTGGGGGGGGGGGGGGATGAGGGGCTGGAGGAAAAAAGGATGCCTGTCAAAAAACCTAACAGCTGTGCGCTGTCTGTCGACATGAGAGGGGGAGAAATGCAACTTGATGAGGACAGGCTGTTGAGTGATTAGCCTGTGTGTTGTTGTTCGAGGTTATGGACTTGTTTGGATGCTTAAGCAGCTGTTGTTTGAGAGAAAACAACAGCTCTCAATTGGGTTTTTGTTTTTGTGGGCTTTCTCTTAGGAGTGCATCAACTGGAATGTCTGCTTTGCTATTCATAATTGATGCAATAGGCTCTTTGGGGTTTGCTAGTCTGCTTTTTATTTGCCAATAGTTCTAGTTAGTTAGAGCATTAACCTTTGCACAAAACCTGACATGGGAGCTATGCTAGTCAATTCCCAACACCCAAAATGCCTTAAATGTGTACAGATGCTTTCGCCCTTCCCCTCTTTCTTTCTTTCTGTTTCTTTCTGTTTCTTCCCTCTTTTTTTCTCTCTCCATTTCTTCATCTGTATCTCCCCCTTTTTTACAACAGCTCTCTAACTCTGAGAATTTTCTCCTGTGTCCTTCCCGCTGTGCTTCTCTGTACTGGCAGGTCGCGGTCCATCAGTGGAGCATCCTCTGGACTGTCCACCAGCCCCCTCAGTAGTCCCCGGGTAAGTGCCTCTTCCTCTTCATCTCCAGCCTTGCTACCGCCCCCTCGTCCCAGGCCGCTCCTGCCTGGCTGCCTCCACGCCTCATGCGTATTCCTTTTTACCTCAGCGATGCATGTGCACAGCCCTGAACACGCCCGGACTCGAACCCGAACACCTCGGATCGGGAGTCGAGCATGCTAGCAATTGAGCTAACATGCCCAGGCTGTTAGCTCTCTCACTAGCACGACTCTTCAGGCGTCAGGAGGGAGGTTTACACAACATACATATTACACAGCTACTGACCAACTATCTACCGTTATACATGTAGCACGGCCTCAGCTTTTAGTAGTTAGCAATTAGCTCTTAGCTGTTTTATGTCAGCGTCAGCGATGCATGTAGCGCGGCCTCAGCTGTCAACAGTTAGCAATTAGCTCTTAGCTGTTATCACCACTGTGCTGATGGTTAAAGAATGAGGGCAGATATTTGAATATCTGGTTAAATCAATACATTTACAATACATTTGATTAGGTGTGGATGAACTACTTAATCAGTTATTTAATTGTGAACTCCACCGTGAATTGTTCGGGGTTTTATAATTGTGACTATTGAGAGATAAAGGGCAGGGATTAGGGCATCCGTGGCCTACTGGTTAGCGCTTCGGACTTGTGGTAGCTTTACTCTTTGCGTATCACTTTCATCGCCCTTGAGCAAGCAAAAGCATGCAAAGTAGAGAAGCAGGGAAAAGAAAAAGAAAAAAAGTCTCTAAACTTTGTCTGCCGAGGAGATATCCACCGTTATCCGATGGCTATGTTCTCAGTGGCCTGAGCCAGAGGAAATCCAGCTTGGAGATGGCTCTAGAAAATCCTTCTTTTCAGATTATCACGAGAGGCTCATGGCGAAACTTTTACAGCTGACTTGTTTGAGCCGGCGCTCGCCGATTACACAGGCCTGTACGACCCAGCCTCTCACGACACGGAGCCCGACTTGATTTAAAAGGCAAATTGATTTCTGCAACCCACTTTGAAACCCTCCTCTCATTCTCATAGCATTCTCATAGCATCAACTAGTCTTCGTGAAAAAAAGAAGCTTTTTTGCTGGAAGTTTCTGCACAGAGAAATGAGGGATTTTGAGGACACTGCAGTGGGGTTCCTGCTTACTGAATGCTGTCTACTGTCTCCGCGCAGTTAACCTAAAAACCTGCATGCTTGCGGTTAGCCTTTATGTAACTGAGTAGACACTCTCATTCTGGCCTAATCACTGTCTTGGGTTGACGTTAATGAGTTTTTCCCTGAATGAGACAGCTGAGGGCTTTGAACAAATTCCTCTCCAACAAAATCACAGTGTGAGGGTTTCTCTTTCCAACTAACAGTTATTTTTGACAGGGTTACAAAAGTGTGACTTATACTAGACACTGCATCAAAAATGTACAGTCTGAACTGCACCCTTTAAACAACAGAATGGTTCTATACAAGCGTAGGCCTACAATAGTCTGATTTACAGCAGAGTTTTCTTAGCAAGAGCAACCTTGCAAAGCGTTCAATGCGATATGAGAAACGATGACGGTAAAAAGGGATACCCAGCATCCACTGTGCACTCCTGCATCTCCATGTCTGGGGCCGAAGCTTCACCCTCACCATCGCCTGCCGGTCCACCTCCACCGGGCCCCTGTCCTGCCTGCAGCTTTTCCACTCACTGCCCTCACAGCCAACCATCTCAGCACAGAGGAGCCCGGCTTCTTTGTTGTGTCTACATGCCGGTTTCTGTCCTCGCTTTGTTGAATGCCTGTAACGATGTCTGGTTTTTGTTTCCTCGTTTGTTTGTTTGTTTGTTTGTTTGTTTGTTTGTTCTTGTGTTGTTTTTATGTTGTCTGGTTGCTGGTTGTTTTGTCCCCACTGTTTGGGCTGTTTGGGCTAACTGCATGTGTTTTGTTTGTCTTTGCCTCTTGTCCCTTTTGTTTTCTTGGTTCCCATTTTGGCCACTCATCCATTTCCTCCATTCCTGGTTGGTGTGCTTGTGTCCTCTGCTCTGGCTGTATGCTCTCTCCCTCCCTCCCTCCCTCTCTATCTCTCTCCCTCTCTCTCTCTCTCTCTCTCTCTCTTTCTCTCTCTGTCTGTCTCTCTGTGTTGTGGTGCATGCCCCTCTCTTGTACCCCTTAGCCTGTCAGGAAGTTCTGTGTCCCTCCCCAGTCCCTAGACATTTCCCAGACCACCATAAACTCCAGCAGTACCACCGAGTCCCCTGAACCCCAGCCACAGCCGAACCGGACGGGTGCCCGCTCCCCAACTCCCAACTCCCTCCAACCCACCTCCCCCAACTCCCTCCAACCCACCCCCAACTCCCTCCAACCCACCCCCAACTCCCTCCAACCCACCTCCCCCAAATCCCTCCATCTTACCTCCAACTCCCTCCAACCTATCTCCAACTCCACCAAACCTACCTCCAACTCCCTCCAACCAATCCCCAACTCTCTCCAACCTACCTCCAACTCTCTGCTGCCCACCTCCACCTCCAACTCCCTCCAGCCCACGGCTAATTCTCTCCAGCCTGATCCCAAGACCCTGACCCTCCCATCCAAGCCCAAGTTGACTGACAAGCCCCTGCAGGCCACTAAGTCCAACCCGCTGACGGAGACGATAGCGGAGCAACTATCGGCCGCCAAGTCTGAGCCCTCTACCCCGTGCCAGCCCCAACCCCCCAGCATCCCCGGCAGCCCAGCCCAGTTGAGGCGGCGGTCTCCTGCCTCCGCCACCCCTCTCGCCCCCCAGGTCTCCGTGCCCCCCTTCCTTCACTCCCGCTTCCCCCATCCCGTCCATCCGGCTGCACCACTTCCATCCCGTGCCGACGTCTGACCACAGCACCAAATCTATCCCCACCATACAGGTGACCCCCTCACCCCTCCCCCCGAGGCAGCCCTCTCCCCACCCCCAAAGGGACCCCCGTGCACACCGCCCAAGGAGAGCCCGGCCGGCACGCCCACCCCGACCCCCCCCACCCAGTCCCTCCATCGGCGGCATGCCCTGGAGGACGCGCCTCAACTCCATCAAGAACAGCTTCTTGGGATCGCCGCGTTTCCACCGCAGGAAACTGCAAGGTAGGACAGCAGGAATGCTCTTTTTATGCTCTCGTCTTATGTCCAGTCTTAGACGATTAGGTCTTATAGAGCCAGATGTGACTCTAGCAGGAGCTAGGAATATAGGTTTTGGTAATGAATGGCAAAAGTAAGTACGAAAAGAATAGTGCAGTTGGTGAATACTAGATTTTTCTTCTGTCATTTGTTAAGTATTCATTTGTGGCATACAAGAGAATACAAATAGATATACAGAAACACAGCACTTGCATTTGCATAACATAGTTATCTTGTCTTTTGATAAGATAAACTTCACACACCACTGACCTCCACCATTACAAGGTGTCGGACACTCCACACAACAATCGTTCACATCCAATTTGAATCTAATACCCTCATAGTTGTCTATGATATGATATGATATGATATGATATGATATGATATGATATGATGCACTGTGTGTCTGGCTCTGTGAGGCTGTGTACTGAGTGCTTAATGAGCCTGAGGGGCACACAAGGAGAAGTGCACTTGTTGCTCTCTCTCTCTCTCTCTCTCTCTCTCTCTCTCTCTCTCTCTCTCTCTCTATCTCTCTCTCTCTCTCTCTGCGTGTGTTTGTGTGTGTGTGTGTGTGTGTGTGTGTGCGTGCGTGCGTGTGTGTGGTTCTGCAATGCACTACACTAATTTAATTATAACTCCTTCCATCCGCCCCCTGCTATGGTGGCTCCTCAGCTGCTGATACTAACTTAACTATGAACTCAGTGGCACATCTTCTGCGTCTTTGACACATTCCAGAAATACAGCAGCTCGCCAACATTTAGTTTGATAGAAACACAAAGGGTTCCCTGGTTTCAGACAAGGGTTCAATTAGATAACTAGACGCTAGACACGACAGACATTAAAACATTCACATACACTGTGAATAATACTCAGTAGAATGTAAGATTAAAAGCATATAGAATGTAAGATTAAAAGCATATTATATATATAATATGCTTTTATATATATATATATATATATATATATATATATATATATAATACAGGTAATAGTACACTATACATTATATAGTTATACAAGTATTATAATATGATAAAAGACAGTTTATACTTCTTCAGTATGGCTAATCATAAGCTCTGTCTGACTGTGTTTAGTTCCCACACAAGAGGAGATGTCCAGCCTGACCCCAGAGTCTTCCCCAGAGTGAGTACATGTATCTGTTTACAGTTTAGTGTCAATAGTCTGAGAAATGCTTTAGTTTTCTCATCTGTCTGCAGCTTATGGTAATGGATTGTCTAGTATTCTCTTCCATGGTTGCAATTGGATGTTTGCTCCCTCTGGCACTGACAACTTTGTCTGATTTGGAGGACATTTTTGGTGGATTCGATCAGTCTAAATATTATATCAGTCACACACTATTTTTCCTACCTTGGCTTCATGACTGATGTTCCATTTTCACCCAAATTTTTAATGCACCATTCTGTCTCCAACCAGCAATTATCAATCACCAGGGTCTAATTAAGAAGAGTTTGGAACCAAACTCTGTAAGCACAACTGTGGATGTAGCATATTGCACCGCATGATTGGACTGGGTGTGCGTTATTCACAGTAGCTGCTCTCTCAGATGCATATCCCAAGCTGTTTCCCAAACCCCCCTCTGATTAGATTGAATTCCCACCTCCTCACAAGGCCTAGTGCCTGAAGCTCTGGCTTTCTCATATGTGTAATAGTGTTAATGAAACCAAGTGGTTTTCCAAACATTGTTTTTTGTTGTTGGAGTTACAGTGCTTGTGATTAGATTAAAAACAAAAGAAGGGGGGGGGGGGGTGGATTCAACGTGGTTGAGGAGAATAGTCGAGTGAAAGCGTGGGGTGTTGAAACAGATGTTGGCAGTAAAAACTCGCCAGTGTACCTGGCGTGAAAAAGCATCAAGCACCATTTGTCTCGCCCTGCTCCTTTCCCCCCTCAGTGTTATGTTTCTCTTCCCCCCTCTTCTCTCCTTCCCGCTCTGCCGACAGAGTGAAGTCATCTCTCTCCCTCTTCTGTACACCAGGTCCACACGGAATGCAAACGCCAGAGAAACTTTCTCATGACAAATGATCCCTTGTTTACCAAAACAGCCTTTCCCCCCTTATTTCTTTATCTTTCTAGTCTTTATTTTTCCTCCTGTTATATATTCCCTTTAAGCCTTTACTTGATGAAAACTCATTTGATTTGGTTTGTGAGCTCCTCTCGTCTGAATCTGATTTTGAGCTCTCAAATCGTGAGCGACTGTCCCACTGTCCCCCACAAGACAAGATAAACACTCCTCATCCCAAATGAATGAGATGCTGGTTGACAGAGGGTGTGAAATGAATGAAGATTAAGAAGTGGGCAGAGGCAATGTGTCAGTGTCAGAGGAACAGCCAGTCCATTCTTCGGCCTCTCTGTATCTTTCTATTTTCTGTCCCTTCGTGTTAACTGAAAAACGTCTCTGTGTATTGATATTGTTGTGTGCCTGAAAAGAGCTTATTTATGCTAATGTCCTAGGGTTTTATTTATTGATTTTTTGCTTTAACTGCCATTGTTTTAACGTGTCAACATTTTGCTTTAACGTGTCAACATGTAACTTGCCATTTGTAATATGTACTTGCTATTTTTTTTCATGTTTTTATCACTATTTTGTTTTGGTGTTGCTCTGTTGCAGACTTGCCAAAAAATCTTGGTTCGGTAACTTTATCAACCTGGAGAAAGAGGAGCAGATCTTTGTGGTCATCAAGGACAAACCCTTGAGCTCCATCAAAGCGGACATCGTCCAGGCCTTTCTCTCAGTAAGACTCCTTTTTTTGCTCTGAATTCCTGGATTCCCATGTCTTTTTTATCCCCCCTGAACAACTGTTAGCTTCTTTTAAATTCACCCCCCCACACACACACACACACACACTCAGCACAGTACATAGCCTGTCATTATGAGAATTCGGCTATCTCTCCTCTATTTTGCCTAATGCTGCTATCAGATCAGATCCCTCTGCCTCCATACCAAATGCTCCAATAGACATTGCCGTGAGGCAGTGTTCTCTCGATTTGTGAACGTGGTTCTGATTTATGTCGCAATCCAGTACAAATGCTAGTATGCGTGTTTCCAATTTCTCTCCGACTAGCATTTTCATTTTAAGGTCAGTAGAAAATCAACAGCGTACCGGCCATTAGCATATAGATGCCGTGGCGTGAAACAGACTGCAGTAAGGCTACAGCCTGCTAAGGCCTGGCTTTGTGCACAAGCATGTTGTAGTGATTCCCAGTCATCAGTTTACATGATGAGAAGCTATGTTTCTGAGGCATCCTATCTGAGGAGAACACATGAAATAGGCCTACAGCAATACATTGTCAGCATATATTTGGCTTAGGCTATATAATGAAAAATGCGACAGTTAGCATCTTTAATATTATTGTATTTCAGTCTTTTGTTTTGCAAAATATTCACCCTGCAGGACTTACATTATGCCATGAAATATTTTACAGGTCCATGTTTTGATAAGGACCAGTCTGTGTGGACAAGGATGTCTTCATGGTTGCCATCACAACATGGTCAATCATGGATATATTTAGGGGCACTTAAGGCCGTGAACAGATAGATAGATAGATAGATAGATACTTTATTGATCCTCAAGGGGAAATTCAAGGGTCTCAGTAGCATACAGACATAACACCCAACATGCACTTACAGCAGAAATGGTAAACATAAGTATAAGTATAAACATATAACTAAACTCCACTGTACAATAAAGACAGTAGAAGATAAGACAGATAAGAAAACTAAGAAAACTAAATACTAAATACACTATATAAGTTAAATTAAGAAAGTCCAATGTGCTTGAGGGTGATCAAGCATAAGACGCTTGTCGTGACAGGGCCAGGACTCAGCAACACAGACCTCAGCATTATGCTTAATGATTCCGCTAGTGCAGAAATAACACATGCATTAAACGACAGCCATGGTATGCAATCAGATAAACACGTCCGGTGATCCAGCCTTAATCAGATGTCAAGTAGTCATCGGTCACTGATTTTTTCACACATACATTTTTTTTTGGCACACGCAAAAAGCCAAGGCAGCACATGGCCAGTGATTTTTTTTTCTTTCTTTATTTTTCGGCCGGCCAGAAAAATCCCAGTCTTTCACACGACAGATTGTGTCCCTAGTCAATGGTTAGGCATGTGGGCTGAGTTATACCACTGATGCTGCTCTGGTGGCCAGGAAAGCACTCACTCCATCACCAGGTTAAAAACGGATGATCACCCATGCTGCTAAATCAGTGCTTTGTAACACTGAGTAGGTTGAAGCAGTGTTTTTATCATGAATAAAATATCAGTTTTATTATGTTCAATAGCTTGAGCATGTTAAGAGAGCCTGTACCTACTATTACAATTGTTCCCCAAGTATAAACATAGAATTAATCAATGGGAATTATTATATGTTTATACTTGGGGAATAACTAACCGTAGCGAATAGATAATACTATTGTGATAATGTGTTAATAGCATAACATGAACAATATGCTATGACTTGTGGTAACTCTGTAATAGCATTGTACCAGTGTTAGTTTGTACCACTGTGACTTAAAATAGTGACAAAGCAGCACTGTGGGTCTTTTGTATCTGTATGAGTAGTTTGTGGCAGCGTGACGTCGTCTAACCCTGTTGTATCTGTATGAGTAGTTTGTGGCAGCGTGGTGTTGTGTAACCCTGTGGGTCTTTTATATCTGTATGAGTAGTTTGTGGCAGCGTGGCGTCGTCTAACCCTGTTGCCTTGCCTGCCATTAGATTCCCAGCCTCAGCCACAGTGTGATCTCCCAGACCAGCTTCCGGGCGGAGTACAAGTCCACGGCCGGCCCTACCGTCTTCCAGAAGCCCGTCAAGTTCCAGGTGGACATCACC
>NC_055967.1:29988437-29995937 GCF_018492685.1 Alosa sapidissima
AAGAGTAGCTTAAGCTGGAGTCCATCTCCAAAGCCAGACAGAGGCCTCCTCAAGTAGCCTCTGAGGCCAGGCATGAAGCGGCTCTGCTGTCTTCTGGAGCACTTTGGGGGACATTCACACTGAGAGGCTTTTTAGAAATATCTAGTCACTCCATTATAGTTGTGTTACACAAGGGACAAACTTTAGCCATTGTGATCAAAGTGTGGCACACTTTGCGGAAAGAAAAAAAAACGTGAAGGTTCTCAAAGTTAAGAATAGTTCAATTTTTGCTGTTGGGTTGTTGCTTGCTACCTGTCTATGCTACCTGGCAATGTCAAGTATCTACCTATCAACTCACACGCAACAAATTCTCCAGTTGGCATGTTGTTTTCAGTGTTTAAGTTTTGGAATATTTGGACAGGCAAAAAAAAAAAAAAAAAGTGTCTCAATGTGAATAGCCTCTTAGAGAGAAACTGAGTCGCCACATTCAGCCTTCTTACTGTCGTTGTCACACTCTCACTCTCACACTCTCGCTGTGTGCACCCTCACTGCTTCACTGCCCACCCCCCTCCCCCCGCTCTAACCACTCCCCTCCACCCTATCCCTCCCTCCCTCCCTCCCTCCCTCCCTCTCTCTCTTTGGTCACTTCTCCTCTCGTGAACCCCATTTGTTCATTTGTTTGTTTCTCTTCTTTTTTTCTCTCTCTTCTTCTTTCCATCTGTGTACCTAGGCAGCCCATTGAGTAACTTCTTTGACGTAATTAAACAACTTTTTTCAGACGAGAAGAACGGCCAGGTGCCTCGCCCCTCACCTGGCACCCCCCACAGGCATGCCCCCCCCAACAGCAGGACACAGGAGGCCGAGGTCCATGAGACCAAGCACCCAACGGTGGGCAAAGACAAGGCCAACCTGGTGCCGTCTGTTGGGACGCAGGAACAGCCCTAGACGAGGAGTCTTAGCAGACTACCGCGCTAGATTAAAACAAACAAGCAAAAAAAACTATAAAAACAAACAAATAAACAACAGCAACATTCAAATCAAAACAAAAAAGAAGCAAACAATCAAAAGATTTCTCTCTTTTTATGTTGTTTTTTGCTTTACCTTTGACCCTCTTCCCTTAGCATAAGTGTAGACAACAGAGAATGTATATAGGGCTGGGTTCATTGTACATAGCCTACTTGTATGCTAGCACCCTTTGGACAATGAAAAGCTTTTTTGTATGGCGGAATGACTGTGTAGATATGTATGTACATAAAATCTAAACAAGAACAAATATTTTACAGATAGCACATTGAAATACACAATGCCCCCCCCCGCCCCCCCCCCCCCCACCACCACCACCACCAACCAACCTGTTGTCCTCTATAACCCACATCATCTACCCCCCAACCCTCCTATCTCTACCCGGTAAACCCCCACCCCTCCTGTCGTTACTCCTGGTAAACCCCCACCCCTCCTGTCGTTACTCCTGGTAACCCCCCACCCCTCCTGTTGTTACCCGGTAACCCCCCACCCCTCCTGTCCTTACCCCTGGTAACCCCCCCCCCCCCCTACCCACCCTCCTGTCCTTACCCCCGGTAACCTCCCACCCCTCCTGTCCTTAGCCCTGGTAACCCCCCACCCCTCCTGTCCTTACCCCTGGTAACCCCCCCCCCCCCCCCCCCAACCCCTCCTGGTGTTTTTATGCCTTTCACGTTTTCTTTCTCTTCCTATTTTTGCTCTCCTTGGTGATGACCTGACTTGTTTCCTTGGTGATGACCTGACTTGTTTCCTTGGTGATGACCTGACTTGTTTCTGCTGCCAGGAATTATCCAGAAAACGTATTAAAGTCCCTCTCGGTCCTCGTCCTCCATCCTCATCCTTCTGCCCCTCCTCCTCCTGCTCACTGCGTCCACCGGGGGGAGATGGACTCTTACTGACCGAGGGCGCTTTCCATGGCCAGTGAGCGTGTGCGTGTAACCACGGAAATGGACACTTCATCCCGACTCTCACACCCCGTCCCTCCAAGCGATCTCCTCCTCTTCCTCATCCTCCTCGTCCTCCTATTCCTCCCTACACTCGCTCCAAAATTATGGAAAATACGCCCCTCTTCATCTCCCTTGCGTCACACACACACACACACACACACACACACATGGACACACGTTCACATGCTCTAACACAGATCAACACATTCACATGTATACCTGTCCTGCACACACCTTCGTTACCAATAATTTCCCCATCAGAACAAAGATTAAACCCGCAAGATCTTGAGATGGAGCCTTTTGTTCCTCATCCAGTCATTTCCCTCTCAAACACACACACACACAACACACACACACACACACACACACACACACACACACACACACACAAATACACACACACATATATTGATTGCCTGGCGCGAACACACACACACACACACACACACACACACACACAAATATGCACGCACACACCGATACACACTTACACTTTCACACACACACACACACACTGGTACACACAGGCAAACATACAAATGCACACATACAGCTCTGGGATGTACTAAAAAAACAAGAAAAAAGACTCATAAAGAGGAGCAAAGAGGCCCGGATGTAAAACAGGCGTCTTATTAAGGAGTCTTATGGAGGAGTGTGGCGCATTTATGGATTGTATCGTTTCATTTTTAAATGTAAACGTTTTTTGTTGTTCTCTTTTTTTTTCATAATGTTCATTATGAAAGACTCGGTACCATTGCTGCAAAAGGACTGGAATCCTTATCTGATGGTAGGGGTGGGGGGTGGGGGGGGTGGGTGGATGATAAATGAAGAATGATCTGATCTGTTGTACAGACTGAATCCATTTCTTATGTGAAACAAAGTAAACAGAAGATGTCTAGATGTAACAGACTACATAGTGATGGTGTAGGACCAGATTTATAACCTATTTGCCAGACATCTTTTTTTCTGTATTTTGTTTTGTTTGTTTAAATTATAAAGAGAGATCATCCTTTTTAGTGTTGGTATTATGTTACAAAAAAATTGTTCAAATCTTAGTTGTATATTTTCGTTCCTATCAGATTTTTTTTTAAATTGTCTTGATTTATGCAGTAGGAATTGGGAAACCAGCGTTAAATGCAATTGTGGATATTTTTGTACTGTTCCTTATTTATTCCTTTTTTTCCATTACCTAATTTATTATACCACATGGCTATGTAAATGAAAGACAACTGTTAGAGGAATTGAATGTTATTTATTTACCTCCTTAAGTGTTTGTATCGGGGCACGTTTTGTTCATTTTGAGAGAAAAAAAAAACTTTCTTTGTCCTATTTTAACAGAATTATGTGACCATTGACAAATATTACGTTCACTCCTAGCATCAAAGGTTAAAAAAATGTAGTATATGTTTAAAAAAAAATAAGAATTTACCAGTAATTTAAGAATGTAGACTAGCCTCTTTGGAGGAACTGATCTTCTCTTGATATTTGTCAGTTTCATATCATTGTGCGTGTACGATGGATTGAGACAAAAGCTACTCTTGAATCAGTTCACTTGTAAATAGAACAAATTTGAACGTCTGAACTAGGAAGGGGATTCCTGCTCTCAGCTTTTGCCTAGTATTGCTGTATGCATGTCTAACATGGGCTTTTCTTTGCATGGCGTTAGTGTAACTGTTTGAAAAAAACACACACTCTTAGCCCTTGGTAGTTCTCCCTCTTTATTTAAAAAGAGATATAGAGACTTTTTTGGCCTTTCCTACTTTGTCCTCTTTTATCTTTCTGTTTCTCTATCTTTCCTCGCTTTCCCTGTCTTTCTCGAAAAACTTGTGCACAATGTTTTTAGTCGCTTCCTCCTTTTCCAAAGCTTGTAGAGAAAGGCCTGGTTATTCCACTGTTCACACCATCCCAGTGGAAGAAGTGGGAGAGATCTTTTTTGTCAAAAAGAATCAAAGCAATACCTGTTGTTAACCTTCCTATTTTATACAATAGAAAAAGCTTAACAGATCACATCGGATGTAAAGGAAAACACCCACACACACACACACGCGCACACACACATACATACACACACACACACACAGAAACACTCACACACACAGACAGATCAAACAGAGCAGGAGAGTGCAAATGTAATCCCCTTGTAACATAACTGTGAGCAACTTCAGTGCGAAAACAAATAAACTCATCCAGTTACTAGGCATGTGTGTCGCTTGCTCTTTCTGCTCTCTCTCTATCTCTCTCTGTTCAAGTGGTTTCAGGTGGTGGCACAATTGTTACAAACCCCCTGGCAGCTGCTTTAATACTTCTCCGGTGGTGCAATCATGGAGTCATTAAAAACATATTCATTGGAGCACTATTACCTGAATAACAATTGGTCCACCTTGATCGGTAAGATTGAAATTATAGGGTTTCCCCCCCCCTTGCAATATGAATTTTAACCAGCAGATGGGGCTATATATCTGTATCTCGTCCATGTGATGTCAGTGTGTCACTTTAGTGGAGGTTTTTGCTGAGCTCAAAGCTGCTTCTCTTTGGAATTGTATGTGGTGACAAAGAGGGAACAAAGGAATTCTGGGGAGGGACTTCCTGCATTAAGAAATAAAGAAAAGTATGGGAAAGTAAACCACCTGGGAGGAACAGTAACGTCCTTGAAACAGAACAGAAAATGTCCTTGTTTATGTAATGATGTAATAGCAGAGTTGATGAAGTGAAGGACTGCAGTCTTCCCTGGGGCGCGTTTCCCAAAACCATAGTCGCTAAGTAAGTTAGCAACTTTGTTGGTTGCAATGCAATTTCCCATTGCCAACCAACTAAGTTGCTAACAGGTTAGCAACTATGGTTTTGGGAAACGCACCCTTGAACAGCCTGATGTAGGATTGAGTCTTCCACCACCTCCTCTTCATGCGTCCCCTACTGCGCACAGTAAGTACATGTGGCTCAAAGCTGGACTTACACACTCACTCACTCTTGTAACGTATATCTGGTCTTAGCATGACCATTGTTTTTATTATGGCATGAAGCCTATTGTTATACAAAGCAGCCAACAGGAATTTAACAGTCTTTTTCAAAAAAAGTACACATCAAAACAACTGGCTATCATGTATTTCGAAAAAGTACACCAAAGCAAAACACTGGGTTTTATGTTATTTTTATTTGCTAGGCATTAAGCAAAATAAAAACAAAAATTAAATAAATCTCACATATTTTCTTTAAATAGAAAATGTCAATGGCATTCTCTGTTAAAGGTTATTATTGTTATAGCTTAGAATAAAATAACTATAGGAAGAGGAAAACATGTTTGCAATGCTTTGCTTTCTACGCCGTCCAGAAACCACAGTCTCTTTCTGAAGTCCGTAAGGATGGCTGTCCTTCCCCCGTACCAGCTAAGGGGGTTCAAGCACGAAAGTCCACATCAGCAGCAGCCCTCAGACAGCTGTTCCATCTTCCAGTCTGTCCTTCTCATCACGACCACCGGGGGGCAGTTGTGATCAGTTTAGCATATTTCACAAATTCTCTTCACATCCCTTACCTAGCCTTTGTCCTTCCATCTCCAGCTGTGAAAGCTTTTAGGTTTAGGGGGGAGAGGTGAAGGATATCTTGTCCACACACGGAAATGACTCTAAGGCAGGGAAGGGAATGGGTCGGGGGGGGGGGCAGGGTGGCTAAGCCACTCACAGGCTAGATCTCCTTCTTCATACTCGCCAAGTGATGCATAGTGACTCAGGGGAATGGGGGGGGGGGGTTACCAAGCCTCTCACAGTCATCTTCTCTTAAGTCCTTCATCCCTGTCCTCCTCCTCCTCATCCTCACACTCTGGAGGTGACATAAAGCGAGCGCAGCCTGCGGGCCAGGAGGGCCTCCATCTCGTCCATCGGGTTCTCCCGCCCTGACCCCCAGCGACTCCCTCCCGCGACCCCAGGGCCAGGCCCCAGCAGCAGCAGCCCCCTGAAGGCCTCCCGCTCCATCAGCCCCGGCATGTGCTGCAGGAAGAAGCCCTCGCAGTAGGCACTGAGCTCCATCGCACCGTGAGCCTGCACAACACACACAGACACACACACATACACATACACACACACACACACACACACACACACACACACACACACACACACACACACACACACACACACAGACAGAGAGATGTTCAATATGTTCAGTGTGCTTCAAAAGACACATTACACACACACACACACACACAAAGAGATGTTCAATATGTTCAGTGTGCTTCAAAAGACCTTACACACACACACACACACCCTGTATGCTGATAATTTTCATGCATTCAGTATGTCCCAAGATCTGTTGACATTGGGATCGGAAAAACTAAACCTATGGCGCCTTAATACAAGCTACCGGATGACACAACATGAACATCACACCTATCATTTAGTCTTGTGATTTAAGTAACTACTCATCAAAGCTCAATGTACTTGAAAAAACACACACACACATGCTCTGTATGCCAGGGAACACCACTGATTTTACACACACACAAATTCTCAGTCTTGGACTATATACCCCACCCTCATAGAGACTCCAGTGCTTCGTACTGAACATTTCACCTACTGAACGCACACAGCATGGCGTGGATCTGTGACATGAAACCTTTAGATCTGCACACACGCTTGACATGCACAGACTCAGCATACTGAACATTTCACCTACTGAACGCACACAGCATGGTGTGGGTCTGACATGAAACCTTTAGATCTGCACACACGCTTGACATGCACAGACTCAGCATGTGTGCTTGGCAAACACATACTATCCTGGGGGCAGGTGAAATACACACTATCACTATGTGTCTGCATACCATGCCTTGTCTGTATGGACTGTGTACATTTAAGCACACATCAAATAAAATAGAACTACACACCAGACAGAGGAATTCTGTGTAAGACCTGAACATGTTGGAATGTTCATTTTCTACCAACTTTTAATAAAATAAAATCTGAGACACTTAAAATGAATACTTTAGCGCCATGCTGCTAGTGCCGGCTGAGTGATCATGATCCCTCTACCAGGGTAGCAGGATGTTGGGGAGATCATGGGCTTTATCATTCAGGAGTGATGAAGCATTCCCCTATTCCCCTTCTGTGTTTGTGCTTGTTGGGATCCTCTGGGCTTGTTTTGCCAAACAGCGAGAGTCCTTTGGAGCAGCCAAGTCGTCCTTGGCTTTCTCCCATCAGATGCTGAGATAGTTGTGTGGTCTCCCAGACCCTGGGGGTAGCCTGGGCGGGGGGGAGAGTTAAGGGGGCAGGACGGGGCAGGAGTGGGCCTGTTGCTGGGGCATGTTTACCTTGGCAGTGCGGTAGATGTTGACGGCGTTCTCCAGACTGATGTTCTGAGCGCAGACGATCTCACAGTGCCTCTGAAGCGCCCCCAACTGGAAAAGGCTGGACGCGGACAGCAGCTACAAGAGAGCACACACACACGCACACAAACACACACGCACACGCACACACACACACACAACAATAACAAGTCATTCTGCTAGTTCGGATTTCATTCACTCTGCTTATTACTTTTGCAAGTGCAATTTTACTTTCCATCA
>NC_055967.1:30005937-30008437 GCF_018492685.1 Alosa sapidissima
CACTCCACCTTTTTTTCTCATCTCTCTCCCCCCTCTCTCTATCTCACTCTCTCCACCTTTCTTTCTTTCTTTCTTTCTCATTTTTCTCTCTGTCTTTCTTTGCCTCAAGACAGTTTTTCTGGGCCATTAAAGTTCACCATGGCTGTATTGTGTTACACTGCATGTCTTACTGTGACCAATAATATTGGGCTGCATTAGGGGTCCCCTCACCTGGGACAGAAGAAGGAATCCATCAGATGAATGGCAGTTGGCCCAGTCTCACTAAACGAAATGTGCTGTCCGAACATTCATTTAAAAACGTTCATATCATATGATAAGGAACATATCAGAAAATACATTTGAAATATAAAGACATTTAGATATTTAAAATGAGTCATTGCTGAGCAATGTTCCCGTGCACATGCTCAGATGTGAACTCTACCTATGCCCATTTAGCTGCACTCTTGGTCATGTAAGATCAACTTTCCATCCTGAGCTGGCTGTCATGCTTATGAGGGGAACAAGCTGGTGACCCTGTAAGTGTTGAGTTTTTCACATAACTTGTATATATACCAGTGACACACACACACACACACACACAACAATCCACAACCCCCCCCCCCCCCCCCCCCTCCACACCACACACACACACACACACACACACACACACACACACACACACACACACACACACACACTCACATACACACTCACACCCAAACACACTCACACACACACACACACACACACACGCACACACACACACACACACCAACACCCCCAAACACACACACACACACACACACACACACACCCACACACGCTGTAACCCCTGCATATCTTACTTGAGCAGCCGTGGTTCACAGTCCAGGCCGGGCAGCAGCAGGCGGGCGGCCTGCCTGACGTCGTCGCTGTCCACCAGCAGACTCCGGCGGTGCTCAGCGTGGACGATGGCCACCCGCATCCACTCCATCAGTGGGGGCATCAGCAGGAAGGGCCTGGGGGCACATACAGTAAACAGGTCACAAGGGGGTCATAAGATGGTCATAGGATGGTCACAGGATGGTCATACGATGGCCACCCGCATCCACTCCATCAGTGGGGGCATCAGCAGGAAGGGCCTGGGGCACATACAGTAAACAGGTCACAAGGGGGTCAGAAGATGGTCATAGGATGGTCACAGGATGGTCATACGATGGTCACAGGATGGTCATACGATGGTCACAGGATGGTCATAGGATGGTCACAAGATGGTCATAGGATGGTCACAGGATGGTCATACGATGGTCACAGGATGGTCATACGATGGTCACAAATGGCTGTGGGTTTGGGCTATATCAGGGTTCACGTTCTAAAACACCTAATAACTATGGCCTCACAGATAATAAAGTATAGGACTCAGATCCTCCAACGACATGTAAACCAGTTCCCATCTCCCAGGGCACTGGCTCTTCAGAACAGCCGCTACACTGCGCATCTACTAACTCCACTGACACACTGACCACAGAGTGGACTGAAGTACTCTATTGAGACACATGTGACTGAAAATACAGTGGCAAATAAACATTGTTTAATGTTTATTTGTTTTTGAATGTTACTGTATTTTATTATTTCATATTTATGAATTATACAATATCATTTTGCACCCAGTCGTATTATGCATTTTATCTTCTGCAGGTCAGGTAGACCTTGATAATTCTCGGTTGACAGCATTCTGAACTAATTGTTACAAAGTACTTCTCACATTCCATAGAGTGCTGTAGTAAATGGCCCATGGCACAGGAGGGAGTAAGGTGGTCAATGGTGGAATGTCACACAGCTCAGAGTGTTGATGTGTGTGTGGACCTGGATCAGAAAGCCGACACTGAAACCCTGTTGAAATGAGTGACTGCGTGTGTGTGTGTGTGTTGACCGGAATCAGAGAGCCACCATTGAGAGCGTATAGAAATGAGTGACTGCGTGTGTGTGTGTGTGTGTGTTGACCGGAATCAGAGAGCCACCATTGAGAGCGTATAGAAATGAGTGACTGCGTGTGTGTGTGTGTGTGTTGACCGGAATCAGAGAGCCACCATTGAGAGCGTATAGAAATGAGTGACTGCGTGTGTGTGTGTGTTGACCGGAATCAGAGAGCCACCATTGAGAGCGTATAGAAATGAGTGACTGCGTGTGTGTGTGTGTGTGTGTGTTGACCGGAATCAGAGAGCCACCATTGAGAGCGTATAGAAATGAGTGACTGCGTGTGTGTGTGTGTGTGTTGACCGGAATCAGAGAGCCACCATTGAGAGCGTATATAAATGAGTGACTGCGTGTGTGTGTGTGTTGACCGGAATCAGAGAGCCACCATTGAGAGCGTATAGAAATGAGTGACTGCGTGTGTGTGTGTGTGTGTGTTGACCGGAATCAGAGAGCCACCATTGAGAGCGTATAGAAATGAGTGACTGTGTGTGTGTGTGTGTGTTGACCGGAATCAGAGAGCCCCTATTGAGAGCGTATAGAAATGAGTGAGTGCGTGTGTGTGTGT
>NC_055967.1:30018437-30025937 GCF_018492685.1 Alosa sapidissima
AAGAGAAGAGAAGACAAGAGCACTGAAGAGAGGAGAAGAGAACAGAAAAGAGAGGAGAAGTGAAGAGAAAATAGAAGAGAAGTGAAGAGAGAAGAGAAGAGAAGAGAAGAGAAGAGAAGAGAAGAGAAGATAGATAGATAGATAGATAGATACTTTATTGATCCTGAGAGGAAAAGAGAAGAAAAAGTAAATACAAGATCAGCAAATGGCAGGAGAGAGCACAGGCAGGAGAGAGCACAGGCAGGAGAGAGCACAGGCAGGAGAGAGCACAGGCAGGTAACGAAGTAGCGAAGGGCGCACAACATTACTCATCCTTCCACATTACTCACTGGTCCATATTGCATAATGCTATACTGAAATCAGCCGTAGGGCAAGAACAAAAACATAAGATGGCCTCCTCTGTGCATCTCCTCTGGGTGATATTCATGGCTCAGTCACGGTGGGCTGGCCTCTTAATTTGTGGATACTCATATTGCTTATTTAATGCAATTAACCCCCCCCCCCCCACCAGAATCACCACTACCAACGCCACCTGCCCCCCACTGAGCTCATAGCTGAAGTGGGCGGTTGGCGAGTCAAAAGCAATCCTTCATTACGCTCAAGAGGTCTCCAGCCCACATGAGGGGTGTGTGTGTGTGTGTGTGTGTGTGTGTGTGTGTGTGTGTCTGTGTGTGTGTGTGTGTGTGTGTGTGTGTGTGTGTGTGTGTGTGTGTGTGTGTGTGTGTGTGTCTGTGTGTGTGTGTGTGTGTGTGTGTGTGTGTGTGTGTAAGCAGCAAAGAGAGAGGCCTCCCTGGAGTCTCAGAGGATTAGAGTTGGCAATTATCCCAGCCTAGTAAACATCTCCACAGATACAGGATCTATCCAGGACCCGGTCTCAGGCCTAGCAAACATCTCCACAGATACAGGATCTATCCAGCACACCGTCTCAGGCCTAGCAAACATCTCTACAGATACAGTATCTATCCAGCACCCGGTCTCAGGCCTAGCAAACATCTCCACAGATACAGGATCTATCCAGCACACCGTCTCAGGCCTAGCAAACATCTCTACAGATACAGTATCTATCCAGCACCCGGTCTCAGGCCTAGCAAACATATTCACAGATATCTATCCACCATCTTGTCACAGGCCTAGCAAACATCTCCACAGATATACAACACCACAGTGTCTAAAGGCCTAGCAAACATATCCACGTCTATCCACCATCTTGTCTCAGGCCTAGCAAACATCTTCACCGATGTCTATCCAACCCTGTATGTTGCTAGCACTATTGCTAATGCTAAGGCACAGTGCAGTGCAGGGAGGATATGAAATGCAGTATTCTCTGGCTCAGAGAGGTGGGAAAATGTCACTTCCTATCAGAGAACCACTTTCATACAGCTGTATGCTTCTAGGAACTATCAGAGAAGCAGTTTCATAGAGCAGTAGGCTACCAGGGCAGAACCCTCAGACGAACTGAGGGTTGTTAAAAGACTTTCACAAGAGTGGTGGTAGCGTAGTTGGGTAGCATAGTTGGTGGTAGCGTTAGCAGAGTTGGGGCATCCGTGGCCTACTGGTTAGCGCTTTGGACTTGTAACCGGAGGGTTGCCGGTTCGAACCCCGACCAGTAGGCACGGCTTAAGTGCCCTTGAGCAAGGCACCCAACCCCTCACTGCTCCCCGAGCGCCGCTGTTGTTGCAGGCAGCTCACTGCGCCGGGATTAGTGTGTGCTTCACCTTACTATGTGTACACTGTGTGCTGAGTGTGTTTCGCTAATTCACGGATTGGGATAAATGCAGAGACCAAATTTCTCTCACAGGATCAAAAGAGTATATATACTTATACTTATACCAGGAACTGTCAGAGAGCAGGTCAGTAGTATGCTTCTAGGAACTCTCAGAGAGACTTATGAGCATTATGGCTTCATGTGATGTGGCCATGACCTTGTGATTAAATAGATATTAAAGGCTAGATAGATAGATAGATAGATAGATACTTTATTGATGCCCAGGGGAAATTCATTCAGGCTGCTGACTGATACCCTAACACAAGACATTTGGAAATGTTTTACAGTTGAATTGGGAACATTTAGAAAAATTACGTCTTGAGATTCATATCAAATACTGAGACAAGATTAAGCCTTATGGTCTCCACCCTGCTGTTTGCTCAGTCGGCCAGTAATGTGTGCTTATGCGGCTGACACAGTATCTGAGCTTCTCTGTGCAGATGCCCAGGTAGGGACCAGGGGCTCCAGGTAGTCCAAGGGTCCACACAGATGCCCTACTGTTTACCCATTCACCCGGGCATAGCTCAGCACTCCTTGTCTGTGTGTGTGTGTGTGTGTGTGTGTGTTCAGAGAGGTGCCTGTGTACGATAGGAGACTCGTAGGTAGCAGCACAAAGAACTCCCTCAGTGGCAGGGCATGGGAGAGTTTGTGTACATTTGAAAAATATATACTTTTTTAAAAAAAATCCTCATTGCGGCTAGCTAACCGGAAGCTAGCATGAAGCTTGCCCTTGTGCTGGGAGGACAAACAGAAGAGTGTTCAGCCATTTGCTGGAGGAAATAAGGCCCCCTTCCTCTACCGCTTCACAAATCTCAGGCCGTTTCCCGCCTCTACCTCCAGCGGGCTCCGAGCCCACAGTCCAAACAGTGCCTGGCAGGTAAGACCGAGAGAGGAGCCGTGAGCTAGCGGTGCTAACAGAGCTGTCCTTCAGGCCGAGGCACGCGTCACATTTTTTCCAAATTCTAACTGACATTCAGGAAGAGCTGGAGAAAAAAAAAAAAACGAACACCTTGAATAATGAAGGCCCAATGAATGGGCTACAATGTCGCTGGCCAAAAAAATACTTAAGTGAACGTTAAAAAGTGAAATGGAATACAGGCTATTACCACACGACGTGGAAACTTTCAGCGCACTCTTGAAATATTTTCACGTCCCCTAAAAAAAGGGAGCCATTCATTCTGACCCGAGAGTGAAATGATCCAGGTGGCCCTGTCTGAAGGATGACCACCCATCAATGTTGTGACGGGTCAACCCTTCACACCTCTCTCTCTCTCTCTCTCTCTCTCTCTCAGACAGACGACTGTAGAGGCTGGGGATGCCTGGAGGGCTCCCCCACTTTCTCTCTTCCTGCTCAACTGATAAGGGTGATGTATGAGCAGCACTGATGTATCATTGCTGACACCAACCACACCAAACACACCCACACACACACACACACACACACACACACACACACACACACACACACACACACACACACTCCCCTGTGAGGAGACAGACCCAGGTCCTGGACACTCTGGGAAAAGTTAGATCCCAAGACCTCTCAGAGATTGACCGCATCTGAATGTCCAGGAGAGAGAGAGAGAGAGAGAGAGAGAGAGAGAGAGAGAGAGAGAGAGAGAGAGAGAGAGAGAGAGAGAGAGAGAGAGAGAGAGAGAGAGAGAGAGAGAGCCCTTGAACTCTCTAATGCCCACAAGCATCTCATGTCTCACATTTTATTTTTCCAAAACCCTGTTTGGAGACCAAACATGTCTCTCTCTCCTCTCCCTAGGGGGCAGCTGTGCGGTGGACTGTTTATGTTTGAAGAGGAATATAATGGGCTAATCTATCCGGGAGAGATAAATTAATCACATTATCACTCCTCCCGCATTCTGTTTGCTGAAATAACACCAGGGAATCCTGCTGGAATCCTATATCAGCTATTTTGGCAATGAGCATGCTGGCACTGGTTCTCCTCTGAGACTAGACAGCTATACATGCAGTGTGTTAAACTTAAATCATATTAGGCATATTTATGAGTAATTATGTCAGACGTATGATTTAATTCTATATAAATCAAATTGAATATTTAACAATATACCATGACATCACCCGCTAAGTCTACAATAAAAAAATAAAACATTTACATGGATATTTTCTGTGAGGTGTACTAACTGTGCCAAAGCAAGAACCTCACAAACAACAAAAACAACAAAAACATAACATTCACGTTGGTCTTCTATTGTTCAGTTTGTGGAAACAATTCTGTTCATATGGTCTACTAATGCATAAATTAATTTACAGTAATCAAATTGTGCTTGACGTAACACTGAAACATGTTTGGGTGAAGCATATAAATAATCAATGGTCTAATCAAAGATTGATATGTTTGAAACGATGGTTCTTCCTTTAGGAAACAGCATGATGAATGACTCATTCTGTTACCTCCCTAACATTCTGTTCCCAAGAGGAATGACACGTCAACCTGCACACGTCAGAGCACATGGCAGAAAGGTGCCAGACATAGCGCTCCTGCAGGATTTGTGTGTGTGTGTGTGTGAGTGTGTGTATGTATGTGTCTGAGTTTGAAGTGTGAACAAGAAGGTGTTCGAGGTGACCTTTCAATCTGTCCCTAATTACAGGCTTTCAGAACCAGGTGATGGGAGGACGCCCAGGCCCGTTTTAAACAGTGTGAGGAATTCTGAGATCCAGACAGACCCAGTCGTCCAGCTCGGCCTCAATATAGACTGATGGAGGTGCAAAGTGCAGGTAATACAAGTGGGTGTGGTGGGTGAAGGGCCGTTAAGAGTGAGGGGCCATAATGGATATGTTAGATGGCAGACTAACGTTGCAGCTCAAAGGTAATAGATATTGGCCCTGGTTTCCTGTCTATATATTAAGCCTTGTCCTACACTAAAAGCTTTCCTCAGAGGAAATTTCCATTAAAGTTCTCTGTCAGTCCCATCTACAGTACGCTCAATTTATACGGGAAACAGGCCCATTATGATTGGTCAGAGACTACAGGATGTGATGTAACAATGAGAAGATGGGCAGGTAACAGGGTGCTACTGCTGGAGAGACTGCAGAATTACCCACCCATTTCAGACACCCAATTATTGCCAGGCATTATTTGCCGTAATTGCCTGATTCGAGATATGTCCACCAACACTGACCATATCTCGGCCTGCTAAATAGCCAATTATCTGTTGTTGTTTTTTTGTCAGTATGGGCAGTCCTGGATATTTGGAACTCTACAAAGCTAAATTTTTCTGACATTGTTTGGCAATAGCTTAGGGCAGTGGTTCTCAAACTTTTCACAATGAGTACCACCCACAAAAACAATTGGCTCTCCTAGTACCACCATTATGACCGGCATTAAAATACATGTGCGTATAGGCCAATTCAACTACATATTTTACATTGTTCATACTGTTTTGCGTTGTCAAGTCTTTATGAAAAGACACCTCGGAGACTCCCTGAGTACCACTAGCGAGAGTTCGCGTACCACCAGTGGTACCCGTACCACAGTTTGAGAATCACTGGCTTAGGGTACTATCACTTATTCATTTTTTATTTCTGTGTATCCAGTATCTTGTCAATAAACTGCAATGACCCCAAACAACCCCCTAAAAAACACTATATATAGGAAGTTGGGCAGCGGGCCAGGCCCTGCTGATAATGTTGATCCTACTAGCAGTGTTTGACATGCATAGAGTACTCTGAGGGTGAACTGGGGGGGTAAGGTATGGGGTTATGGGGGTGTAAGGTATGGGGTTATGGGGGTGTAAGGTTATGGAGGGTAAGGTATGGGGTTATGGGGGTGTAAGGTATGGGGTTATGGGGGGGGGGGGGGGGGGGGTAAGGTATGGGGTTATTGGGGTGTAAGGTATGGGGTTATGGGGGGGTAAGGTTATGGGGGTGTAAGGTATGGGGTTATGGGGGGGTAAGGTATGGGGTTATGGGGGTGTAAGGTTATGGGGGGGTAAGGTATGGGGTTATGGGGGTGTAAGGTATGGGGTTATGGGGGTGTAAGGTATGGGGGTGGGCAGTGTGGCGGTGTGTCACTCACTGAGTTCTGAGATGCTGCCCACGCAGGTGGCCAGGAGGGACTGCTCCAGCGTGCGCAGCTCCAGCTGGGCATAGGCGTCCTCTCTGCTCTCCAGCCCAGGTGACTGCTCTGTGTACGGACTGAAGTGGGCCGGCAGGGACAGCACACCTGAGACAGGTAGAGGAAGAGGAGAGGACACATCAACTATCAGTTCATTCACCAAAACTATAAGCATTCCCATTCACACATTTTATACTTCCCACGTTCCCAAAAAATACAGTCTGGAAATCTTTCTCCGCACTCAAAACTGAGTTTCCTCTCGGCTGAGATTGCTGTCTTAGCTAAGCCGCCCTCCCCAGCACGATCAAAGACCCTCCCCAGCGGGGAGCTGCCTGCCTGGGCTGCACCGCGGTGAATCTGCCCCCGGAGTGATGCACAGCGGAAGACGCCGTCTTCCTTCCCCTGCCTTTGGAAAGCAGCCGGCAATGTAACCCCCCCCCCCAAACACACACACACACTGTGTGTGTCCTCACCAGGGAGGATTGGCCTCCAAGACCGGCCCAGTGTCTGCCTGACAGGCAGCAAAGGGCTGTGGCTTATCTCTTAAGAACGCCCGCTGCTGTATTCAAAAAAACGTAATTCCAATTTCTGTCTAGTCGTTCCTATTTTTGATTTAAATGCTACCGAGTTATTTCAGAGCACACTGATTAAGACAGAAAAGAGAAAGAAGAAAAAAAAAGAAAGGTAATTAGAATGTCAGCCTGTACTGCGGAGAAGGTTAATAGGACAGTGACAGCTGTTTAGAGTTTGACGCTGTTTTAATTAAATGCAATTCGGCTTTGACCACTCTGAGCCTAATAAGCACATCCGGTCCAATAAAAAACAATGTGATGAATTGCTGCATAGGGTAAAGCCATTGTGAGCTGCAAATGCCACATGGGGAAGAGTGGGGAGTTAGTGGGGCTGTTTGGCTACCTGCCGGGAAGGGTGACACATTGTGGGTTTACTTTCTGTCATAAAAAAGGCAGGATGTCAACAGAGTAAGCTGTGGTTAAACCAGTGGTAGACTGCAGAATGGTCTTCAGCTGAGTACACAAACAATACTCACACACACATACACATGTACACACACACATGCACACACATGCACACACACACACACACACACACACACATTTCTTCCGTGGCCCAGGCGACCGACTAACAAGGGTTAGTCTGGGACATGACCTCCACTTCCTCTACAGATGCCTCCGCAGGGACCATCTCTGCTCCCAGCCACCACCCACCTACCCCCACCCTGGTGCAACCCCCCCCCCCCCCCCCAAACACACACACACACACACACACGCAGGGCAGGGCTCTCTTCTTCCCAAACCAATCTGGATTTCCCCTATCTCCATCTCCTCTGCTACAGAGTCACACAGACCTCTTCCAGAATTCACTCCCAATAGAAGAGACACTCCTTCCTTCCCTACCTCCCCCTCTCCCTCCCTCCCTGTCTCTCTTCCTTCATCCCTCTCTTCCCACCCACACCCTAGAGTCCAATAACAGAAAGCTCACTCATCTTTTGGCTCGGATGTCTAAATTAAGTTATTGTGTCACTCTATGGGGGCTTTCAACAGGACATGAAATCATCTTCAAATTAGGAGAAACGTTTTGCAATTTGTACAGTGTCATCCTTGTGTTTCCACTCAAACCTGTAAAGTGA